>NC_140925.1:18869813-19297313 GCF_045865225.1 Trachurus japonicus
GATAGTTCACCCTAGAATGATATTTCGCTCATTATCTACTCACCCTCATGTTGACTAAGGGCTGGAGAAGTTTCAGAGTCCACCGTCCCTTCTCTGAGTTACAGGGGGTCTTGGCGTAGCAGTGCATGTCCATATAACGGTTGCAAAGGGACACCAGAGCTCTTCGTAAAAAAACACACACAAAAAAACATCCAAATACCTCCATGATGCTCGTATGTAATGTCCGTCTTGTGTCCGTCCAAATCTCGCGTGATTCGCAGTAACCGCACTGACGCCGGCGCAAATCACGCGAGATTTGGACGGACCAGGAAGAGGAGCTTCGAGAAGCTTCCGCTACAAACAAGCTTAAAATATAGACTTATTTAATTTTTTTCGGGACAATTACGCAATTTGGGGCTTCAGCACAAGACGGACATTACATACGAGCATCATGGAGGTATTTGGATGTTTTTTTGTGTGTGTTTTTTTACGAAGAGCTCTGGTGTCCCTTTGCAACCGTTATATGGACATGCACTGCTACGCCAAGACCCCCTGTAACTCAGAGAAGGGACGGTGGACTCTGAAACTTCTTCCAGCCCTTAGTCAACATGAGGGTGAGTAGATAATGAGCGAAATATCATTCTAGGGTGAACTATCCCTTTAAACATATATTGAACGAGGAAGGGGAGGGGTAAAGAATGGAACTAAGAATGGAAATAATGTGATAAAATAAAATAAAATAGCACACCTTTAGGCTTCTTGAGGAAGACGTGTGTGATCCTGTTGAGCTGAACTGCACTGTACAAAGAGGTGTTATTGTTATCCAGGCTACTTTCATTGCTAGGAAAGGGGACACCAGGACACTACAGGGGATGTTCATAGACTTCATGTAATATCAAGCCACAACGAACAAATAGCTGCTACGTCTCGTAGCATTTAGCATCTAGCCAACCCCAACATGCACCTGTTGATCACACAACATGTGTTTGATTTAGCCCTGGTCACATGGTTAATCCTCATTTAATCATTTGAGTTGTTGTAACTCTAACATGATTTATACTTTATGTAGAAAAGTAAAATAAGCTGCAAGATAGCAAAACTAATTTTGTTACAGCAATGAGGTAAAGTGAAGTAAATCATCACTTAGAGCCTGTTTCTAGAGAGAAGACAGATCACTGTTGTGTGTTGGGTTTGTTGGAACTACATAAACACTTTGGTCACAGATGGGTGAAAAGGACAAAACTAGTAAAGCAGAGAAAGGACTGATGATTGATTGAGAGATTGGCCCTGCTACTAAGAACATCTCTAGTTTGCACTCTTGTGAACAATTTAACTTGGTCTTCCTCTCAAACCAAACACAAAGCAAAGATGTTTTCATAACTTAGCTCCCACAACCTGAGTTTGTTACTGTGAAACACTGAGGGATCCATAAAGTTTAATGTACTGTGACTGTATAAATCCTGCCTTTAACTGTACATTTGCCCCTCTGCTCCTGTGACCCCTTTGATCAGTGACATGAACTGATCAATGGTGAGAGACATGAGAGTCTGAAGTTAAAAGGCACTGACTTTAATCCGTGTTCTGGCATTGAAGAACAAATGATCCGGAGGACAAACGCAGGACAAAGGCTTGTACGAGGGCTACCGCTCTGATGTGGACAAATCCCACGATGAAGCTTTTGCTCTGATTCGTTGCCATCACTCCGCTGATTCCCATTTGGTCAGAAAGTCATTTTGGTTGGGAGGGGTGTGGGTGTTAGTGGGGGCAGAGGTGAAATCTAAACTTTAAGGCTAAACCACAGGGTTTGCATAAAAAACAACTCTGGCCCTCAAATGGCAAATGTGAACAAAATAGCCCGACTAATTTTCTTTTCTTTACCGCAAGCTTCCTCCAGCCGGGGGTCCGCCAACTCGCAAATTAACATTGATTTAGGAACAACAGAAGCCTTTTGTCTCGGAGGGCTCGGGGTTTTTTTTCTCGTTCTTTTCTCTCGACCATCGAGCCTCTTGGCTCCGCGTCTTGTTATTTTTCCACGCATAAAACTTTCATGATGAAATAAAGCAGAGGGCGGACGGCGGGCGGGGACGGGCCGCTCACTGGGCCTTTGGCTGCTATCACTCATGGACCTGTATGAGTGATGAGATTAAGTCCAACTGCCCGTCTTTCTTTTTCTTTTTCAGCCTTTGTCCGTGTGCCTCTTTTTTGTCTCTCACTGTCTTTTTCCCATCAATCTCTTCTTCTTTTCTCCCAACTGTCTCCTCTCTTCACCTATCTACTTATCTTGTTTCTTCATATAACTGTCGTTGCTTGTCTTTTCTCCTTTCTCCGTCTCTTCCTCACTTCATTTAAACTGAATTGCTAAACCTTTTTATTTGCATGTCGGCCTTGAAAATCAATCTTGCAGACAAATCAGACAGACTCTTCCGCTATCTGTATCATTTTCTTTCTCATCTTCCCCCTATCACTCACTCACACACACAGGTTCAGGTTCCCTCAGATGTCGGATTTTAGGATTCATTCTGGACGCCTGATGAAGAAGTGCGTCTGGGTCATTTCCACACGGATGTTGGTTTTGCCTGCGGAGAAGCATTTTAACTTCGATATCTGATATTCATATTCTGTCATCTCTGATGTTTTCCTAAGCCCCTTCTACCTGTCCTCATAAATACGGATAAGCTGTGGATTTAACAGGGCAGCAGCAGACACTGACGGCTGCATGTGTGACTGACACCACATTTATCTCACACATCTTTAGTTTTATGACTCAGTTTCACATTTTATGACGGGAGAACTGAACCCCTGTTCACTGGATCCAAAAATAATGCTTTCTCAGAATGAGATGGCCAAAGCAAAGTATAACCATTTATAAGACTCTCTCAAATAAACCTTGAGTCAGGACCTGAATTAAGCATCAGTCTGATCTGTCAATCAAACACACCAATCATAAGTCCCTTTAAGGCTGCATGCGTCAGTATTTCTAAATCTGCAATGGCCTTCACCTTTATTGTCTTCTAGCTACCAGCTGGTAAGCTGGTGGATATAGTGGAGCCTTTACAAAGGTAAATATGAGCACAGTAACTTTATTAGATCATGACATATCACTGTTGTGCTGCTGTATACAAAGACCCAGAAAAATATTAGGTTTATATAGAAGCTGTAAACAATATTTTACACTCAGAATGTGGAAATGTTAATGACCATATGAAAGACAGCAATGAACAGAGTGAGGACAGTTACCTGCAGTAACTGTGCTGTTTTGGATCACTCTCACAGTTGTGTGGAAAAAGCTGATGGAATTTCAATATAAAATGGGTCTTTATAAGGACCTCAAACTAATGGTTATTGAATGATTCAAAAATGATTTATAGATTGGTTATAAATCATTAATATCATGAATTAAACATCAACATGAGGCTACTTCTGTTAGCTTAGAAGTTTCTGGAAGTAATTCCATTAATCAATGTTTTATTGCTGATCTATAAAGCATTTACAAATCATTAACTATATGAATGCAGAATTTTCATCTAGTAGCCAGCAAAGAATCTGCCTTTATTTGATTGTATTTCATTTAATATTCAAATTCTAATGTTAAACATATTGGAAATACTGTTTTTTATATAATAATATTTATATATTTTCACAATAATGAAATGTTGTGGAATACTATACGGGGAACATCTGTTAAAAACTGGCCTCCTATGCCGCTGTGGAAAATGTGTCATTTGTGTCAAAACTTTTTATGTTTTTATTTATCATTGTATTTGACTATTTTACTCTAATCCATACCAGTTTTACATTTCAGTCTTAATGATTCTTTTGACGCAGTTTCCACATGTGACACGACAGACGTTAAGGTTAATTGTGAAATGACACATTAAGCCGCTCTTGCCGCTGCTGCAGAATTATGAAGTAGCTGTATCAAATGTCGTACTGAGAGGTGTTTGGCAGAAAGCAGCAGACTGACTTCACTTCTATACACACATCTGTCGCACAGAAAAAAAACACTGACTGACAGGAAGAGTGAAAGAAAAGAAAGTGGGGTGTGAGCTGGGACTTCCTTTGTGTCACTTTATGAAGGTGGGGGGAAGGAGAGGAAACAGAAACGGGGGGAATTCACTGTGGTTTGATAAATGCAGCAGTCAACTTTTTACAATCACATCATCTAGATTTGGGGTATTTGATGTCAAAGGTTCAGGACCGGGTCATACGATCGTTAATGGCAACATGAGAGTGTGTTGCGGCGTGGTGTGCGGTGGAGGACGGTGATTACTAAAATAATTCAGTCGGAACCAGGAATCAGCTCAGCTCATATCAGTGCTGCTTTACTGACAAGATTATGTGTGCGTTCCTGCTCAGTTAACCTTCACATGCCATTTACGCTGAAACAATGGGAATATGGGTTAATTAGTGTCAGTGAAAGTCGAGTCGACGCAATCGCAACTTTACAATCAAAAGATATTGCAGACGCTGTCATTACAATTACAACAGTGATATCTGGGAGGCACGCTCTGGCTGCGTCTGTCAAGATGACTTTTGTGCAGTAAAAATGAGTAGAAACACCTCAGTGATGGGGAGAATTATTATTAAGGTTATTTTATGAATAGAATTTTGAAGCATGTGTAGTACTTACAAAAAAAGTATTTTAGAGTAGGCTACTAAGTCTTATCAGACATTATGAAAGCTTGAACAGGTTCTAATCATAAAATGTATATGTTTCATTAAAACTTAATTGATACAATTCCCAATTGTATATATAAAAAAAACCTTTAAACAATAATCTTTCGTAAAATGTGTTAATTATTAATAATGACCATTTGATTGAAATGTGCGCAGAACAATAGCAACAATAGCTAATCAATCCTATATGATCCTGATGAAGACATTGAGACCAAATTACAGCAGAAGAATGCTGTGCAATTATTGAACATTAAGGTTCAGCATCAACTTCCAAAATAATTACAACAAAAAATATCATATAAATCCAAAAATAATAGCAGGAAGAAATTATAATTTTGCAAACATTGCAATCGGACTACTTGAGTTAAATGCCTGTGGGAAGACAGACAGGCTGGGTAACACAATATCACCCCAGGTTTTTCCCTCTTGGAGAGGGAGAAACCCCCAAAACCTCAAAAACCGCCCAAACTCAGAAAGCTGGTCAACTTACCATTAAATGACCTTAATATAATATCAATTTAGTTAATGTTTGTACGGAGGGCTTTAATTCCATGAGAACGGATGTTTTCAGTTTGAGCAGTCCCAGCAGGAATCAGACCATTTGAAGTATTGAGTTAGTTTTTCCCAGGGGAAAGTCTGCAGCCAGCAGTGGAAGACTGAGCCTGGAGTCAGCCTTCAGTGGAGGAACTAAAGCAAAACTAATACACAACTTTCCTCAAATTGAATAAGACAAATTTAATATAACTGGTGGCAACATCCAGGTCTGGTAAAATTGCACTTCCTCTAATGACCACTTGAGGTTGGCTGCAAAAGTGAGTCAATCCTCAGACAACAGGAATAAAAACATTTACATTACATTGATATTACTGCCTGGTGCAAAACAGGTTTTATCTCTACGACCAATTTCCTCCTTCACAACTTAACAGAGACTTCATTTTTATATTAAACACCAGTTTAATTAGTTCTGCATTATCTCAGCTGTGCGTGCATAAACATTTGAGACAAGCGTCTATATGGAACCGGCTTTCATTTAATTTTGAACAAATGCAAAGATGAAAAACACAACCAAATCATTCTGTTCTTGCTGTTTAAAAGGGTAAGTATAGAAGGAAAGAGCCGAATCCAGAGCACGCATCATGCTCGTGAGTTGGGTCTAAGCTTCAACACCCGTAGGTCAGAACAGGTAGGGTCTTAGTTGTCAGGCCTGTTGAGAGTTCTAGCACAAATTAAGCAGCTTAGAAACTTCTCAAAATGGCGGTCGTGGGCTTTGAGAGGTTTTGTACATTCACAAGAACGTGCAGAAAATAGAAGTAGACCCGGCTCCTAATTGAGACTGGCTTTTATTTGCTCAAACCTGCAGCCAGACCCGGCCCAATAGGAGACCGGCGTCTATTCGAGATGTGGCTTTTATTTGAGAATTTACGGTATTTGCTTTAGTGTCCAAAAATTACATAGGAAGACTAATGCCACTCACTATGAAGCTAATGCCCACAGCTAGCTAAAAAAGGTTAGCACAAAGACTAAGCAAAATCTGCCACCAACACAGTTATTAAATAAAACACCATACAAACACATAAGTGTAAAAATGATGCCCTGTGTCCTACTGGAGTCTTTACTGGTTTTGGTAGCCTATAGCTTAGCATGAAGACCAGCCAAAACAGCTGGCGTGGCTCTCTTAGCCAGGTTAGCTGCGTGTAACCTGTAAAACCACAAGATGATGTTTCAACTCTTCCATTTTTAGAAGAGACGATTAAAGTGATTAAACATGTGAATTGGTTAAGTTTTATTTAGTGTACTCTTTCATCACTCTGGTGGTTTCTCTCATTTCCCTGCTATCTGTGCTCTGAGCGCCTGCTGCCGCCTCCTTTTTTCCTTCACTCATCAGCTCTGAGAAACAGGAAGCAATTCACTAACCCCTCTCATCACCACTCCAGTTGTTCCCGTCTCCAGCACTTTGGCAAGCCATTTTGATAAATACCATGACAATTCATATACAGCGAGCGCAGCCATACCATATTAGCTTCAATATGATAGAGTGTGTGAATATGGAGCACAAATCTAGGGCCCCTGACTGAGTACGGTGCAGTATCCTCTTAAATCCCTTCAAAAAGCAAGCAAGCATTCCCTCATGGATTCATGAAAAGAGCCCATTTATAGACATGAAAAAAAAGGCCCGTTTCAACAGACTTTAAGTGTGGCGGCCAAGGAAAACAATATGCCTGGCCAGAAAAACTGAAGTCTGTAATGCACCGACTTAATTCCATTCTCTCGCATGAAAAGAGAATAAAAAGTTCAGGGCTGGCTGGAAAACTCGCTGTGTCCGAATTGTGTGCGACTGACAGAGGCACTGACATACAAAGTATCACTCTGCACGAAAATCAACTTGAGTCTAAATCACACCACAGGCTGCCTCAGCAGGGCCAGAGTACGTCACAGTGATTTGACAAGTGATTTATGGACAGCGTGGCCAAAATGCTGAAAACAGGATTGAGAGAAAACGGGAGAGAGGGAAGTGGAGAGACAAGAGACGGAGAGAGAGAGAAACAGAGTGGAGAGTGTGGAGAAGGGAGAGAAAGAAAAAAAAAGAGAAATGAAGTTGGAGGTGGGGGGTTGGAGAGCGCTTGGTGCCAGTCGTCGGTCCATTTGGTCCATTAATGTGGAGAGTAACGGCCTCACTGACTGAGGGATGATGGGAAAATGGCCCTTCCTGTAGGGTAGCCCTTGAATTGATGTATAGTTGCGAGGACAGAGCGAAAAGCTCGATGGCTGATTCCTCCTTCCCTGGCTCATCACAGGCATAAACAACAGGGGGCCTGAACTGTAAAGAAGGGGCACTTTAACGGTGCAGAGCCAAAGCAAACTTAAGTGTACGACTTGTTTTGTTGAAGCATCGTAACTTTAAAGCTGTTGCTGCTGCTGCTGTACTTCTTCTGCTTCTCACTTCACTAATGTACATTCAGTGCCTACCTTCAGTCAACTGCAAAGCAACATGACAGTAAACACTCAAACACCCAGTTCCTCCCACTAGATTACATCAGTGTGCGAGATGTATTCAACTGTAAACCATGGGTCAAAAGGATTACATTAAAACTTTACTTAACTGGAAATAATCTGCTTTTATTTTTTGTTATGAGTGTGACAGCATGTGTTGAAAGGTGAGAAAAAATGGGAATGAAAGTGAAAACTCTCTGTGCATGACTTCAGTTCCTGCGCAAATCGAATTAATAATTTGGATTTAACAAGCAAAAAAATATGTTTTTCATTTCAAATGATACCTCATTTATAATATTCAGGTATGATTGAGTCACCCTGGCTTCTGGTACATAGATATCACAGCCAGTTGTCCAGATTAGACGACTAGTAGCCACACAATGAGGCAGCCTCTGTCTCCCCTCTGCCCCTGCTGACTAAACAACAACAGGGTCTGGAGATAGTTAACAAGGTGAAGCCAAGTGCGAGCGCAGGTCTGCTCCTGGAGTGTGAAATCGACATGAGTGCCTGGTGCTGCGAACCGCTCCTATTGGCAAAGAGATGTACGCAATCATGGCTGGCCCTTTTTTAAAAATACAGCTGTTCCAGAAGCCTGAGATGTGAATAATAGGTGCAATTTGAGATCGTTGTCAATTTTTCAAATAACTGACAAACACGTCATGGATGATTGTTCTCAGACGGGGGCCTTTGAGGAGGAATTGCCAAAACAACTCGCTTGGAGAAAATTGCCGTCTTGAAAACACTTGAGGAGAGTGATCACCATTTGCTAATGAACGCGCTTCTCATGGGAGACATTCAGACTCATCCGTCACACAGTCACAAACTGACACTTGTTTTGGATAGTTGGTAACGCTCGGGCCTCAGCTGCGCAGGCTCTCTACTACATGTTTTCTTGGGAGTGGGATCTCAGCGAGTTCCTCACGCCCCTCAGTGGGAATCTGCTGTTGGATGGCACAGCAGACTTGTTTTTTCCAAAAGTGCATACCGGTGTGTCCGCAAGATTGCAAGGATTTTTGCGCCTGTATGTCTTTTGCTTTTTTGTGTTCACCACCTACAGCTTCAATCTTAAGATCTGGTTTCTCACTTTCCTTTTGTGCTAAGGGATTTCCCCAACTCCTTGTTCCTGACCATAATGAAACTAAATTTCCTTTTTAAAGTCAATCTATCTTCATGCCTATACAGTACATCAACCACTGGATCAGACACTAAGACACAATGAGAACCTAGCTTTGTTATTGAAAGAAAAAAACAACCCGCAAAAGTATTTTCCTAATTGGGCCGCTTGAGGAAAAGCGTGTCAGGGCTGAAATCCATCATGCTGATTGCTGGCCTTGTCTTTTGTGGAGCCACATGGGGGTGGTGCATTGTGGGGGTTTGTTGGGGTTCTTGTGGTTTTGGATTCTGCACATGCTAGTTGGATCTCGGGAGGGAAGCCCTCGCGCGTCTGAGAGCTGCTCATTACCTCGGTTAGTCATCAGCCCCACTGTCTGCAGCAGGATGATAAATGAGCAGGTCCTCATGTGTGGCTCTGACAGCCCTGTGGCACCGGGTCAAGCTGACATCCACCGAGGGGCACCGGCAGCGGGGAGGCCGAGCGAGGAGCAGTCACACTAGGAGCATCTGTGAGCTTTCTGGGAATTTAAACACAACCACCAGTGGCTACACTGGCGGTCTCCTCTGGCAGCAGTTGTTGCGTGAACAGTTAATATTGTTTCTCAGAAAAACTTCCATCCATCTCAACGGAGCTCAACAGTTGCTCTCAATTTCTGCTGTGTTTCTGACTAGAGCCGTCCTTGCTTAGCCACTAATCGTCTACGTCTGATTAATTTTGTGTTTAGACTGGGGTTTATTTTTATTATTTTTAGTGGGTTACCGCTAAAAATAGGCGCAACGGGGCAGCACATGGTCAGACGAGGCTGTAAACAAAGCCCCAGGTTTCAGTTCATGAAGAAAAAAAGCAAAGACAGACAATAGAAATACAATACAAATCTACATCCTGGTTTAAATTGACCTACTACAGGTGTGCTCACTTTGGGTTTCATCCACAAATAATCAGCTAAATAACCCAGCAAAAATTACCAGGATGTTAAACCTGATACTGGTTTTACAACAAAGTCATTTGATTATAACCTACACAACCACTCCTGAAATTAATAGTAGCTTTCCTTTAAATCATTTGAAATCTTCATAAAAAAATTGTCTGATGATATTAATAATTTCCTTTGATGAAGAACCAAAGTATAATTTGTAGTTCACCTGTAGCCCCTTTCCTAAATAGTTTCTATTACATTTTGTGAGCAGCTGTCCATGTTGAAACTGCAGAAGACCTCTTCATCTTCGTCAACCTGTCTTTAATTTTTACTGAATTGCCAATAATCACCAGCTTAGTCATCGGATTTTATGAGCTAACCACCACCGTTTCGTTATGGACACACAGAAGTGTAATTATGTGCTAAGTTAGCAAGTTCATTTTAAATGTGGGTGGTTGAAATACTACGCCTGCCAGCTAGGCTAGCAAAGCAAAAACAGTTTCGGGTTAACATGGTTGACAGGGTTAGTTAGGGAAAAGCTTCATACAGTATTATGGTTTTGGAACACAGTGGAGGGAGTGAAGATCAACCTCTGTGGATATTTGAACATTTTATTCTGCAACTTTAGTGACCATCTGAACTTTCCGGGTGTGAAAACTGAACAATTGGGAAAATTTAGATTGAAGTTTGTCAAGTTAGAAAATCTTTTCAGGTTTTTGTCTAAAAGCAAGGTGAATTATTTTCCTTGCAAATTCTGACTCTTCTTTCTGTTTCCTTTTTGGGTCTCCTCTGTGCCACCCAATGTGAGTCTGTGTTTGGCCCTGACTCTTGTGTCCTTCTTGTGTTTCCTCTGACACATTATGACAGTAGCTGGACAGTGGGGTTGTGAGGCTCCATGTGCGCTTGTGTGTGTTCTGATATACAGCATGTTTATTCATTTCAACAGTCAGATACACACAGACAACATTGCACTAATTGCCATATAAACACTGGTAAACACTCATCACCAGTCACATACTGTTCATGCTTTCGGCCTGTGACTCCACGCTGGTGAGTCTTTGGCTATAGTGAGCTGCCCAGGTGCTGCATGAATGAGTAAATGTGGTCTCATTCTCCTCATATGTCAGTTGTTATTTTTTTCACCATAAAATTGGCAAATTGCAGTGATTTGCAGTCATAAATTTGTCATGCATAAGTTTCCCCTCTGACTCCGGCAGACATTCCTCTCTCAGCTGGCACAGCTAGAACTACGTGCAACACTAATGCATGAGACAACCGGATATCTCCTGGAGAGAGCCGGAGGGGTGTGTGTGTGTGTGTGTGTGTGTGTGTGTGTGTGTGTGTGTGTGTGTGTGTGTGTGTGTGTGTGTGTGCGTGTGTGTGAGTGTGTGTGGACCTGTCATTCTTGCTTGAGTGATGCTGATGTGAGCTGAAGTGGCATGACTGTGGCTCTCTATGAGGGAGGTATGGCACAGAATCCAGACTAGTGTAGTGGGGTGTGTGTGTGTGTGTTTGTGTGTGTGCGTGCATGCTTTGGCAGACATCAGATGAGGGGATGTCATGCCCTTCAGACTCTCTCTCACACACACACACACACACACAAACACAAACATCCATATCCAACAGCAGCGAGCATGAATGGTCATTCAGCTCGAGCCAGCAGTATGAAAACAAGTCAAAAGGAGGAAGAGGAGGAGGAAGAGGGGGGAGGATGAAGGATGGGGTCTGGAGCCAAAAGAAACATGGTGGGCTCGTCTGTCCTCCTCCCTGTCCTGACGAGCACCCCAGGCAAATATTCTGTGAATGAGAGCATATTTTGGGGGGCTACACTTCCATCTCACTCTGCAGAGGAGAAGAAGGAGGAGGAGGTGGCGGAGAGGTGATTCATCCATGATGTCATACGAGATGAAAAATTTTAAATGAGTCTCAATGTGCAGAAGAGGACCTGAATTTTGGCCTCTGTCTGGGTCTGGTACTTCTATTACTTCCAGCGCTGTTCAACAGTGTTGATTCTCAGCCTTCTCAAGCCAAGAGCTCACTCACATAAACAATTTTCCCATGGCACCTTTGTCAATAATCAAAATATAATGATATACCCAAACCACATTTTACACTATTTACCTTTATGCTGTTTGTATTCTGTATTTACAACTCAGTACAGTAGTATAAAGTTGTTTTGTTTGTTTTTAGTACACTTTAGTTTTCACTGTCGAGTCTGCTATTTATGCACATGGTTTAACTATGCAAGATTTTTACCTTAACTACCGTATGCTACATTTTTACCTTAATTAAACAGCTTCAGGGTAATTGTGATTGTTAAATAAATGACTTGTAACTTGTTACAAGGGAGAATGGAGGCTCTTTGCCTTCTACCTACAGTAGCGTCTCTTGGCCGAAAACCAACCTTGCAGGATCAGAGCCTCCAACCCGGTGTCCCAGCTCTCGTCTCGGCGGCACCGCGACACAAACGTGCCCCGTAACCCCTAATCTCTCATTTATGACCGATAAGACTACAAAATATACACATTGTAACACCCACCCAACAGCACCCACTGATCTATACTGCCACTGTTGTTATTCTGACACATGAGTTAATTGACTGCTGTGGTCCGTAATCGCAGTGCAGACGAGTGAGTTTGCGGACATACAACCCCGCCCACACTGAGGAAGAACTATGAAGTCCACCTATGTAATGGAAAAGGACCTAAACCGAGTTGAGTCAAGCCGAGTAGAGCTGCAACTGTGTAGTGGCGAAGGGGCAACACACACGCTATGTGCATGTGTCGATCGTCCTCTCAAATGTCTGCCGAATTCAGCATCAATCTTCGTTTCTCAGAGGTGGAAAGTAGCCTGCCATACAATGTTACCTCTTCTACTAAGGTTAGCATGCTAACCAGCTAGCGCCGGCCTGACTGAACACTTTCCGATAGAGAGTCGCTGGAGACAAAGCGCTGCTCAGCCCATCTGCCCATATTATAACCTCTTGTCTTAAAAATGCCACAGTGGCTAAAGCTCTCGCCAGGCATCAATCACTATCACTCACTCCTGGCATGAAATCACATTTGGCAGCAGAGGAAAATTTAAAAAATAGCCCCTTTCACTGACTAAATGCAGAGGATATGATGAGCTGGGATATTTCCAGAGCAAGTACAAAGAAGAAAAAATGTTAAAGCGTCTTTAAACCTCTGGTTTATACATAGAAGCTGTAAAAAATCTGCTCACAGAGCATAAAGCCTCGACTTGTATTAAAATTTGTACTTGAGTACGTAGTAATGACTGTTTTGCGACAGTAACTCAGTCTTTCTCTACACCTTGCACTTTGTTTGGGAGCTATATTGGTAACCGGGCTGACGTGTGTGGGACACAGGGCCTGGTCACAGTCCTTTGATCTCTGGCAGCAAACCCACCATAATGAGGTGACGTTAGGATCACGGAGAATTTACGCTCATTGGACATAACAGTTTTCAATTCAACAAATTATGAGCCATGTCTTTCTTAAGCTCCGGTCGGACATTTCCTCAACTTCTCATATGGCAGGCGAGCTGCTAAGTGAGGGTTCTCATGAAGGTTGCCGTGGGTGTGACACATTCGCCTAAGAGTTTCAATTACCTTTGAAGTGGCTACAGCTGGTGAACCAGAGGAGTCAATATGGAGCAGAAAAACCTTTTGGGGGGATCCACAAGGCGGGATGGCACATCAGAGTTTCCCGTCTCCATCCAGCTCCAGCTCTTTGCACCAGCGTTCAACAGTGACTAGAAAAAAGAACACAATCATAAGCCTGCCCAATCGAAGAACGTATTCCACAGAATGATATATAAGGCTAAAAATTTGAAACGTATAATGCTTGGCAGTTTTTACTCTTGGCTAAGGTGGGATAGATAGTATTATGACTAAAGCAAAATGTAACAAAGTTCAATAGAAGCACTGGAGAGACTGAAATTAGTGACAGATGTAAAAATTTAATCTGAGTGCAGCCAGTGATAAAACTGTCACTGGCTGCACTCAAACAGTGTTTGACTTTTAATGTCATCATCTTGTTGCACACTCTTCTTCTGCAGTGGTTTAATAAACTCTGATTGGTGAATTAGTGCCAGAGACTATTTCCCTTGATGTACTTCATTATTACTCACAGACGAGGGAATTCATTCATTAACAGAACTGCTGGATGTTGAACATAGCTTTGTCTGTTTGGATTATTATACTTGTCGTAGTTTTTGAAAAAAAACACAAGTGACAAAAATATAAATTATGGTTCGCAAGACTTTAATCAAGGAACTGGTCCATTATAGTAAATAGTTCTAGATTTGATGGAAAACACTTGACTGGATGATACTAGTCAGTTGATACCCACACAGCTGTCCACTGAGCCGGTGGTTGTGAAGCATGAATAAAACAGCTGTTACCAGTCAGCTGAATCCAGCTCAGCTTCACTGGTGTGCCTGAATGGATGCTCCGTTTGCTCAAGCTGCAAAAAGATGTAGATCTTACATACTATCTTTACACATGATGCCTGTATATGGCTGAAGAGTACGTACAACAAAGTAATTAAATTAGATTTAGTTGAAAAAATTTATTCTCAGAGCAGAATGAATCAACATCTCCAATCTCAACGACCATAAGATGTTTTTTCTAGTCACAGGAATGTTTCCCAAATTTAGAATCAACATAAAAACAGTCTCAAATAACACAAATAACTTGAATACACAACATTTTTACCTTTCCATAGGCTACAATTTATAATCCCATTATTAGTAAAGAAATAAGATAATTTATTGTACTTTTACTCAAAACTAAAACAGTAGGCTAATTATTCCATAAATGTCTATCTATATCCAACAACTCGCTCTTGCACACACTTACCAGCTGACAATGATACAGGCCTGTGCTGTGTGATGCTGGGTGCGTTGCAGCCTGTACAGTCCTCCTCTCCGATGAAGGACAGGTGGGATTGAAGACGTTCAGCTGTGGACTCAGTTCCTCGTGCACCGTGAACAGCAACACGCAGTAGCCTAGCAGCTAAGCTAGCTGTGACTGTCGTCAACAGGTGTGTGTGTTCACTGCTCACTGCTCACATTAACTTTTCACTTTCTCAAACACACACGCGCAACACTCGTCCCAATAAACGTGCCTTTTTGTGGAGTTACGGTGACTTTTTTCCACAACATTGAGCTAACGACGCGCGCCACTTTCTCCTTCCGGTTTCTCTCCTCCGTCCAGTGTTTCAGCCAATCACCGCAGGGGACACTAACTGACTGTTTACCCAAACAGAGCAAAACAACATGAAATGTTTATTGGTATTTTCATAACATTTAACTTTGTAACACAAAAAATATGATTTATTTAGTATATCTTTATTTTTATAACTCACATATCTTAATAATCGCTAAATTGAATTCATGTTAGGCCTACTTTCAGTTTAATTTCTTACATTTTTAAATAGGCTAATAGGCTATTTAGTCTACCTTTGAAAAGAAAAAGAAAATGATATTTTTTAACATCTTTCTATTTTATCAGCGGGGCTAAATATAGCATATTGCACCGTTGAACTGAAATCAGTAATATTGCTAAACACTACTATTAATAAAGCTAATGAATATGTACCTTCTGACAGTGGCATATGAATAAGTCATGGCTTAGTCAGGTTTAAGGAGCTACTCAGTTAAGTTTTAGGCAAAGATCATGACCTGGGTCAAAATAACTACTTTCAACCTTGAATTGTTATGAATAATAGAAACAATATAAACTTATACTTTCACACATAGATATAACACCATTTGTGTAGGGGGGTGCTCCAGTCATAATTAGCTACAGCCACTAGATGTCACCTAACAACAAAATGTAACTCTAGGTTGTAATAACATGCTACACAAAAGACTTGCGTGCTTGTTTTCTACAGCAGGACTTTCTCTGAGTGGTAATTGAGGCTCCTTGAAGTCCTCAAACAGCAAAATACGTAGTTTGTCATTGATTAAAAGAAACCAAAATGTGGCTCTGGTAGCAGATTAGATGTGAACTGTTGTCTCCAGTGTCAGCCATGCCGTACACACACCCAGCCATCTTCTCTGACTTCATTCTTAAGAGGTTTTGTGGCACTATAACAACGTCAACCTACTTCCAGGCCCCCAGATCCCAAGGGGCACGTTGGAAATCAAGCCTAGCTTCTAAGAGACAAGAGTCATTATTTGCGTGACCACAAGACACTGCTCCTCAGGAAAACATAAGCAACAGTGGTTTTACATGTTTGCTCAAATGAAAGATGCTGTTGTTCTTCTGGTGAGGATGGTTACTTTGTGACTTATTTTAAAACTGCACTACAAACATTACACCATCAAAAGAAAACACACAAGGGCAGTATTCGTTTTTTCTAACTCCATGAAAACCAATTAGACCAACCCCACGCTGGGTGATAACAGCGTTTGATTTCTCCCCGGGAGGAGACAGATGCTATCTGGCTTTTTCGTCGAGGCTGCACGACCTTTAAACACACCAGTGTTTTACTGAAGGGGATCCCAGTCCCAGCAGAGTCCTTTATCTCTGATGTAGGACTCAGTGGTGTCAAAGAGCCCCTTGTGATCCCCCTGAGGATCGGTAGGAGGTATTTTAATAGCTGTCTGACCCATGGTGGCTGGAGCTTGCTGCCATCGCTCACACAGGGAAACTATTATGCTGCATCAGAAACTCAGAGAGCAGGGGAGACCCTAACAAAATGTCAGACGGCTCTTTTTTCTGCCGTTGGCTGCCGACTTCTGTCTAAATGAAGCTGTAGCTACAGCGACGGGATGACAGTGTCTCACCTTGAGGTTGGTCTCCCTGCACGCCCACCCGCCCATCAGGCAGTGAAGCTCATGCCCTAACACTTGTCACTCATCTGGATCAGCCGTCGGCTTCCCCCAGGCTGAGATAAGCATCTTCACTTAGGTCTGCAAAATCTACAGCCCTGTTAGTGTTGACTTTTTCTTTTTTTTTTTTCGGGGGGATCACTCAAAGCTGATATGAATCTAAGGCAGCTTTTAAAATCTAAAAACAGTCCATTCCAGCCAGCATTCACACAGAAACACTGGGATAGTGTTGGTATTTAACAGGCTGCCTGGTTCACTCACATTACAAAGGTGAGGTAAAGTATTAGTAAAACATTTTCTTGCATGGAACTTGGTGAACTTTAACATGCAAACTTGTAATGTTGACAATGCAAAGTTAGTTTGAGAGAAAGGAAGATTGTGTGTGGTACCATTCACTTTCACAGTGGCTGAATAAACAAAAGGGGAATGATTGAAATCATTGTATTTGATGAAGGTTGTAAATGTGTAAAAAACCAAATGCCACAGAGAAAATCATGGGTCTATTGCGTTTACTTTGAAGTTATTTTAAGCTTTTAAACTTCTTACTGTAAAATGTAAGTGTCTAATCTGTGATGTTCCAGATACTTCTAGGAAATATATTTACAGTAAAGGTCATTTCTCTCGTGGTGAGTTCCTCTCTTGCAGACTTTGCCTCTAATCAATACTCGTAAGCAGTTGGTCAGAGCGGCTGCATGGCTCTCGTTGGCTGTGCGCTCCAAGGCGTCATCCTCTGTCATCCAGCAGGAGCGCCTCATGCGTGCGTCCTTCCCCCGATCTCCTCCCATTGTTGAAACAGCTGGGCAACGTGAACCGCGGAGTGCGCCTCTGACACGGATTACTGTACCTGGATACCGGCGTGGAATCTGTGGGGTCTGAGGGAGCGTTTTTCTGATTCTTAAAAAAAAAAGAAAGAAAGAAAGAAAGAAAGAAAGAAAGAAAGAAAGAAAGAAAGAAACCCCACATGAAAGTTTCACAAAGTTTCTTTTGAATGGGACTATCTTCTTAAACATCAGCCATGGCCATGCGGCTCTTCCACTTGCTGCGTTTATTTCTGATCGTGGAGTTCAGCTCGGGTAAACTCGTGTCTGACTCGGACCTCGGTGAAGCCGAGCGTCAAGGTGCTGAGGTCTCACCCGCGGTGGAGCAGCGCGTCTTTGCGCACGAGAGCGCAAACCGGGACATGATCTCTATCAACATGTTCAAAGTGTACGAGAAGTACAGCAAGGAGCCGCAGAGCCAGAGGGACGGAAACACCGTGAGAAGTTTTAAAGCTGTCCCGAGTGAGTGACCCCACGAGCCCGTATGGGCCGTGTTATCAGGCTGAACAAACCTCACTGACCCATTCACAGTGCTGCAATATTTACTGTTGATGCTCTACATGCAGGGACTTCTAAATATTATAATAATGTATGTAGTCTACTCTTCCTAGACAAATAACCAAGTCCAGTTGCTTTCGCCTTTGAGATACTATGACCTGGACAAATGAGAATATGCACAGGCTATGTAGTCTATTATTTTTGCAAGTAAGAAAATCCCTATATGATCATCAGGCTACTTTTTTTATTGGTTGGACATTTTTATAATATCTAAACAAATTAAAAAACAACAATGAGTAACATTTATCAGCTTTATTATCACAAAATATATTTTATTGTCATATTTATTACTTTTTCAAGCATGATTTTATAATTCAACTGATATCCACATTGTGGTAATTTTAATACATAACAAACAATAGTTAAAAGTCTTTTTTTTTTGTCCTGAAATATTACATATTATAATATATTATGCAATAATAACTTTACTGTTTAATGTATATTTAAAAAATCATTTGGCACTTACCCTGAAATGAAACCCTAGATTTATGTCATGTAAAGTGAGATGAGTGTGTGATCTAAATCACATGTTCTGTCACTGTAAAGCATACTTAATTTATATATTTTGCACAGTTCATTACACACCAACATTTAAAGGCAGGAAATACACATTAAACTTGAGAGGCCCAATTTTATGCATGAAATACCTCCTTGTAAAAATATCTGATCTTAATTATTTCAGCAGTGGGACGTCCTAAACGCAGGTGTTTTGTCAATCACACAGCAGTTCTCCATCCGCTTTAGGCTAAGCATCTTTACCTCCATGCTCCGTCAGTGCGGTGATTTACTGAACATGGGGACTTTAAGTCTCAAGCAACGTTAGTTTCTCCAGTAGCTGAAAGAGCCTAGGTGTTAGACAAGAGCCTATTATCACACCCAGACAGCGGCTGCACGGCGAAAAGCCTCAGAGGAGCTCCTTCTCCTATAAGCATTTCCATATGCCCACTACAGACCTACTGGACTGATCCAATGTTTGTCTTTCAGGCTGTGGTGGAAGTGTGGGAGACAAGGTTCAACTTCAAGAGTATAGCGATGGAGGATGAGGTTTTTGGTCATGCGTGAGGCAGCCACTTTACTGTGCCGCACTTAATATTTTCCATGCTGCGGCTTATGTCAGTCAGATGTGTTGAGAAACATTTTGTGGAAGATATATTGGCTTCTGTTATTCATGTCAGTCAAACGTGCCAGAATGAGATGATAAAGCAGAGTTGTGAAGAGAGGGGAAAAGGTTCAAGGCAGCAACTTGATCGCCTCAGTCGTCTTTTTCTGTTCATTTCAGAGAGCGATGCTCCTCCAGGGCTTCAAGCATCTGTTTGACCAAACATCTGTATGATGAATCCTTTTTTAAAGCCGTTAGAGATTAGCGAAAGCTTGGAAGACAAAGGACTTTTCTTAGACGTTTTGCAACTTGAACAACTTGTTTTTCTTGTCCTTCCTTTCACTCTGCTTCTGATTTCTTTGCAAAATTTCCCCAGGAGTCACACATGGCAAAGAAGTGTTCCAGTTCAACCTGTCCTCCATCCCCAACTCGGAGCACGTCCTCTTTGCATCATTTCACTTCCTCTACAAGCGGCCCCGCCACCACCAGCGACCGTGGCGTTTACGGAGGCCCCGCCACCCGTCCGCCGGCCTCCACCATCCCCATCCTTCCTCCCCGCAGCTCTTCTTCCATGGATCATCCCCAAATTCAGCTTTTGCAACACCTCTGGGAAACATAACCCTGGCTCCTCTCAAGAAAAGTTCTTGGCAGTCGAGGGATGTAACGGCGGTGGTGAAACATGCCAGAGATGTCAAAGCTCTTGTGGTAACGGTGGAGTTTGATATAGAGTTCGGGGGGGCTCGGACGCAGCAGAGGAGCCCTCACGCACAAGAGCGCCTCTCGCCAGCCAACCTGCCGTATATCCTGGTGTACGCTGACGATCAAGCTATAGATGAGCCAAACAGCGTGGCTATGTCGCTGCAGCGGTACGGGCCCTTCCCGGTTGGAGATGATGCGTCCTCCTCAGCCTCAGCCTCAGCCGCGAGGATCAGGAGGGAGCTTCATCTCCAGATCCAAACGAACGACATCCCGGAAGTCCAGTTCAACACCTTGAAGAATCACGAACTGTGGCAGAACACGTATTTCCCAGCCAAAGCGGGAGCCAAAGCGGCAGTGAAACCAGGAAGGAAGCTGGGCGAGGAGAGCGGCGAGGGTCTGAGTAAGCCGCAGGTGCTGAGCTTCGACGAGAGGACAATGAAGAAGGCCAGGAGGCGACAGTGGAGCGAGCCAAGGGTCTGCTCCAGGAGGTACCTCAGGGTAGACTTTGCTGACATTGGCTGGAGCGAGTGGGTTCTGGCGCCAAAGTCGTTTGATGCCTACTACTGCGCCGGGACCTGCGGGTTCCCCATCCCTAAAGTGAGCAAGATAAAGATTGCATCGGAATGTAGATAGAATAACATAAAGCGTGCATGTGTTCATACACTACGTATATCTCTCATCAAGACTTAAACAAACTGTAACGTCTGAAGATGGATGTATTACAGTGTTTATCCACATAGGGAAATATTTGCTGGCCCGAGTTGAACATTGCTGTAAAGCTATCGCTACATTTTGTTTAGACTGTGAGTTGTGGACTGAAACAAAGAAAAAGTTTGATAGAAAGATCCAGATTTAAATGGATGGGAAAGGGACTGCAATACATCCATTCTTATACACACTAGTACAGCAATGGTAGCAATGATTGAAGCTGGGATTTAACCCACCAACACCAAGTACACACAACTAAAAGTCATGGTTTGGTTGATTTATCAAAAAAGGCAAAATCAAGAAAAGTCAAAGTTTAGTACACAATAGAAAGTATCATAGAGGACGTTTTTATGTTTTTTCTTTTGCACCTAAAATGAAAATTAATTAATAAAATGTTTTAAATTGTATGATCACATTATATCAGTTTTCATTCAGTTTGTGTGGATTTACTTAAATTATTAAAATGTCTTTTGCTGTCACTCTTTGCCTCAGGTGGTGCGGCCGTCCAACCACGCCACCATCCAGAGCATCGTCAGAGCCGTGGGAATCGTCCCCGGAGTCCCTGAACCGTGCTGCGTTCCGGAGAAGATGAGTCCTCTCAGCGTGCTCTTCCTCGACCCAAACAGGAATATTGTTCTCAAGGTTTACCCCGGCATGTCTGTGGATACGTGTTCCTGTCGGTAGGGGCTGGAGCGATGGGGAGCCGTCGGAACTGCACGCTGATGAAGATGACATGCCTGTTAACAGCAGGAGGACATTTCTCAAGGCCAGTTGTGGTCAGACACTGAGGACAGCTGATGGAGACCGAAACTAAAGTGATACGACTGTCAGGGCCGTTGTTCCCGAGTCTCCGGTCCAAATAACTTTTTACCTGAGTGTTTGGACTTTTTAGGTGTGAACCATGGTTTGACGTTGCCTTAACTTTTTCATTCTTCCTTCATATGGTCCACCTTCACTTATTTGTTTCCTTCAAAAATAGTTAAAGGAAATCCTTGTCAAATAAGCCTGTATTTATAATTCTCTGTAATGATTAGCTGGAGGTTGGGTTTTTACAGAGCTCCTGACCTGTATTTACATTTATATTGATTCTTAATAAGTGTTTTCTGTCAATTTTTGTGCTCCTTTTACATTTGTAAAGATTTGTAGAGTGAATTTTACCTGTTTTGTTTTAGGAACAACTTGATCTGCTTTCTGAAATCATCTGACTTCAGTCTCCGTCATTCAAACCGAGACAGAAGTTTGGACAAACTCATGAACTCATTGCACACTGACTCAAAGACTCAGTAGGGTTTTGGACACAAGAGGTTGAATGGCAGCTTATTTACATTCCACCAATTTAACCAAACCTTGTCGTGTAAATACTGCAGCTACTAACGCAAACTAAACGGTGATGGGCACCCAACGAACACCTCCCATTTATCAGCACGAAATGTTATTCATGCATGAGAGGTACTATCTTCTTTGAAATATTATTCAGTAGTTATTGATTTATACTGTGTATATACTATATATGACTTTATTTTGTTGCTGAGAGTTTCAGTAACAGAGCCACTGTGTTGCATGTTTCTGTCAGAGGAAAAAAAATGGTGCGTTGCTGCCACCTGCTGTGCATTTTGGAAAAGTGAACAGGACATAATTTCAATAGAAAAAGTTCAAGTATTTTCTGTGGCTTTTCCGTATTTCCCATTAATACATACTGTTTATCCACTTGTACAGTTTGTAATATATACAGTAATTAAAAGAAATAGATAAATGTATCCAACCCTGCTAAACTATATGGCTGAAGTGTATTTGAATAGTGTGATGTGTGCTTTAACAGACCACAGACAAAATGTATCCTTGGTATGGAAATAAACTAAAATGTAAATACATCCAAAAAATACTTTTTGGCTTCATTTGGTTTTATATTGATGCGTAGACTTAGATTGACGTACATCTGTATATCAATATTGTAATATTATGATATCAACCATAATACGCATCAGACATCTTCACATTAGATTTTTATTGTTATTATTGATGTTGTATAAATATAAGTAATTAATGTATCAAATGCAATGATTATGTTTTTTCTCTGAGAAAAACTGCAATAAGTACTTTTAAATACTTAAATAGGTAAGTTTCTCGTCTGTAGAGAAAAGTGAAAAAAAAAAAAAGTACCATATTGCCCAGAATGTTACTTTCATGTCTTTTTTTTTCCAGGTCCACCTTCTGTATTAACATGTGAAAACTGTATCAAAGCTCAGTCCACAGAGAAATGCACACAGCCGGAGTCTTCAAAGGTGCTGTCCGGATGTCTGTAACTTTGTGATGTCACAACAAAGTACTCACTCAGCCCACCGTTCTCAGTGTTTACCTAAAATCTCTTATTATTATTGCAAAAACATTAAGGTAATTGGGCCATTCTGTTCTTACTGTTTCTGAAATCTGCAACAGACAGTTGCTTTCACCAATTGACAATTTCACTTAACATAACTTTTGCAGCATCAAAAAGCAAGGCTTATAGTGAAGATGGCGGAATTGGTGGAGAGATCTAAAAGAGAGTGAATACTGAACTCATATTTATCAGGTTGACGGAGGACCACCAGTGTTTCTCTGTGTATCCCAGATGTGTAAATAAGCAAATTAATAGCCTTTTTTTTATTGCTCCGTGATGGTCTAATGACTGTTTCAGGGCGTTTTGCAGCAGGATACGGACATTTTTCTGGTGCTCAGAAACAGAAAAATGTTGAATATAAGGACAAAACCCTTGCCCTGAGGCCACTGCTGCCCTCAACAAGTATCAGTAGCATCAGTTACACCACCATGGGTTATAAGCCAAACAGTTCCACCACATATTTCTCAACTGTGCAGTGAGATGACCAGTTTCACAACAGAGGTTTTGATCTGCTGTGTTTGTTTTCATCCTGCATGCCGGCATTATTTGCCGAATCCACGCCAGTAGATTTTGTTGTTGCCTTTCATCACTGATTGGCTCCATGAAAGCACGGCCAATGAAAGCATTTTCGTGAAATGCGGCATGAACTAAAAACTGACTGACTGCAAGACAGAAATTCCATGCTAGGTCAACGTCCACGGACACATTGGCTTGTGGCTTATGCTCAAACCCCCCACAGGAACCTGGAGTGGGGACGCAAGCTATCTAGGCCACCACCTTCATGTTTTTATATACTGTAATAATATATATATAGTAATTAATGCTCTTGTGCCTGTCAGATCTTATAGATTCCCATTATTTATCATTTCATTAACACTTTTCCACATGTTGTTCTAAACATATTGTATCTGGTTATTCCTTACTTTTAAGCATCCCGATGGGCACAGGAAGTGGCATATTCTGTGATTGTATAGAAAAGGAGAATCATGGGTGTGACCACCATCAGTGTTTGACTAACATGGTCTGAAGTGTAATACAGAGAAAAGGTTCGACTTGAGTTGATCCCATATCTACATTACAGTGAAAAAACAATTCTAGGTTTTATGTTTGCCCCTAACAATATTCACCAAAAATTAACAATGCTAATGTTGTAATCGCAGATTTTTGAAGACTCAGTTGTGGTAGCTACAGTAGAGGCTGATTTTTCACCAAAAAATGGTTTCTAGTCTTACAGAATCAATAGTTCTGGAGAAATATTGTCATTGTTCAGTTCAAGTATTTGTCCACAAAGGTCCAGCAGAGCTTGGGTCAAAGTTGAACAAATTTAAACTTTCAGAGAAACCCCACTTTGCTCATTGTGAATTGTGGAAAGCAATCGTTAACACAGGAGGCACACACAGAAGCTCTTTAATGAATGAATTAACATGTGCTCTTGTTGACATAAAGTGACATAGTCAATGTATGTCAATGATGTCACAAGTGATGATGTTAGGAGAAACATCTACAGCCATGGGGTCATTTAGTGGAATTTGATGCAGTCCTCAAGTGAACGTGCTATGTGTTGCATCAGTAAGTCTCTTTGCAACTCATTGTGGGAGGTTTTTCGGATTATCTCTCTTGAAAGTTGCACATTCCTATGATTCAAAGAAAATGTCTTCCTTATCAGTACTATTTTAAGTGTGTGGTCTACTCCTCTGTTGGATGTGGGATTCTTTTTTAATGGAAGAGGCATGTTGTAATAATGGTGATAGAGAATGCAATGCAATACTCTGTTTTGTTTCTTTTATTAACACTTTTGTTTTCACTTCCCAATCAGTTTTCACCCTTAAGCTGGGAAAAGGAGTTTTATGAACATGTCTGTTTGTCAGTAACCTCACAGTTTCCATCGCCTCCCTCATTATCGCCGTCAAGTGTTTACAGTGTCTTCATTAGCAGCCAGCCCTCTACTGATAACAAAGCTCAAAAGAAGGCATCAATGATAGTGATAAGCATGGCCAAGCTACTATTTTGGTTAACACAAGTCCCCCTGTTTACTCTGGGAGCATGGGACCGGACATCAGGACTGTTGTCCTTGCATGGGGGATCTCCATTTTCAAATCTTGCCACCGCAAAGCTCGTTTTCAAGCCGGGAAGAAGGTAAAGTTAGCTTCAGCTACGTCACTTGAGAGGATATAATTTCAAAATGCTGAGCTCCAGAGCATTTCTGTTGGAGGTCTGTTTGAGTCTGGTGGTGTCTACTGGATCCTGTACCTGTAAACCTCTCAATAATGACATCCAAAGTGAGGACATTGAGGGATTCTACTCTCAGCTATCAGAGGTGGACCTTCTGGAGGAGGAAGATACGGACTTGAGGATGGAGACCCTCCTGGGTACCATGAAGGAGGGATTTTTGAGGAAACTCAACTTGTCAGATGTTCCTCAGGAGCAGAGCAAGATCTGCCCTCCACAGTTCATGATGGAGCTCTACAACAAGTACGCCTCGGACAGCTCTGCAATCCCTCAGTCTGATGTCATTCGAAGTTTCACTGTCCAAGGTAAGCAGCATTTTTTTTCTCAAGAGAAAAGTGAGATAATTTTCTGTCAAGTTGATAAGAGGGAGGCACTTCTGGGGAATTCAGCTATTATTTAGGCTCTGGAGTGGCTTTGGCCTGCCTCCCCTTTACAACCCTATTCATTATGATCAAAAGTGATATTTGGCATAAAGGATATATCATAAACATAACAATTAATATTATATTATAGGTTATGGTATGTATATAATTTTGTGTAGCAGTCTTCTTCTTCTCCTAATCACCTTGGAGATCTTCAGACTGATCTTTTGACTCCTTGTAGAGGTCACAACCTTTAGTCTGAGAACCAGCTTTGAAGTATCCAGCACACTACCTAATTACTGTTCCTAATTGATGAAATGCTTTCAAACCCACTATATAAATTCTGAGCTGAAATTTGAAGTCTCCTCCTTACTATCTGAGTATAAAATATGTTTTGTATACTGTGAAAATTATGTCCAATCCACTTTTCAACAAGGCAACATTTGGGGGGACCCACCATCTTTCTGTTGTGGACATTCCACCCCAAAAGTGGAAGTTAGCAGGCTAATAAAGCTAATTAGCTTCAATGTTGAGAGTGAAAGCTAATTAGCTTAGGTTGCTAACAAAGCACTGATTCCTGTTCGATATTATTGTTGCCTCATGTCATATCTGCCACACAAACACTAACATTTTTTGTAATTAAGTGGAACTTTGTTAATTAGTTTTGGTGCTAATTATACAGAGACTGTCAATCAAAAAATCTTAAAAATCTTGGTACCACACTTGCTGACCAAATATAAATGGATGGTCAAACAAGCAAAACAAACTTCAAGGATAGCATAGGCCTACTGATGAATATGTTCAATTGTATTTTAATGTGAGCCCCAAGTCCTACTGCGGAAATCACAGCTGTTTGAAATTAACCCTGTGATCTCTTTGGTCTCTCCAACAGATATAACTCTCTTGGTAACAAATGGCACTAAGTCCAAACACAGGCTGCAGTTCAATGTCACCATCCCCAGCCATGAAAAGATCACCATGGGTAAACTGCAGCTCCTCTTTTTCCCAGATTCCAAGGAACAGATCACCTCCCACAGTTTCAAAGCCACCGTCAAAGTTTATGAAGTGGATCACAACAATTTGACATCCACAACCCAGCTGCTGCTTGGCAAAGAGATGACAGGCTCACAGAGTATGTGGGCAACGTTTGATGTGACCACGGCTATTCAGAGCTGGATCAAGTCAAGTAACATGGCAACTGTTTTTGATGTAGTGGTGGATAGGAAGGAATGTGGACCTTCTGGTACTGGAGAGGAAAGAGAAGGCTGCTTAAATATGAGTGTGTCTGTTGGAGATAACACTTCAGCAGCTTTGATTGTGTTCTCAGATGATTTGGGCAGCAGGAGGCAGGAGACAAGGAAGGAACTAACAGAAATGATCCTCCATGAAGAAGAAACCATCTTACACTCAGGCGCTGACTGGAACAGAGGAGAGCAACTTCCCAATCATATCCCGGAAGCTCAGCATCCACGGAGGAACAAAAGAAAGGCAGAGGCGGAGTACTGCCGTCGGACCTCACTCAAGGTGAACTTTAGAGACATTGGCTGGGACAGCTGGATCGTGGCGCCTCCGGAATATGACGCATTTGAATGTCGAGGCCTGTGTCACCACCCACTGACAGATGAAATGACCCCGTCCAAACATGCCCTCATCCAGACACTGATCAACATCAGGGACCCCAAGAAGGCCAACATGGCGTGTTGTGTCCCCATCAAACTGGACCCCATCACAGTCATGTATCGGGAGAATGGACGTCTCACTATAAGATACCTGTATGAGGAGATGAAGGTGGCAGAGTGTGGCTGTAGGTAGTTGAAGAGGGTCAGTGATGACAGTGGTTCTAATGTTACATTTCATTCAAGTCTGCCTGATCTTCACAGGTGATTAGACAAATAACAACCACCATGAATGTGCATACCAAAATTCAAAACAGGCTTTCTAAAAGTCCAACAAACACCAACGTTCTGGGGATCGTGAATGTCAATACAAAGACTCATAGGAGTCTATCCTGTACTTGCTGAGATATTTCACTGTGGGCCAAAGTGGTGCACCAGCTAATTGATTGACCAACATTTTGATATCCAAAGCCTCCCTACCAAAAAAAAAAAAAAACTATTTAGTTGTGCTGAAATTAGATCACTGTGTGTACATTTTTCCATTTTACAATATTTACAGTTTATGCTGCTCCTTTAAGTTTATTGAACTCAAAAGTATTGGATAGCCTTGAATGCAGTATAACAGAAGAATCACTAACATGTCAATTATACCTTGTTTTCCAATGTATAGACCTGTGTCGAAATGAGTTAGACCCTTTGACCTTTGCTAACATGATGTAATTTTTATGGAATTTTTACAACGTAGGCTAACACTACCTAACAGTAAAATTACAAGGCATTTTAACATTGTATATTTAAAAATTATTGTCTGTAGATAAAAAGCTTGCCCTTACAATATGTCGGCTTGATATGTTTCAACTATAAAACTAATAAAAAGTCATTTTTGTAGGAAATAATGTAAAATACTGTAGAACAAAGTGTTAAAAAATATATACAAGCTATTAAGCAGATCCATTATTCATACAATGTTTATAAAAAAAAAATAATTCAAAGACCAGCTGCAGGTCTGTTTATTCTGTGCCAGACATAATTTAAATCTGTATATTACTATTTAAGATGTTTATATCAATATACATATATTGTGGTAGTCTGCAAATTACTGCTACACACACTACAGTTCAGCCTATACAATGGTCTTCCTGCATGGATGCATGCTACATTGCTGCTGTTACCTTATATTCTTTTAAAGAAATAGATACAAATTGGATAGTATAGAAGTTTTACAGTGCAGTTTGAATTTGCCCAGTCAATAATGAAATCTGATTTCCTGTGTGTGTTAAAGTTGCTGACCCTAATGTAACTCAATCCATTCAGCCTATAGTGTGAAGTTTTGACTGTGTTGTATGTCTGCATTTGCATTTTGAGGTTCTGATCCAGCTTGTCCTGCATTGACTGTGTTGCATAATATTTTGGCATGGCTTAATGTCTTTTTCAGCCAAATCCCTGCCCCTTTAGCTTCCGGTGGTGACAATAGTAGCTATACCAAAGCGCATAAAAACCATCACACAGTAATTCAGCAATTACAACAGGTTTTCTGGCCTCATTTGACACACACACAAATATATTTCCATCTTCATTGTCTTCAATCAAGCAAATGTGTTATAGCGGCAGAGCTGGATCAGCTGTTTGTTGGCCTTAACAGCTGTATTGCTACTTTTAATGGTCTGTAATTCATGAATGTATCCACTGTCCAAATAAAAAGAAAATGTGCAAAGATACCATCGCACATCCTTTTATCAGTGTCTCTATATGTTTGTTTGTTTTTTTAGAAAATTTTGCATTTATAGCTCCTCCGTAGAGACACAACATTGTGTAGTATGGGGAGACTGAATGAACTTCTGTTTTTTCATTTTTGCTATGTTTTCCAACATAAACAACCCCATACAGATTTATCTTATAATACATGTACCACAGTGCATTAGGGCCTTAGCTGTGGTAATCCTTGGGTCTCAGATGCCTTTGTTGAGCCTTTCATTTCCAAATTCTTAATCAGAACATTGGGCAACTCTTTTTGAAAGGTGGAAATGTAGCTGTCAGATACCATTCTCCTTGGATCCAGTATGACAGGAAGATCACAAAAGCCTGAAATTACTATTGCTGACTTACAACAATTCATCATCATACCAAAATGTTTCCTGACAGGTGGATTTTTTTCTAAACAAATGAAAATGGTCACATACTTTTCCCCTATCTCAGCCAATCAGTATCTGATGTGGAGGCTTGGTCTGCATTAGCTGTATACTCCCACTAGATGGAGACAGTGCTGTTTTGCTGGGAGTTTACCGCAAGGAAAGGTTAACCTGAGTTTCGTGTTACATCTTTAGTGCAGCATTTATTGAACTTCAGAACATAAGAGGAAAGAAACACAAAATATAAGAAAGTAAGTTTTCAAAACAAAAACTGTAGTCACTGGTTCTGGCTCTCAGGGAGAAAGTGGGGCCAAGCTGCATTTGTTTGACACACAAGATATAAACAGACTGCCATCTCAACCACTTGATAAGATAAGATAAGATAAGATAAGATAAGATAAGATATACTTTATTGTCCCAGAGGGAAATTCATTGTGGGCAGAAGTGCAGACAGAGACTGTTTCGCCATACAGCAGACACAAGACAGGACAACATGATGGACACAACAGCTACATGACAGCAACATCACAGTACAAGAACAAGCACAAAACGACAGCACCAGACATACAGTGACACACAGTAGCAGCAAGAGCACAAGGGACGGACAGCACCAATAGACAATAATAGCTGTTTCACAGCTCGATATTTGCTAGAATCTACAGGAGCAGCACAGAATGAAATACATATCTAAAAGTATAAAAATATATTTAAAAAAAATATATATATATATATATATAAAAATGCAGCAGTTAGGGCAGACAATTTAAAACAATGCTATAATAAAAACACCACTGTTAATAATAAAAATAAGAAAATAGTGGCAGTGACTACCTACTAACTAGGCTGGCGCAATTTATTGAGAAGAGAAATAGAAGTGGGTATAAAGGAAAGTTTAAGGCGATTGCTTTTACAGCGGGTAGCTCTAAAACGTTTCTTAGAAGGTAACAGTTCGTATTCCGAGAACAACGCATGAGACGGGTCCTGCAATATTCTGTTAGCCTGTCTGATTACAGAAGCCTCATAAACAGACTGCAGGGGCAGGGGCTGGTTATTAGACCCGATTACTTTCATTGCTGTTTTCACTATGTTTGCTAATCTACTTTTCGACTGAACTGTTAGTGTGCCAAACCATGCCGCCATTCCATATCTGATGATGCTACCAAGAACAGCATTGTAGAAAATGTGCATGATCTCAGGTCGGACACCAAACAGCCTGAGCCTGCGTAAGAGATGAAGCCTTTGGGCTAGTCTGGAGCACAGATAATCAACATGTGTGCTCCAACACAGGGAGCTACACATCATAACACCAAGGTACTTGAAAGTGTGCACCTGCTCGATCACATTATTGTCGATAACCACCTGGTCCTGGGTCGTCACACCCCTGGGATCGAAGATCATTTCTTTAGTCTTTTTAGTATTCAACATAAGATGGTGGTCGTCACACCAAGCCTTAAATGTGGCGATCTCTCCATGATACACAGAAGAGCAGACATCAGTGCGCAGCAAACTTAAGATAATAGTGTCGTCAGAAAACTTGATGACATAATTGTTAGGCTGAGAACTTCTACAGTCATTTGTGTACAGTGTAAAGAGTAAAGGCGAGCTGACGCAGCCTTGGGGCACACCTGTGTTACTGTCTGGTGAACCAGACAATGGAGAGTGCAGCGACACAGAGAGTGTCCCAAAGACATCCTGAAGCTCTCGCTCAAGATGCCCACCAGTATCTGCCTATTACATTCTAAGCATAGGTGAATGCTGTTGGGGAATTTGGGATGAAGATCTTTCTGGGTCATATGTAGAAGGTCCAGAGACAATTTGCTGAGGCATTTGAAAAGAAATAAACACAAATAGCTGATTCAATCACATGTCTGAGGGAACAAAAAACACATGATATAATAATATTAGTAATTGTATTTTAATCAATGCCTAGCTGTTCTTATTTGACATATGAGAATAATGGTGTGACAAAATTCAGTGTGTTAAAGGTCTTGATAAGCTTGCTGGTTGGCAGAGAGTGGATTGTGTTATGTAATGCATGAGGTGGCATTAATACTTAAGACGTTAAGATTAGCTGAGCACAGTTTAGCTTAGTTTGGATAGACATGGCATCCGGCTGCATAATTCTGAGCAGCAAAAATGTTTGGATCAGGGTCTTATGAGGTCCTGTACCTAAGTCATTATTTGTCAGGATCAAACCCAACATGCAGATTCAAATCTGCAAATTTAAGGGTTACAACTTTGATAATAAAATGTTATTCAGGGTGACAGTTTTTGCTATATCCACTAAATGAAAATATATTATTTTTTAATTATAAAAGTACCTCAGGGAAGTAAATACTGGGAAACAAGGCAGTAGAAAGTGGGACCTGAGTATGTCATTAAGTACTGTATTGAGTCCAGATCAAAACTTTACAATCAATCTTTTGTTCATATCCAGAGTGTGGGTGTGTTTTCCCCTATTCTGATCCTGCATGTGTTTTAAGAGGGCTTTGCCACGTGTCCACAAACTGTGTAATCATGTCACCAGTTGAGCGACCCAGACATGACCCGTAAAGCTACCAATAGCACCAAAATACACTAGCCTAAGCTTTCAAACCAGATAAGGGAGAGAGTGAGAATGATGGGAAAATCTTTTTTGCACCCACCTGCCCACCCTCAACATATTCCTTACTATTTCCTTCCCCAAATAATGTTTCTCAAAAGGACCTTGAAGTAGCAAACGATGGTGAGGTGGCAAACATAGGCAAAATTTGGCAAAAGACTGTAATTCAAGCCAAAGTAAAACTATGATGTAATTAGACAACATAACTACATTTTGTAAATTTCAAAACTGTAAATTGTCAGTGAATTGTGACAAGAAATTTGAGCAAGGACAGAGCCACTGCAATAAATTAAAGTCAGAATTGGAATATGTACTACACTGCTTTATATTCTGTCTGCTCATGTCTGCTGGCTGATGCACCAGATATAATGCGATTAAAGGTTTATTGGGAACAAAAGCCTCTTATGTTGATGGGGTTGTTGTCCAAAAAAACCTTACAGAATGATAATGTTCCCTCTTATGAAAAACCACCACCCCTTGATACAGGCAACTGAAATATCTCAGTCAAAGGGAAGACGGAGTAGCTCTCTTTTTGTGAGTAAAAATGAGGATCATGGTGATGGAGCAACACACACGACCGCTGCTGTTGATGCTTCTCCTATCTACCCTTTCTGCTAACTCATCGTTCCAGCCCGCCTTGGTGTTAGAAATGGCTAAGATTCTGCTGGAAAACTACTGCTACCCTGAGAACCTGGTTGGGATGCAGGAGGCCATCCAACAAGCAATCAACAGTGGAGAAATCCTGCAGATTTCAGATAAGAAGACCCTAGCAGCTGTCATCACAGTCGGAGTACAAGGGGCACTGAACGATCCACGGTTGACTGTCTCGTATGAGCCCAATTTTGTCCCAGTTACGCCACCAGTTCTTCCCTCTCTCCCCATAGAACAACTGATCCGGCTGGTGAGGAACTCTGTGAAGTTGGAAATCCTGGAAAACAACATCGGCTATCTGCGGATAGATCGGATCATTGGGGAGGAGACGGCAGTCAAGCTGGGCACCCTGCTGAGGGATAATATCTGGGACAAAGTTGCTGACACTTCCTCACTAATTTTTGACCTGAGGTACAGCACAGCTGGACAACTGTCTGGAGTTCCCTTCATTATTTCCTATTTCTCAGACCCTGAGCCCCTCATTCATATCGGCACTGTGTATGACAGGCCCTTGAATACAACAACGGAGCTGTGGACCATGCCATCAATTAAGGCAGAAAGGTATGGAAGTAAGAAAGATGTGATTATTTTGACCAGTAAGCGCACCATGGGGGCTGCTGAGGCAGTGGCATATACACTAAAAAACCTAAAGAGGGCCATCATAGTTGGAGAGCGATCTGCTGGTGGTTCAGTAAAGGTCAGAAAGATCAGAATTGGAGGATCAGAGTTCTACATAACAGTTCCTGTGGCAAGATCTGTCAGTCCAGTCACAGGCCAGAGCTGGGAAGTAAGTGGTGTTTCTCCAACAGTAAACGTCATCACAAAGGAAGCTGTCACAAAGGCCAAGGTTCTTCTGGCTGTAAGGAGTGCCATTCCAAATGTTGTGAAGAGTATCTCTGACATAATTGGAAGGGTGTACGCTTTCACTGATAGAGTTCCAGCTCTTCAACAACAGCTTCAAACTACTGACATTTTTTCTGTTATATCTGAGGAGGATTTGGCAGTCAGACTCAACCAAGACCTCCAAACTATTTCTGAGGATCCACGACTGGTCATTAAATACATGCAAGATAATACCGACATTGTAGAGGAGGACTCTCATCAGGAGCTCTACAAAGTTCCTGATGATCCAGAATTATTAAGAGCACTGGTTGATATAATATTTAAAGTGGAAATTCTCCCCGGCAATACCGGGTATCTCCGAATTGACACGTTTGTTGAGTTGTCTTTATTGACTAAACTAGAAGAGGACATAGCCCAAAAGGTGTGGGAGCCCCTAAAAGACACTAACTACCTGATTATTGATTTACGTTACAATACTGGTGGATGCTCTACCTCTCTAGCCTTCATACTTTCTTATCTACAGGACACTTCCAATAAGCATCACTTCTTCACAATGTACGATCGAATTCAGAACACAACTACAGAGTATTACTCCCTTCCCCAAATTACAGGCCCAACCTATGGCTCCGACCGTGGGGTTTACGTGTTGACCAGCTACTACACAGCAAGTGTTGGTGAAGAGTTTGCTTATCTGATACAGTCACTACATCGTGGCACAGTCATTGGGGAAATTACATCTGGTACCCTAATGCACTCAAAGCTGTACCAGATAGAGGGGACAGACCTCGCCATGACTGTCCCGTTCATAAACTTCATAGACAATAATGGGGAGTGCTGGCTGGGAGGTGGTGTAGTCCCTGATGCCATCGTGCTCGCCGAGGAAGCTGTGGACCACGTTCATGATATTTCTGGTTTCCATCGAGGGCTCAGGTCCCTCGTGGAAGGAACTGGGGAATTGTTAGAAAAATACTACGCAATCCATGAAGTCGCTCTGAAGGTTAGTGAGGTGCTGTTGAGGAAATGGGCTGAGGGACTGTATCGGTCAGTGGTTGACTATGAATCTTTGGCATCTCAGTTGACAACAGACATTCAAGAGGCTTCAGGTGATCATCGCCTCCATGTCTTCCCTTGCGAAATTGAACCGGAGACACACCATGACAGTGCAAAGATCCCTACAGCAGAAGAAGTGGGATATATAATTGATGCCTTGTTCAAAGTTGAGCTTCTGCCAGGTAATGTTGGCTATCTAAGATTTGACATGATGGCAGACATGAAGGTGTTAAAAGCCATTGGTCCACAGTTAATTAAATTAGTGTGGAGTAAGATAGCAGACACAGATGCCCTTATAATTGACATGAGATACAACACCGGTGGTTATTCTACAGCAATTCCCCTACTATGCACATATCTCTTTGATATTGAACCTTTGCGACATCTTTACACTGTCTTTGACCGCACCACAACTACCATGACGGAGGTCATGACATTGCCTCAAGTCAGGGGACAAAGGTATGGGTCCTCCAAGGATGTCTACATTCTTACCAGTCACATGACTGGGTCAGCAGCTGAAGTGTTCACCCGCACTATGAAGGACCTAAATAGGGCCACAATCATTGGAGAGCCAACAATTGGGGGTTCTTTGTCAAGTGGAACCTATCAGATCAGAGACAGTGTTCTGTATGCTTCCATACCTAACCAAGTTGTTTTGAGTGCAATCACTGGGAAAGTGTGGAGTGTTTCAGGGGTTGAGCCTCATGTTATTGCCCAGGCAAGTGACGCCCTTCACGTAGCACAGAGACTTATAGCAGCAAAGTTTTTAAAGAGAGAGCAAGGAGAATAGCTCCATAGTAAATCCACATTTTCTTTCAAAATGTTTTCTTGTTCTTGTGTTTAGCCACCACACTGACCCAAAAAAGTCTATATTTTAAGAGTCTTGTGTGTTAAAGCATATGATCTACTGACCACAGCGGCAGTATGTAAAATCATGATCTGTTATGGTATTTTATAATGTTCTTGCCAATTATTCATTCATGTAAACTCAGAGTCAGAGTAGTCACAAAATAAAGAAATGTACAGACACAGGGTATAATCAGTTTCACGTGCACCATTTCAGATGGCTTTTAACAAGATATAAAGGGAGAAAATAATAATTGCATGGTTTGTACAACCATTGATAGCTTTAATATAAAATTTCATATTCAAAGTGTTTAGCTGATGCCCTCATTAAGACTTGCAGTGAATGAGAATGGACTTGGTGTACATCTCATTACTGGTGGAACTGTGGGTATCAGGATCAGTCCTTACAGTAAATCTACTTATGTTCTATGGCATTAAAAACAGTAAAGAGGATAACTGCTGAAATCATAATAGTCTGAAAATGTGAGTGTTGTAATTTCCAATTTAATAACAAATCACAAAATATTGATGTTTCTTTAAGTGAACTGCAGTTCACTTTGTATTTACAATATGACAACCTCTTGAACTGCACCTGTGTATTTTATTAATGTTAGGTAAAGTTGCCTCTTTCTCTGTTGTTTTAACATTTTCGAAGTGATTCCCTTTCATTACATTCAAATGCCTTGTATTGGTAAATCTTCTGTTTGTTACGCATGAAGAATGATTTTGATCATTATGTAATTGTATGTTGATGTGGCTAATTTCTTCATTCTTTATGATTGTAATGTGAAATCCATCTTTGGGTCACTGTTCTTTGATTTGTGCTGGTCTTCAGTTTATTTCAGCTTTCCTGTTCCCTAACTACAAAATTTAACCAACAGAGGGAGCAAGCACCAAATAAACTGTAGCAGCTGTTAGCTTCCACACCACCTAGGAAAATATAATCACCACCATTAAAACGGCTTAACTTCTGATTACTGCTGTATGCGTTTTGGTAAGCAAATGTATAGAGTTTATGACAAAAATAAAGAACCATATGATGCTGAGTTATGTTTGATTTGCTTTCCAGATATTGAAAAAAAAATTATGATCAGGCTTGTGATTTCTTGCAAAATGGTGAAAAAAAAGTCCCCATATTTGTGACTGCTTGTCTTCTACCAAGAGGCTTAGTAAATGAATAGACTTAGCATAGCAGGGTGAATATTTTCACCACACATAATCCTTTTCTAGATTTTTTTCATCTACTGAGCTTACCTTGTTTGACATATGTGGCTTTAAATAACTTTCAAAATACCTTGTGTAAATTTAAGACCCATATCTTTGGCAACACCTTCTTGTTACTACACCTACTTGGCTAAGTTGTTTGTGTATTACAGAAGCACTCGCGATAATACGATTAGAGGTTTAATGTGGGGTAAATCCTCTTACGTGTGTGTTAACAGAAGCCTTGCAGCCAAAACAGTGCCATTTGACAAAGAGCCTCTTGGGAGAAGGAGGTTCAGCTCTTCGGCAGCTACTTGCCATTTCTTCAATCAAACTTTGCCAGACTACACTAACGAAAATGGCTAAGGCTCCCATTCTGGTGGCATCTCTGCTAGTATTGGGAAATGTATTGTTTATCCAAGCCACTTTTTCCCCTAGCCTCATTGTCGATATTGCAAAAATCGTCATGGACAATTACTGCTCACCAGAGAAGCTGATAGGGATGCAGGAGGCAATTGAAGCAGCCAGCAGCAACACAGAGGTTCTCAACATCCCAGACGCTGAATCCTTGGCTAATATTCTCAGCTCCGGAGTCCAGACCACTGTCAGTGACCCACGACTGACTGTCTCCTATGAGCCAGACTACGTGCCTGTGGTTGCCCCACAGATGCCTCCCTTGCCCCCTGAGCAGCTGGTCGCAGTCTTGCAGACCTCCATCAAGCTTGACATCTTGGAAGGCAACATTGGCTACCTGAGGATCGACCACATTCTTGGGGAAGAGGTTGCTGAGAAGGTTGGTAATTTGCTGCTCGAGCTGGTGTGGAATAAAATCCTGCCAACTTCAGCTCTGATCTTTGATCTGCGCTACACCAGCAGCGGAGACATCTCGGGAATCCCCTATATCGTTTCTTACTTCACCGAAGCTGAGCCTCAAATCCACATTGACACTGTATATGATCGTCCCTCAAACACCACCACTAAGCTGTTTTCTATGTCCACACTGCTGGGAGGCAGATACGGCATTAACAACCCCCTGATTATCCTCACCAGCAAAAATACCAAGGGCATTGCCGAGGATGTTGCTTTCTGCCTTCAGAAACTGAAGAGGGCCACCATTGTGGGCGAGAAGACTGCCGGCGGCTCGGTGAAGCTTGACAAACTCAAAGTCGGCGACACAGACTTCTATGTTACTGTACCAACTGCAAAGTCAATCAATCCCAATACTGCCTCCACCTGGGAGATTGTTGGGGTGACACCTGATGTGGAGGTCAATGCCGAAGATGCCCTTGCCACTGCCATCAAGATTGTCAACCTCCGTGCTCAAGTTCCAGCCATCATTGAGGGATCAGCGGCCCTGATTGCTGACAACTATGCCTTTGAGAATATCGGTGCTGATGTTGCCGAGAAGTTGAGAGGGCGCCTGGCAAGTGGCGAGTACAGCATGGTTGTCTCCAAGGACAATCTGGAGGTGAAGATGTCTGCAGACCTGAGGACCCTTTCTGGGGACAAGAGTCTAAAAACCACCAGCAATACCCCAGCCCTTCCACCCATGGTGAGACCTCTGTTAGATTCTTGGTCTTTGTTTGGAAAATTAGTCGCAAACTTTTCAGTTTGTCAATGTTACAAAATCTTAGTGTCAGTTTTCTAGTGACGTATAATACCGTATATTTGTAACAAACACAAATTATTTTGCAGATCAGTGGCTGAAAGTGTTTGAAGAAAATGTCGTTTTAGCAGATTTGCGTTGTATTATGTGGTTTTAGTATTTACTTTAGGTCAAAGCAAAGGAAATCTTAACCCTGGTTTCTGCTTGTTTTTTTCAACCAGGATTACTCTCCAGAGATGTACATTGAGCTAATCAAAGTCTCATTCCACACCGACATATTCGAGAACAACATCGGCTACCTACGTTTTGACATGTTCGGAGACTTTGAGGAGGTCAAGGCCATCGCCCAGATTATTGTTGAACATGTCTGGAGCAAAGTTGTCAACACTGACGCCATGATCATTGACCTCAGGTTTGTAATCCTGCCCACGTAGCAAGTGCGAGCTTCTATTAAAAACTTTGTGTGTCCATTTTGGAATACAAATCATCCGCTGAAGCTAATAAATGTCATCAGTCCGAGACTAAATGTATAGGTATTTTTTCTATTAATAGTCTTGGCATCATTCCAAACATGAACCACCAGTAGATCTAGGAGATGGAAGACAGTTGCTTAACAAAGCTAATTTCAATGTGACTCCTTATTTTAAAGCAACCAGCATACAAAGATTAGTTCTATAATTGACTGCATAAAAAGAGTTCACAAAGGATCATTGAATTTTATCATGATTGTTGTATTTGCAGGAACAACCTTGGTGGACCAACAACAGCCATCGCAGGCTTCTGCTCTTACTTCTTTGATGCTGATAAGCAGATTGTGCTGGACAAGCTATATGACAGAACATCCGGTGCCACCACAGAGCTCAAAACCATACCTGACCTCACTGGTAATATTTGAAGAAAAAAAATCTCATCATTATATTATACTAATTGAGATTTCTGCCTGCAACAAAGTGAAGGAAGTAGCAACCAAAGAGTCTTGCCACTTTCTTTCTTCCTCCTATTCATTTTCTAAAGTCAGTTTGTTGCCTCTTCCTTGTATTTTTAACCTTCTCCCTTCATCTTATTTTCTTCCTTAGGCACAAGATATGGCTCCAAGAAGAGCCTGATCATCCTGACCAGTGGAGCGACTGCTGGTGCTGCTGAGGAGTTTGTTTACATCATGAAGAAGCTTGGTCGCGCTATGATTGTTGGAGAGACAACCGCCGGGACCTCCCATCCACCCAAGACCTTCCGTGTTGGTGAGACTGACATCTTCCTCAGCATCCCCACTGTCCACTCTGACACTGCCGCCGGTCCAGCATGGGAGGGAGCTGGCATCGCACCTCATATACCTGTCTCAGCTGATGCTGCCCTCGGGACTGCAAAGGCCATCTTCAACAAGCACTTTGCAGGCCAGAAGTAAACCACAGCCTGAACTGAAGTTAAACAGTCACTTTCAGTCAAATTGCAGTCAAATTGTTTTGAGATTTAGAGTCTAGATATGTTTGAGAAGTAACGAATGTAGGTAAAGTACAAAGTGTAATCTGTTATTTCTCAATACATGAGCCTTTTTAGCTTGTTTGTTATGTAGAACAATTTACATTTACATTACTTACAGTTTTTATTTCTGCCAAATGTTACTCTGCTGTTGAAGGTTATCAGAATGAATGAATGTTGAAAAGCTGACGCTATTCTTTTGTGAGGTGGGTGTGTTTAAATTTGTGTCAAAGATAAGTTGCAACAGTAAGGTAATTTTCAAAAGTTACATTTTTGAGAAGTCATGTACAAAAGATACATAAACACGTTTGTTACAGTATGTTGGCTGTTTTAAATTTGGACCTCTGTAAAGTAGTCCTCGCGTTGTTCTGGTCAGACAATCATGTGATGTCCTCATTGCGTATATGAAATATACTGTATGTCCATTATGCAGTGAACGTCATGCCATGTGGACCTACTTGGGTTGTATCAATTCCAGTGGTGAGACACAATAAAAAAGAGAACTAATCCAAAACAAAGTGTGTGGGGGTCATGTTTCACAGAAGGATGCATCAGACATTTTTTCCTTTACAAATTACCATCAAATAGAGCACTGTCAGTTTCAACATCATTAACCAACACAAAGAGAGGACACAGCAACTCCAAATAGACAAAGTTGTGGTATTAAGAGAATCATCCAATTGAAAAGCCACAGAAAATGTAATCAAGATTGAAAGTAAAGTACCACAATCACAGTCTCCTTTTGGTGGTGTCACGCAGCTTTTTAAACTTTGCTTTTTTGCCAGTGACAGTGCAAGTTAGAGATTGCACTGTGTTTTAAGACAATTATCAGAAGTAGAGCAAGACCAGGCAAGTCTTTGGTTAGGGACAGCTTCTCTGAATTATGGCACCATGTAATTTTATTCACATATATCAAGGACTTGTCATGTGGTTGTAGGATAAAATAAATAACACATACAAAACCCATTTTATTGTTATGCATATTGAATAGTCTGCCAAAGAGTTGACGAAATTCTGTGACTCCATAGGGAGTGTTTTATAGAAGTTATTAGAGATTTAAAAAAGGAAGAAGAACATACCCTTCTACCTCCATTTATCTGCAATTTATATTATATATTTAATTTATATTTGTGTGTTTTCTGTTAAACAATTCAAAGTTACCAATAAATAATTCAAGATTTTTAACACAATAAAAAAGTTATATATAATCAGCTGAATCTTACAAACCAAAGACCAGAACAATCAACAGAAACTGTCTGTGGGAATCTATTTAAGGATGCACTTGTGGAATGATAAATACAGGCTTGGGCTGTTTTCATTTATCATTATGTATACAGTAGTATAATATAATATAATCATATAGGCAACACTGGTTTGAGTGTTACTGGGTGTGTTGTATGTGAGTATGTGGGTGTAAAATGGATGTGAGGCAAAGGAGTGGATCTCTGGGAAGCACTGGACTTTCATTTGTAAACAGTGAGGCTTAGAAGGGATCAGTTCAGTGGGGGATAAGTCAGCACACATCAACAAGTGTTGAGAGGGCCAGGGGCCAGAGGGTTAAGGGGTATTGTAAGGGTGTGTGTTGTGGGTGTGTGTGGGGGCTTGGGCTTAAAACTCCACAACAAGTCTGATTTTGAGATGAGATCTGTCTGTTTCTCAATTTAGGAATCTTTTTGTCTCCCTGGTTTTTGAGTAGGAGTCAGATAAGTTCAATTGGACAAATATGTCTTGGACCAAGAGCTCTTCTGGCTATCATTACTGAAAAAGTAGAAAATAAATAGCCTACTACAAACAACTTGTGCTCTGAAATGTAGCATTAACCACATTTTAAGTTCAAATGAGGCATGTCCTGTTACGATTCTCAGTCAAAAATACTGAAAATCACCACATCTGAGATGTGTTCAGTGATTGCTGTCAGCGCTAACCTCAGTTTCAAATCAGTATTTACTTTGACTGGTTTACAATTAAAGCCACTCTGTCTCGCTGAAAACAACACATTTTAAAGCCATTGCAGTTGGTTGGAAAGTTCTGAATTTGCATTTAAATAATCCTAGAAAAGGTCAAGCATAATTTTTACGAGAGAATTTGAGGGCACTATAAAGAAAGGTACAGAATGTAAGTTCCTTACATAGCTACAGTATTGTAGAAAATTCCATAAGAATGATCGAAAGTGAAGTTTGATTTCATGGGGCATACCTCTCCATTAAGCCTTTTCCTGGCACCCTGTGCTGTCAGTGCTGGTAAAACCAGGATAAACAATCCCAATTAGCCATGGCATGAAGCAAGCTCTCTGACTGGTTGGAAAGCTTACCAGTCGGTTTTTACCAGTGCTGAAGGAAGGTTCAGATTGTTTTGGAAAGGCTGAATGGAGAGGCTAAAGGGTGAAAAGGAAATGCAGCTGGAAAAGGGAACTTGAAGAGAAAATAATCAATTTATTCCTATTTTTCAAATAGTTTTTTAAATTATGTTATTCATTTGTGAATTAATCTTTAATCAATGAGAGTTTTCTGTCTTGTAAATCCATTTAAGTAGAGTATAATTATAAGTAATAAAATAGTACTAATAAATAGTTGAATTTTTTTTTTTTTTTAAATAATTCCTGTTTTTATACTATTAAAAGATTAAGGAAATGCTACTTTTCCTGTAACATCCCTGGTCTTCCATACTTAAGTGGGACTTTTACATTCGGAGTCTCAGCAATCAGCAGTGCCTGGGGTTTCTGGAAACAAAGAAGACGAATCAGACAAATAAAGAAAAACTTGTTTCTGTGGAGTAGCCTAAAAGTTTCACTTCATTCAAGTGTACAGCTGAGGCTGTAGCTACTGGTGGCTACACACAAACACAGAGAGAGCACACAAAGAGCTAAAACACTGTAAACATATTCGTTAAAGCTGAATTGAGAAGACCATACGGTGACAATAACATCATCCCCTCCTGCTCTACGCAGATTCCCCGCAAAATGCGCCAGTGTGCCACGTGAGGGAGGCGCAAAATGGGATCTTGACCCATTTTTCCTCTTTCTCTCTCCTCCTCAGGATGAAATATGAAACCTGGCCCATTTCAGCCAAGTCTGTCCCCTGGGCTCCCAGTTCCTCCAGCGCCAACACTGCTCTGCATTACCCAGTTTCTTTTGGCTTTTTCAGCCTTAAACAAGTTTTGACATTTTGACAGGACACTTTTAATCTTTTTTTACGCACCACCCCCCACGCCATCATTGTATCCCTTTTCTCATTTTGGATTTGTTTTTGCAAAGTTTTTGAAACTTTTTTTCCCCCTGTGAACTGCACGCGGATTGTGAACTATCCTAAACTTTTACTTTGAAATCAGCCCCACTGAGAGACAGCATCTCTCCACTGACAGACAGTCGCGCCGGGATGCGGGTGGTCGTGATTGTAAACTGAGCACACAGCAAAAGAGACGTGGGAGCATCGCCTGCATCCTATTGTCTCTGGGATGTAAGAAGTCACTCAAGTATTCTGGGTTGTTTTTTCTCCCGCTCGTGATATCTTCAAAGGAATTAACCTTTTTTGCTCACGAGGAGAAATTATGGCGACATTTTTGTTGACCATGCGTTTTGTTCTGGTTTTGTTGGGATTATTTTTGCTCTGTTCTCCATCCGCAAGAGCCGAACCGGAGCTGCAGGAAGAGGAGGAGGAGGAGAGCTCCTGTCAGGGCGCTTTTGACCTCTATTTTGTGCTTGATAAGTAAGTGTAATACGTTTTTGTTTTGTTTTTTTGGCACCATTTGTTTGCTTTTTCACAAAGACAGGCTAATGCGTGCAGGTAGCCTGTATGGTAGCGGTGGAATAGCAAAACACACAAAAAAGCAAGTTAACATTTACAAACTTTTATTGCATCTTCGTATGCCTAGTTGGCTTATGGTGTGACTGGGGACAAAGTAGTTGAATGATGGTCTGCAAAAGTTTCAGCTTTTTAGGTGAATGTTTGGAAAAAAGCAGTCCTGCTGTCTTGTTGAGTTTGGGCTGATTAGCACCGCTTAGCAGCTGTGCGAGAGCGTGCGCGCGCTCGCGATGACGCTGGAAAGGAGGCTGACTTGCAGAGAGTAGGCTACAGTTTGCTGAATAAGCAAAAAGACCGATGACGGTCTTGATGGTTGCTGAAAAAATAATAATCTCTCACTCTTCCCAGGTTTAAACCCACGACCCCGTTTGAAGTTATTAAAAAAAGAGTACAAAGGAATGGGACTTTTATTCTGGAGGGAAATACTCAGGGACTTTTTCTTCTCTTTTAGTCAGTGACCGCTCACCATTCACTCTTTCATTTCCACTCTGTACGCCCACATAGGAAAAATGTTGTGGTTATGTGACATCTTAGCACTGGACTTCAGCAGCTGGACTCAGACTGCCAGAGAGAAAATAAAATGTCAGGGAAACTTCTGGACCGCCTGATATTTTCTCTGTCTATTCACTTTTTCGGTTTATAAATGCTGAAATGCAATCATCTATGTTTTCTGGCATGATTCAAGTCAGGAATCATCCTTTGTGCTATTCTGAGGCTCAGTTTCCATTAAAAACTTAGGACTGAATATTGTTGAAGTTTAACCAAAGATAGCCACTGGGACAAACATGTTGAGATGGTCTCCTTTAAGCATGTTGTTGTATCAGCTCTTCTCCTTCCTCCTGTGCTGATGGAGCAATGCCAGGAATGGGGAGGAGAAACAGGAAAGGACAGGAAACATCAACATTTATAGAGAATGTGGTTTTAATTTTGAGAAAAAAATGTTGCATGCAACACCTTTAAAGCTCTATTTTGGGGGTTCGATGAGAAGTCTCATACAGATTAGCATCATCAATGACTATGTGATGATTCATGTCACTGGTTTGGATGGCTTCATTCTAAGGACTCATCTTTTCTTTTCTTTTTTACACAGATTTGTAACTGCTCTCTCTGTATAGTGACTGTGTAAGTAGTTTGCTCTGCCCCCTGAACCTCACAGATCCTTTTTCCTCCCCTCAAGTAGGGTCCCAAGTAGACAAGAACATAAACAGAGTGGGACTGCATCCCAGATGTGAGGGGCTGCTATTGGCTTTGTGCTGTGTGGTAAACACTGACACATGCGACAAATAAGGAAACTGCTTCTCTTTTTTTCTAGTGTCAGATGCTATTGTTAGCTCTCCCATGGGCTTTGGGGTCACTCACTAACTTGGTTTAGATATCAGTTATGGACTTCAAACAGGAGGAAGCTCATTAGAGACCATTCTCAGCCCTCGAACAACTGTCCCTCAACCCCACAACCCTCAGTTGTTTTTATGAGACACCGTCTGAACTCCGTGCCCTGGTTGATCCATATGGAAGGTGTAAAGCAGGACCGTCACTGCCATAACTACAGCCATGCTGCTGTGCAATACTAAAATCTGCACATTAAAAAAACCTCATAATGGATAATAATTTGGGGCTTTGCAGAATTGTTTAGTATCAACATCATGTCGTCATACATGGGTCCATTTGATTTTGAATGAGTAACATACCATGGGCGCTGTGTTTGAAGCGAGAGGAGAGGATCATGAGTTTTACAGTAATGAGGAACGATAACTGCTGCGCTGGCTCATAAAGTCGACTCCAAAGACATTTATTACAGATGATGTCATGTCACGGTTTTAACATGTTGGACAGTGCTCCCTGAGACATATAGGCGGCTGCAGTCAGTGGGTAATGACCGCAAGGTTGCCAGTTTGGATCTGTGAGATCTCGATGGACTGTGTTTGGAAAACTTTGGCTTTAATGAGACACATTATACTAATTTTGGAAAACTTTGGCTTTAATAAGACACATTATACGTATTAAGTGTTGTCGTCACTTTGGAAATGATATGGCAGAAACATCTCTATTAAGATGTCACCACATAAACATAAATGTAGATAGCCCTTCGATTTCCAGCAGGTTTCAAACTTTGATACTTTCCGTTCTCATTCGAAATGTAATTTAATAACGAATAGACCGGGACACAATACTCATGCATCCTACGTGTTAAATAAAATATGGGAACATATGGGCACATACTGCCCTGCAGTTAACAATGTGACCTCCTATCGGTGTGGTGCATGGCCTGGAGATACACAGAACAGACATGCTAGTGCCTCTGTGAGGTGGCTGAGATGTTGATGTTTGTCTGGTAGCATGAACTTCAGGACATAGGTCTTCATTTTAGTGTGTTAGCTTGCTAATCTTTGTTAACTAGCGCTAAACAGAAAGTGATGGACTGTAAAACCAAAATCTATACCAACCAGTGGTCTAGATATGATGGAGGTCATGGTGGATGATGATAGTTTGTTGTTGGCTCATTTAGCTATCAAATGATGAAAACGAGATCTTAAAGGAAATAGGTGTATACTGCTGTAAGGCCTACATTGCTGCATGTGTGCATATTACTGTAGGATGTACATATGCTGATTCAGAGCAAACCTGCTGCAGCTTGCTGTTTTATGTAAAACTCAGTGCCAGAGGAATTTTGAGTGTGGTCATATGGCAGATAAAAGAAGAATCCACCTACAGATCATATGCTAATGTTTAACTCCTTACAAAGTCTGAATTAAACCATGCTTTTTTTTTCTCTCTTTTTTTTTAGCAATACCAATGAGAAGATTATGAAATTGCTACGAAAGCAAAGATGTAGTAGTGTTTCATTCAGTCATGTCAGTGGGGGATTAATACAGTAATCCCCCACTGACATGACTGAATGATCACTGACATGTAGCATTCACACAGCCATGTAGCATTCATTCCTTTTTGCCAATGTCGCTCATATTTCCTGTCATTTCTTACACAGACTCTTTCCATTCATTGGAATTCCAGTATACTCCTATTACCTCTTCACAATGCACACTTCATAGCTCCTACTCATATCCAAAGCACTGTCATCGTTTTTTCGATGTGGAGATAAACTACTCTTTCTGCTGTCTTTAATCTTTCTCTGATAAACCACAGTCACATCACAGCCACTTCTGTCCTGCTGTCATTATCAACAACACTTATCATGGTTTCAAAGTGTTTTTTATTGTTGTTGATGCAGTCACGAGTTGGTGCAGCAGTTGGGCACTGGGCCGCGCTGCCTGAATCCAGGCAGGTCAGCGGAAAACCCAAACTGCAGCTGTAGTCCATAAATACTTGCAATATGTCTGGCGGTGGGAATACGTCGGAGCTGTGGAATGACACCCGCTCTGTGTCATTCGGCCTCTCACATCATGTTGCGTTGCTGTTTTCAGCAGGAAGAAATGTTTTGTTAAATGGTATCAGTCCTCCAGGCGCTGAGGGACAAAGAAGAAGCCGAGAGGTTTTAAATTGGATGAATGCCAGTCAAAGTCTAATCCAAACCTCCTGGTAATATTTTATACATGACTCTGCCTCGGTTAACAGAAAAAGTGCATTACGAAGTACATTTTTAGATGGTCAGATAACGAGTGAAAAAGAAAAAAAATCTGTATCTTTTGACACACATATCAAATGCCTCTCCACCGAGGAGTTATCCAGTCGTTTTTTCCAAACAATTCCTCTCGGTTTTGGAATAGACGCGAAGCATTAGCTCAGAAATCACGCAGTAAAGACTTTGACTTCTGCAATGGCTGTAAAAGTAGGTTAGTGGTTTTAAACAAACAAATCCTTGTGCCCAGTCAGTTAAATTGGAGGACCATCATTGGATACAGGCTGGGGTGGTGTGGGTAGGACCAGCTGGGATGGCAGACAGCCTCCTTAGCGGAGTTGGGATTTTTTTTTTTTTCCTTCTTCAACACTTTGAACCGTGAGAACGAAGCTAAGAGCTGCTAAGCCTTCAGACCCATGGAGCTTTTTCCCACATGCCGTCATCCCATTGCCCTCTGGGACAGAAGTGGCTGTTGGGTAGTTGAGAGTGGACTTGGTTAAGAAATTAAAGATGAAAAACAGATACTCCTTGAAAGGGCTACAAACTTGCTTCAGCTGTAATGTCCTTTTCTAGAGTTACAGAATTGCAGCCATACTCAACAAGTCCTTGACATATTTTAGGGTAAATAAAAGAACCTTAAAGCAATACAGCTAACAAGCTGCAAACACAACACTGGAATATTATGACCTTACAGCTGCAGTCGAGACTGATGTAAACAGTGGGACTGAACCAAGACTCTGGGCTGGAAAATGCTGCCACACTTTGTAGAGCTCAGGGGAACTGATGTAATTCTCTTTTCTCATTTCACATAGTGATTTAATCCACTGTGTATAAAAGATGCCGAGAAGAGGCATTATAAAATGTCTGTATAATTAATTGGAGATCATCCCCAATTGATTGCCAACCAATCATTATCGGCTGATTTTGATCAGAAATGCGGGATTGGTAGGTTTGAATGAATGCTTCCACTTACAGCATCACCTTAAAACTTAAAACTCCATCTCGTAACGTTCTGTTATTATCTCAAAGCGTGGTGAATGTGCAGGTCACAACTTGTCCACCAGAGCATTTTGGAGTTGTTGGATTATGTATTTGATGAATTTGATGAGGGAAACCAAGAAATCTCATTAGCCTCCGTAGCGTAGCTTTGAGCAGCTTGTGGCTCTGCTCCGCCGTTCTAAAAATAGCTTGCACCAACAATTAAAGGTAACGAACCTACTCCTAACACTATAGAGATTATGGCAATGGGCCAATTTGCCAAAATGTTGAACTATCCCCTTAATGTCTGCAGCTGAGAGAAGCACTGGGTTCTGCATAGCTTTGTCCCACCTCTCACATAGTTCAACACACCGACACAAGACAGGACACAAACTCTTAGTCTTGTTCTGCATCAATTGCATCATTTCTGTTGTGAGTCATGATGAATTATAAAGAAGCACATGCTAAATGAAGTTATGCAATGACTCTTTTTAAGTCAATCTGCCTTTATCAAGCAGTTTTGTAATGCTGGCAAACATTAATTCACACTTTGTGAACAACTAGAGAGCTAGACAAGATAAAGACAGATAAACATCACACAGCTGCAAAACTTCACAGTCATTGTGTGTGTATATGCAAAAGGCCTAAAACATGGAAGCACATTGGTATGATCCACAGCAGCATGTCTGTGTATTGTTTCTGCTTCTTTTCCTCTTCTTCTTCACATTGTTACTTTTATTTTTCCCGTTCTGGCTCACTGGTTTTCCGCCTGTCTAACTCTTCCCCCTCCTTCAGCTGAAAGTTGGGCTGCCCTCAACACACACACATACTGTAAACACACAGTCTTTCACTTGAGAACACATTCACGGGGTGACTCAGTTTCTGCAATCTCACTGAGTCAGCAGAAAAACGCATCACTATAAATGATTGAAGATGTTTTTACTCTTTACGTGCTCTCAGACTCACGGGGGAAATCGAGAAAATTCTCCTCTCTCCTCTTTACACGGTCTGTGTAGCGTCGCTGAACAGTAATGATGATGGGAAATACTTCCCTTGATGCCCACAGCTATTTGGAAACATTAGATCACTGCAGCCAGCCAATGATGTACAGATACAGCAGCAGAGGAAATGACTGCAGATCACAACTATGTATAATCCGAGACAAGGTAACGCTCAGCTAAATTAGAGGTGTTGGTGACGACTGCGTTTAGTTTTGCAGAACTTTCCTGGACCGAAGCCTCAGCTCCGAGTGCAGGTTACAGAGGACACTGTGCAGTTGCCATAGTGATTTCAACAACTGTTTATTTCTTGTGTATTAATCCTTTGTTTTATTTTACCAGCTATAAACAAGCTCTCATGATCACAGACAACAAATCTAGAGGCATTATTGCAACACAATCCTGACACATGGAGAGGAAAAATGATTCCGTCATCATGATACGATCTCCCCCCACTCCAAATGTCATAACGCAGAAAAATAAATGGATATGTTTACCAGATAACCTCCCGAGGAAGGATATTGTTATTGTAGAAATGAAAAAATTGCTGATGTTATGCCTGATTTCTGCACACTTTGTTTGTCATTTTGATTTTTCTACGTTTGTCAGGTTGTTGCACTACCCTCGTCCTTTTTAACGTCACATTATACTCTGTTGTGTATCAATTACCTTTCTTTTATTAGCACCATTATTCTCACGGCCTGCTCTGCACTATTTACCCTCTATGCTAGCCTTCGTCAGAATTTCTTTCGGCCCTTTGTTTGATCGGGTTCATGTTTTGTCTGCCTGATTCGTTGCTTTGATTCCAAATGGTTTCTAATGGTGTTTTAAATGGCTCGCTCCAAATCTGGCAAACAGCTGGGAACTAGCGACACATTTGGCACCGCTGACACATTAACAGAAATGCTGATCAGTGCTGTTAAACCAGTAAAATAGGTTTTAATCCAAACAAACATATGTAACCACAGAGCCATTTAATCAGTAGTTTGCTCCTTGTTTTGGTTGTCCGCTGGTGTTGCTTCGTGAGACTGTTTTGACATGTTTGCCAGATGCGTTGGCTGCAGCAGGTCAGAGAGAAACTTGGCCTTTAAGTCGAAGCTTTCATCGAATCATCGCCATGTTTCCTCTGGCAGACAAGTCGGCGATAGAGCCAACAGATTTTTCGCATTATCTCACTCCTACTCAGCTAAATTTACTGTAATCTCTGTAATCTCAACAATTAGCCTCTTTGTCTTTGTCTTTGCTCCTTCCTCCTTTTCTTTTTGTTTCTTTTCCTCCCCCCCTCCTTTCAAATGGCACAGAGCCAGACACATGCTTTTTTTAATCTTTTTCGGATAATCTATCCGATGGAGAAAACACTGTCACCCAGCTTTTGCCAATTCGCTGCCTATGACATAACTTCAAACTGCTGTCGGGCGCGATCACTTTGTCGGCAAATTGTAACCACCCTCACCTCTCAAAACCTTTATTTTCCATGTCCAAACCCCTAACCGCCAAACTTCAGGGCTCAGCTCAGACCATTAAAATTAGATCAAAGGATTGAGGGGGGAAATAGGGCACTGCATAAAATGGTTTCATCAAGAATCATAGAATGAAATGGCCCACTTCCTTTCCCAGCGGTGTTTGAACAGGTGAGTGAAACTGCAAGCTAGGCCTCGGTCCCACGACTGCAGCCACCTCAGACAATTGAACCAGTCCAAGGCAAACAAGACACATTGTGGTTGAGGAATAAAGATAAGCAGCTGAAAACCAAAAGGTGGGAGTCCTCAGATTCACCCTGATGTTAAATAAATACTCAAAAATGATCCCCACACCTCTGCATGACTATTAGCTGCAGGAAAGTTTTTACCAGACTTTATATTCCTTTTTTTTCCACTCCACTGTTGCTGTAATGGAACAATCTGCACAGGAAACTGGCTCCTGCCGTTCCTTCAGGTTAGAGGCCGTCTCTCTCTCTCTCTCTCTCTGTGTGCGCGCCTGTGCAATTCTTGTGTGACTATTTCTGTTTACGCTGCACATTTTGTTGGACATCCAAGTTAAACACCTCCCTCCCCTGCTACCTCAAGTATTTTTTTTATTTTTATTTTGGGAGGATTTTTTTGTTTAGCTTGTAAGGTCTTGTCCTCTTTCTCTGCTCCGTCAGCCTCGAGGGAATGTAAAGCCTTGATGTGGAGGGAACAAGTCATGCCATCAGAGCAACAACTGAGAAAACGCTTGCGTAGGATGTTTAGCTGACCGGCATTTGTATCTGTGCAGGCAAGATTTAGGAAAAACAAGGATTCTTACATAAGGTGTGTGTGTTTTTAAAGTCGATATCCCCAGCATGGGTGGCCCACGGGAACCCAAATCTGGTTCTGATGCATCAACTGTGTTCACGCAATGGTCAACTAATCCCTGCAAAAATCTGACTGCCTTTGGACCAGCTCATCTTCTTATGAGCAGTCTGTCTGTTTGTTTTCTTTGGATTCTCTGTTACTGATGTTTGAGTATAAACTGGCCTTCTTTTCAACTCTTGACAGCCGCAGTTGCTCATACTGGTTTTCCCTGAAATGGTTGGAGCCGCAGAGGTTTTGTTTGTTATGAGTTTTGAGTGTTAGATATTTCGGCATCTGCAAAAGTAAAAGCTTATCTGAGTAGATAACCAACTAAACTCTTCAAGATAACATGGATGGGGCAGTGAAGATCTGCCTCATTTAAAACAGAAAAAAACAGGTCAGTATCTACAACAATACAAAACATTCAGCTTCCCAAAACTGATCCAGAGTCTGGTTTGGTTAGATAAAAAGCCTTGAATGATGGAGGCATGATGGGAAAGTCCCACATTTTCCCACCCTAGAGTGTAGCCAAATAATTACACCTCTACAGGCTGAAGAATAACACAAAAACACCACAGGATATAACCTCTGTGACACTCAATTGCAAACAAATAACATCAGTCACAAATCATTTCCATTTCAAGTTCTGTCCCATGTAGCCGATTATGTTTTCTAAAACAACTTTGGAGAATAAGTCTTGATTAGTTCCTGTATCTGTATATACCCAGATAATCAAAATATATTTTACAGAAAATTGGGGTTAACCTCATTAGCTGAACAAATGTTTTCTTGTAAGCCATCAAAGCATGCTAAAAGCTCCAAGAAGAGAAATGAGAGATGGTCCACTCTGTTTATTGTGTCTAGATGTGACTCTCAAACAGATTTTTGGGCCTTTAGTGTGCTGGGAACTAGTGCTACTAAAAGGTAAACTAGGATAACACAGTCACTGTTTAGTCTGGTTCTCTGATCTTTTCCCCCCTGAAATATAATAATAAAGTCACAACGGAATTAGGCAGTCATTTAACATAATTATTCATCTTATGTCTTGAGAAAAAGTCATTTCAGAGTGCAAAATGTAAATTTTTAAAGTAATTTTCGGTAAAATCATCACACATTTCCAATAAGTTAAAATTAAAGTAGTCTTAAGTTTGGGTTTTTGAGACAAGACTTCTCGGTGGAGTGTATTCTACGAAATGGAAGGTCTTCGATAAATCCAGCTAATCTCTGTGGATAAAAATTGGGGTTGACCCTCTGTCCCTTACAGAGAAACAACAACACATCATAGCCGGCCAGTTCCACTGAGTCTAATGCTGTTACATCAGGCACCCGGCACCTAGAATAACATTCAGTCAGCCGTACTCTTTATTCTAAGTAAGCTTCATCCTCTAAACAGGCCTCTAGTTTAACCACAGTCAATTAGCTCATTTCCCATGTGTCATCTCTCAGGCTCATTCGTTAGCTAACGGATGACCTGCTGACTCGTCACATCGCGTCGGAAGCTGTCTCCCTTAACGCACACGCTTAATGAAAGTGCTGGAAATACACACAAACATGAATACACACACACTATCTACCCAGAGGAAATTAAGGTAGCTCCAAGGGGAGTTTTTTAATAATAGTCCAGTTTTATGGAGGGCCCCCTAGGGAGACCAGGGCTTGTTTCCTCAGCCTTCAGGGGCCTGTTCAGGAACCAGAGGGGTGCTAAATTACACACCAGACCACGCCACCAGGGTCTTTTATCTCAACCAGCGCTTTACTGGCCCCAAATGTACAGCACAGCTAAATGTTTTAAGAGTTTGCCTCCAGTGGTGTTTGAGATGCATAAACAGGAAGGTTCATGTTCAGATAAAGGATGTACTAGCTAGCTATCTGTTGCTAGTTGGAAAGCCACCATAGCATTCTTACTCTTGATAGTAGGCCTAACTGTAGAATAAAAGTAATATTCCTATTTTTTATATTCTTCTATTCTTTTTGTTACAGATACTTGTGAGATAGTAAAGATGGAGTAACAAGTTAGACAGTGGTGTTTCTTCTCAGTACATGTTAAGCTTGTGCTTCATGTTATGGAGCTAATGGTTTTACCCCCTGTTGTCTTTGGCAAACAAAGCTGTATTTTTCTTGTTTGACTGCTCGGCCATATGGAGGTTTGTGTGTGTCTGAAAAATAGCTTAAGCCCTGTTTTTCTGTTTGAGTTCTCACTGAACAAATCATTTGAAACACAAAGAAAATATATTCACAATTATCTATTATCTTCCAACTCGCTATTGTTCAGCGGTGAGATTAGCTTATGATGTGCACATTCATCATTGTTGCACAACTCATGATTTGATTTGCTTCTGGGACGTTGAGATGTTAAATTAAGATTAATTTCTTGAGAACAACTTGTATTATTTTAATGGTTTTCCATTTTTCCTTGTCGTAGGTCTGGCAGCGTGAAAAATCACTGGGATGAAATCTACTACTTTGTGGAGAACCTAGCTGAGAAATTCAAAAGGTAAGAGCATAAACATGTATGTAAACACGCTGTAAATGGTAATATAATTAGCCTCTTAAATATGCAGGGAAAAAGTGGAACTACACAGGCCGTGAAAAGTTTCACAAATGGATGTGAGTCTCTAGACCCCCAAAGTCTTATGGCCTCTGTGCCTGACTTCCTGAATCCCAACTGATGTAGATACTGAAGAGAAACCCACACTTTACACAAGTCACCCCGGTAAAGTAAAATAAAATCTGTCCCTGCAGCAACAACTGCTAAGTCACTCAGTATCCAGGCTGATGTTTCTCTCTGTGGGGTTACCAGCAGCGACTACAGGCTGGAAGGTCTTTATATATGACCAGTCATGGCTTTACATCTCAGTGGTGGTGTGGTGGATGCTTTAAATGGACAAACAAACAAATACACACAACACTGTAGCTAAACATGACCCAGTCAATTTATTCTGCCAAGTGATACTTAGATCTTACTGTTGTAACAAGTTTGAGCAATAATAGCCCTTAAAATAAAATCCACATTGTAATGCAATGCAGCCCCAGAAGTGTGGAATAAAATGCATTAATTCGACAAATGGCCGCATCTGTACTTCAGCTCATGTGTGGCTTTGTTTTGCATCCATATTGCCACAGCAACACCCGGAGCTCCGTGGTTTAACCAAAGCAAACAAAAAAATGCCTCCTCAAAGATTCAGTCTGAAACAAACATGAGAAAGTTATAAACAGCACAAATCTGCATGAACTTATCTCCTTTAACAACCAGCACACTTTTCAGGCATTTGTGTGTGTGTGTTTACATGCATGCAATTCTTTTCTGGTAATGCGGATAAACAACAATAATAAACATTTTGGCAGCTGAATGTCCACAGCTACGTTGCCGTCACGCACAAGGGGCCAAAGCCTGACGCTGGCACAAAGCCATGCGTGGTGTCACTTTGTGTCTTAGTGTTGAGCTGCGTTCAGAACAACAACAAAATATTTCATGCACAGACAAAGGAAATTAGGTAATTTGTCCTCAATATGCTATTTATTGTTGTAAATATAAGGGTACTTTTTTTGTGGATTTTAATTCTTGCAAGTGACGCACATGATGCTTTCGGGGAATTGTTTGATTCTCAGGAAAACAACACATTGGTTTCAAAGTAATACTGAGACGAAGAATTGACGGAATCAAAATGATTAACCTACATGTTGTGCAAGGTGGGAAAACACAGACCAGCAGCCAAATGCTGTGGAAATGTGTCTTTTATAGTTACCATAAGTCACTGGCACATATGAAGAGGAACTACTTAATCAGTGGGAGTTTATTCCAACATCTGCTCTCAAAGAGAAACTAAAAGTCATCCGTGACTGCTCAACACTGAATGTGATAACATTTTCTTTTTCCCCCTTTCTTCTGTTCCAGCCCCATGCTGAGGATGTCCTTCATTACATTCTCCTCCAGAGCATCCACCATCATGAAACTGACGGAAAACAGGTGAATAAAGTTATGGCTGTTATGGATTATTGTCAATTAATATAATACATTCACACAGCCATTTCCTGTAAAGTCAATAATCAATGGCAGCTGTATCCTAAAGCCTAAGGTAAACTCAAAGGGATTTACATTTGAGGCCACATTCATCCAGTTATGCAGCTCTTTTTTTTCCTACCATACAACACACACATTGATTATACATAAGGGGAAATTTGGCGTTAACTTTGCCCAAGAACAACAGACAACTCCCTCGACGTCCTGAGATGTAGTTTCCATGTGGGTCCACATAATTATGTAACTGTTAATACAAAAAGTTGTATTTTTAGCTTTGTATGAGAGGAAAACACACTATTAGCAACGATCATGCTTTTTTTAAATCTCTGCTTTTTGTGAAATATTAGATACTTTTATACCTCTGGAATTAAACCAGGAGGCTCCAACCAGTAACATGCTTTTAAAATAAAATCTTAATCAGTTTATTTGTCAGATAAATGTTTTGCTTTGAAAAGTATTTACCTCTTTGTAGTGATTTCAACATTAAATGGCAACACTCACCTCGGTCCTGTATTTAAGCACAGTACTTGACTTAATCTGACAAACAGGTGACAGATTTGACTAAACTGCAGATGTAATGTATCTTCAGTCAGAAACCCATGTGCTGTGTTTCCTCTCTGCAGAGTGGACATCAGAAAGGGGCTCAACGCTCTGAAAAGGGAGATTCCAGGTGGAGACACGTTCATGCACCTTGGCCTGCAGAGGGTAAGCCTCGTGTCAACTAGCTAAAACTAAATACCGTAAGCTAAATCAGAGTTAACAGAGTGACTTGTTCCAGTGTTCACTGCTTTCATGTGACCTTGAAAATGTTTTCTCATTTGAAGGCAAATGAGCAGATACACCAAGAAAACTTTGGTAAGCAACACATTTCTCATCCTTGTGAACACTTGAGACTAAATGGCATCATGTCGAAGCTATAACATGACCTTATGTTTTTTCCAGGCACAGCCAGCGTGATTATTGCACTGACAGATGGAGAGCTGCAGGAGCATCAGCTCATCACTGCACAGCAAGAGGTATGATAACTTAATACTGAGGCCGAATCCCCAAACCACTGCAGTTGAAGCTCAAGTGACAGGACGGCTGTGGGAGCAGAGATCTCTGAAAACGATACATTTATTCCCTCTTTCCAACAGGCAGAGAGAGCCAGGTCTCTGGGCGCCATTGTGTACTGTGTTGGTGTCAAAGACTTCAATGAGACACAGGTAATACACATTCCAATGTAATATATCTATGCTTTATTTGGCCAGTTATCAATGCATGTTATAGAGCTGGTATGAAATAGACATAATTTCACAAACTCTGCTGTGATTATCTTCAAAATCTACAAGCCAGTTACAGTTTACCATACATGCACTGTACCGCAGGAGCAGTGGAAACATCCAAAATACTGTAACCTCCATGTTGCATGCTCCAGTGTGTATTGAGTGGCCCCCAGTGCAATTTGTCTAACCCATAATTTAAAATTTCCTGAAAACCAATCCTAGCGCTGCTGCAGATTCCAACACGCCAGGCTGGACTGGAGATTTGTGTGTAACCTGAATAATCCTGAACAATTAGCTTCAACATGATGAGGAGGATGATTCAGGTTCCGGTATTTAACCTGATGGATATTTGAGAGCTGAGGGAGCGTAAACCAGCCACAGTGGGCTTCAACCCACTGTCTGTGTGCAGTTCAAGTCCCATTTAACTGCAGTTCTTTCTCTTCACAATGCCTGAAATTGTATTATAATGACATTTAAGGCCAATTTAGGCTTGTTGTGATAATATCAAATTGCAGGATGTTGGGGAGGTTATTTAATTACAGCAGTTCTAACAATGCTGAACAATTTTAATCATTTTCTTGTTAGGGTTTCTATGAATTGATTACTTAATAATTCTCTTTTCCTTTCCTCCGTCTACACCTTTTGTCTCTCCTCTCTTCCTGTAGCTGGCCACCATTGCAGACACCATCGAGCACGTGTTTCCCGTCCTGGGCGGCTTCCACGCCCTCCGGGGAGTCATTGATTCGGTAAATAAACAGTTCTCTGTGCAGGGAAGTGGCCCTGTAGCTAAAGCTGACAAACAAGTGCAGCCATGCAGACGTCCACATTCATGCGCTCTACGTCTTACTTCCTATTTTGGTATTTAAGAAGAATGAATACACACTGTTGAGTCACCCAATCACTGTGACAGAAATATACAAAAAGTCATAGCTAGTCATCAGCCGGTCAGTCCAGTCACTGCACTGGCTCCTAAAGTGCTGATGCTTTACGTTTTTACAGCAATGCGCTTTAAATAGTAACACTGCAAGAAGGGAAGTCTGGGACTAACCAGTGTGTTTGGTGAACATCTGCTGGAGTGTAAACTTCTCTAAATCAACCAAGACCAGACTCCACATATTGGAATAAACGCTGCACATGCTTTTTAACCTTTGACCCTTCAGGCTAATGGAGCTACCTAAATTCTCACTCTGGTTAGTCAGTTAGTCAGACTGACAGGCAAACAACTTCATCCTATCTTAGAGCAGAGAAACACACTGGTTATTCAGTTCTTGAGTTCTTTTTAGACAGAAAAGCCTAATGCACTTTTTTTAGGGAAATAATTTGATTTTAAGTTTGCCCCAGGGTATTTTCAATATGATCCTAATTCTTCTCACCCTGTCTTTATTCCAGTAACGTTTGAAAAAGCTGCCCAGAAGAGCAGATTGTTATCAATGAGACTTTAAGTGTAGAAAAATAATCACTGTATTTTCTCTGTTTCCCCTTAAGATCATCAAGAAATCCTGCATTGAAATTTTGGCAGCTGAGCCCTCCAGTGTGTGTGCAGGAGGTGAGAAACTAGAAACACACACACACACACACACACACTCACACTCATACACAAACGGAGCTAGGTCCCGCCTGAGTCATTGACACCATTACCAGCCTGCCATCATTCCTCAAAGTATGTGTGTTAATTTCATTACTGGGTTCCTCATTTCTCCCTCTCTGAGTAATGACAATCCCAGACTGAAAAATGATCACATATAGGCATCCAGGTCATTTACAGGAAATCTATTGGGACACGGTACCACAGTGGGAATAATATCACAGGGTCTCATTAAAGGGATTAACTGCAAGAGGGTAGCAGTGACGAGATTGGCTGCAGCTGAAATATAAAGTAGACAACAACCTTTAGTGTCCTGCCAAGAAAAAGATTATGACAGCTAAAGCAACATTAAATGGACATTAAAGAGCACAAATTAAGATAAAATCAGGGGTTGATTAAACATTTCTGGCAAAAGCAAAAAGACTTTTATTGTTTTTCACATCTGCTTTTTTCCTCTAATAATAAGCAGTGAATTACTTTTAAAGGAGAAAGCAAGTCACTTGACACAGAGAGTGGCGTTCACTGGCCTGCTGTGACAGTGAGCACTGAACTCTGCAGGTTCAGTCCCATCTTTATACATTTATAGCTGACATCGGACTACTTTCCCTGCGCTACAGACAACATTGCAGCTATTTTAAGTGAATGTCCAGTAGTAGTTAGAAGTGGCTCAGTTGTGGTGTGGGAAAGCTGACTTTGTTGTGTTTTTTTTCTATTCAGATTCTCTCCACACAGTTATGAGCAAATTAGACCTCATAAATTAAAGTCACATGACTAACTAGTTTGTTCAGTGGACAAGTTGCCAAATTAGTTTCCTTCCTTTGTTCCCATTCTGAACAGTGACAAATACTTTGACAACAAAAACATCTGTTAGAAGTGGAAAGAATAAAAAAAAAAACATAGCATACAGCTACATATATATAGGTACATTTCTGCATACTGGTATTAAAGGAGACATATTATGTCCCCTTTCCACAAATTAAAATAGTTCCCAGGTGTCTTAAAGACATGTCTGTGACATGCTTTGGTCAAAATACCCCAAGGATCAAACATCACAGCTCTTTTCATCCGCTCTAAATAGCCCTGTTCAGAACAGCTGGTTTCAGTGCCTGTCCCTTTAAATGCAAATGAACCACTGCTTGCCCCGCCCCACCCCTTCTACTGGTACCAGGTAGGGGTGGGAATATGCAAATTCGAAACCTAGTTACATCACTGGAAGACAACTGAGGGAACAGCTCGTAAAACCATGTGGATTTCAACCTAGGGAGCCTGCACATTACAGATTTTTTTGTCAATTCTAACATTTTGGGGACCGGAAGGCAAAATAAACACCCAAATATGTAAGAACCTTCAAAAAGTGATATTTCCGTAATATGTCCCTATTAAATAAAATAAACATACAAAATTGTAGTCATTAAAGAGCTGTGGGTCCATAGCTTGTATTATTTGTTTTATTAGATTAGTTTTCTTCTTCACCTGTAGGGTTGCATTTTAGTACCATTTTTCAATGCTTTCTATTCTACCTCCTAATGAACCATTAATCACACTCCTCATTGAAATAACATTAAAAAAGCATTTTGAGTTCAAATGCAGCTCTTCTTTCCATGCTGGTTGTGAAGTATAACTGTGTGGTCTTGAACATAAAAATGAACTTAATGTATAATACATACAGTATTAAATGTCTGCAAAGTGTTCGAAATGTACTAACCTGAATGTCGAATAATTTTGTGTAACCAGAGTCTTTCCAAGTGGTGGTGAGAGGAAATGGGTTCCTCCATGCCAGAAACATCAACCAGGTGCTCTGCAGCTTCAAAATCAACGATACCATGACAATCAGTGAGTAGAGCCACACTTCTACCTGTCGCTTCCTTTTAATATAAACACAGTTCCTCCGTAGCAGAGTTCACTGTAGTCCTGTCTTTTCTTGGTGTGAACTTGTGTATTCCTCTCAGGAAAATGTGTGTAAGTACAAAATAACCCCTGGAGATACGACCGACTTCTGAAAACACAATGGGTCCTATCCAACACGGTGCCCATGTTGTTTAAGGTTGTGTATATCTGTGAACCCATGGGTGTAATTGTTCTTTTTGTTGCACTCCCATCCTGACACAGTTGCACAAATGACCAGCAAAAACAGCTCTTCTGCTCAGTGGCTCAGTGTTTCATTATTATTTTAAAGTGCATTGTCAACACAGGCGCACACAGCACACACACGTAGCCTGTTACACACAAGCAGATTAGAGCTGAAATGCACTTAGATGTTGGAATCAGTCAGGTGGAAGATTATTTTACAGCCTCAGAGGGTCAGAGTTTCTTTGTGACTTATTGTTTGTTGAATAATGTCTCTTGTCAATGTTCTAAAACCTTTATTGATCAAAATCAAGATTTCAAATATGTGTCTCTTGTCTATAGCTTACTGTATATCAGAAAAAAACGTTACATTCAAAGCATAAAACATCGTCTTTGCTTCCTAGATGAAAAGCCGGCTGGGGTGGAAGACACGTTCTTACTGTGTCCAGCTCCTGTCATCGATGAGATTGGGAAGTAAGTGCCTCTTTTTGAAGACTTCTTTACGATTCCATTTGCTCTCAGAGGTCTTTCAACTCCATCTCAGTGGAAAGCACTCATACTTCCCTCTCAGTGACATCCACGTGCATCTTAGATCACGTTCTTTGCCTGAAATACAGCAAACCACATGTATGCACACACGTGTCTATGTGCACAGACCATAAGAAGCCTGCCATACATTAGCTTTTTTTTTTTTTTTTTTTACGATCCCTATCCATAGCCGCATTCCTCTTTTCTAGATCCCAGTACAGCTTAGCAAAATATAAGCAGCTCTGTAGCCACGCCAGCACATGTAGTGGCAAACCCTCCATGCATTTGCCCTGCTTAGAACTAAGCAGTGAAAACAACAGCAGAAGCTTCTCTGTAGAAACCTCCAATCCAACGTGACTCAGCTGACGATTTTGCCAAGACATGATGAAATAAGTGTGTTTTTTTTAATTGGCTCCTTTGTCTTAAAGTCAGGCAGCTGTTGAGCATGTATCTGTAATAAATTTGTTCCTAAAGCACCACTCTTTAAATTATTATATTGAAAACGGATGTGTAATGTGAAAAGCAGTGTTTATAGTGATAAACCCACCACACCCAGTTATCACCCAGCAACGCTGCTCTCCTCGGCTCTACAGCATCTTTGACTTCACTGTTCTGGTTTTGGCAGCAACTTGTCCCGTCTTGATCCAGTCTCACTGCTCACATTAGTCACTTCCAGCCACAGTAGGTAAAAACACTGTGTGCTACCTACACAGCCCCAAACAGGAAACCAAAACAGAGCGAAAGAAAAAAAAAAAGTGATTCAATATTGGACTTACATTTAGAAATGTGACTCTGACTGAATAATAATTCGTTGGATGCATAAACAAGCAACTTGTTTGCTAACATGTTGCCCATAAGAAACTTTATAAGGTGATAATACGTCAGTGTTGTGTTTTAAGGTTGTTACAGTCTAACAATGCAGCTTTAAAGCCTTTTAAAACTACTGCTAAATATGACACAGTGACAAAAACGTGCCATGTTCAAGTAAACTGTGCAAATAAATAAAAAATACAAGCAAACACACCCAGTGGCTTTTGTAAGAAACACATTCACAGTGACACTCAGACATGTCCTTGTGTTGTGTCAGCTGCTTGTACAGTACAGAAACCCCCTTTATAATCTAATCCTTTCTAATTATTTAGATGTATTAATTATTTATTGGTCATGGAAGTGCTGTTTGTTGTAAACACTCCAGTGTTTTCTGGCTCACCAGAGAAAAGGAGGAAGGTGGCTTGTGAAAACTTAAGACGACTGAGGTCGAGTTTACTCGAACGTTCACCACACGACGGTCACACGGTTTACTGGTGTAACCCTACCAGCGGCCAGAACTGCTCTTCATCAGCTGACCGTACTCTCCTTTTAGAGCCCCTCCATGCTCCAACATCAACAATCCACAAACCTCTCCAACCTTAGTCTTTATGGGAGGAAAAGTACACCAGGCCGCAGAATATATGGTTCAGTGGACGGTGGTAAAAGACTTTAAACACACTGAGAGACAAAGAGGGGAGGGGTGAGGGTCCCCAGTCTTTTCTTTTGCACACTGTCTTGACCTTTTAAGGGTATCAGTAATTGCGGTACGAATTCCTTAATTTTATTCTCCCACAGAAGTTATAAATCATGTTAACAGTTAATATTTGCACTAGCGGTGGTGTGGGAAGAGATGTGGTGAAAGATTTATACAACCTGGACCCGCACTTGAATCGATACCTCGGCGGTAAGGTGGTAAAACGCTGTCGTAGTGCTCTTAAACTTTCTAATCTTTTACCGGCTGAACACTTAACCTCCAGACGCTCCAGTCCCCAAACTTATCTCCCCCTCCCCTCCCCCACTCTTTCTCTCCACCACTGCCTTTACTTTGTGGTGCCACCGTGGCTCTTTTCACCGCCGTGCTGCTTGTTTTCCAGACCCCCACCCACCTTCCCTCTCTGCCCGCCTGTTCATTTTTCTTCTCCGTATCTGACATTTATTTATCTTTGTCACGCCGAAACTCCCTCTTTCATCCCCTGTCAGTCTTCCACTCTCTTTCAACTGTCTCCTCGTCCATTTTTTTTTTTTTTGATCAAAGCAACGTAGCAGCTCGTCTGGTCTTTTCAAGTGTGTGGCCCGAGTGTGTTTGTATGCAGCCTGATTCATGGCAGGGTGGAAAAAAAACCTTTGAGAGAGCGTCTAAGCCTCTCCACTGAAACCCAGACTAATGAACTTTTGGTTTGTGACAGATTAGCAGTCGCTCACATCACAAACCAGTGATTTATTATTGGTAGCAGATTTGAAAACTACATCATCTTTTTATTGAAAACCCAACATATCTTGTTGCTACATCACATTTTGCTCTATTTTCTGTGTCCTGTCTCTTCAACCAGTGATTTTTATTTTTTTCACATATAATTGAACGTTGGGGCAAAGCACACGCTCTAGAAAGAAAGAAGACGCTTTTATTACAAGGGTCCGATGCCAAAACCTGGCATCTGCTATTGATGTTTTACGGCCTAAATATATCCAGCAGGAAATATCAGAACATGACATAATGTCGTCTGTGTTTGACCAGTTATAGGCGAGATGAGGGCAAGCAAGAAGGAATGCAGGCTATGTCGAGGTACTTGTTTAAGAGCTTTAATGTACTGGTAGGTCTCAGGGTGACCCACACCACCTAATGAGTGGCAGATGAATGTCTGTGTCTGGCCTCTCTCTTTCAAGTGTGTATGTGTGTGTCCATGCTTGAGCTGTCTGTCCTGTCTGTTTCATTTCCTTGCTTAAGAGCTTGTCTGACACAGCAAACGCCCCCCCCCCCTCCTCCGTGTCCTCACATCAACGCTGGTCAGTTTTCTTCTTCCCTCGCTCTCTTCTTTTAATCACCACCGAAAATCTAAATCAAACTAAGTGGTTACATGTTGTTTTCAGCTGCATTTCAACCCACATAGATACAGCGTGTGTATCTAAATCATACACACAAGCTACCACTTAGCTCCCAGATCCAAGATACCCAGGTGTTTGTTGTCAGACGGCTTCGTACGCTATCGATCATGAACTTCACCCACTAACCGACTCCTCTGTGTCTCCAATCTACTTTTTTTTTTTCTTTCTTTTTTAACTCAGACAGCTCTGTGGTCCTGAGCAAAGACAGGTTTATCGGTCAAATGGTCTGCTTTCCATCTGCCAGGCCTCATTCACATCCACCTGAGGGAGTGTGTGTGTGTGTTGGGGGGGGGGGGGGTTACAGAGCCTGCCTTTGATCCACATGTTTTTTAGGAACTGAACAAAAACAGCACGTCACACAAAATTCTCAGAATTGTTTTTCACCTCTCGGAAGAGGAGGAGGAGGATGGGATTCAGACCATCAAGACAGATTGTTGCAGACTTCCAAAAAACCTCAGGGGGTACGGAGTAAGCACAGAGTAAATCACGGTGTCACTGAAGGATTTCATTTTGCAGCTCAATAAACTGTTTTCATCAACTCAGGTCAAAATATTTGTTATTCCCATTGGCGTTCAAGCCAGGATAACCTGTCTCCCTCATTTGGTCTGCTTGCTTGTTTTTGTCGTACCGTTGCGTTGGCCGTGTTGGATGTTTGGATTCCCTGGATTCCCGATTGTGTTTTTCTTGATGTCGTACAGCCCTCTGGACAGCTGTTTGCTGTTTGCTGTTTTTAAATGAGCTTTATGAGTAGTGAGAGATTTTTGGCATTCCTAAAAGTTGCACTCTAAGGAATACGGTGTCATGACTTGGAAAAATACACAACCTGACCGCAAACACAATCGGAACAAGCAGATTGTGTTTTTCTTTTCGTGTTGTTTCCATCCCTCATGCCTGCTGCGTGCATCACTCCATCACAAGATCACACCTGCCATTTGTTTTCCTCTGGTTTTAACCACAAAGACAAAAAATGTATTTGGTTCTTTCGGGTCCAATTTGCTTGTAAACAAAAGTCACATGAATGACCGAGCAGCTCATTTGTAGGAGTTCTGGTCACATGTCCCTCCTCCCATCCGGAGAGTCTGGTAGTGCTCTGTAATTTTAAAGGAACAGCTCGCAGTTTAGAGGCGGCTCACTGACGTTATTTGACCTTAACTTGAGTTCAAATGACATCACTCTGATCTAACAAACTCAGTTTATGGAGGAAATGCCTCAGGCTAAATAAACACATCCAAACCAAGCTAATAATGTCACATCTGTAACAGTGAAGATGCTCCCATGTCAACTCTGAGACTCACTTGTCCTGTGTGTGTCTGTTGTTTTGTTTCAGGGTGATTTATCTCCAAGTGAGCATGAATGATGGTCTGTCCTTCATCAGCAGCAACGTGCACATCACCACCACAGAGTGTGTAAGTGGCAGCTTCTTATGTTGTCCTCAATTGATGCATTTAAGTCCTTCGCTGAGGAAGATGTAGCTCTAGTACAAAATCAACAGCTTGAATTATAGATTTGCTCCACAGATTTTTTTATCTTTTGTAATCTCACCTTTTAGTGCGTGTGTACATTTTCTGTCTCTGTCCTGCACAACCTCCATCTCTTAAAGGGATAGTTCAACATTTTGGCAAATAGCCCATTGTCATAATCCCTATAGTTTTAGTAGTAGGTTCGTTACCTTTAATTGTCAGTGCAAGCTATTTTTAGAACGGCGGAGCAGAGCCACAAGCTGCTCAGAGCTACGCTACGGAGGCTAATGGGATTTCTTGGTTTCCCTCATCAAACTCATCAAATACACAATCCAACAACTCCAAAACGGTCTCATGGACAAGTTGTGACCTGCACATTCACCACGCTATGAAATAATAACGGAACGTTATGAGACAGAGTTGTTTTCGAGGTGAATTCATGTAAAACTACTGATGCGTGTTACTCTGCATTTGTCTCAAAAACAACTTGGTCTCGTAACGTTCTGTTATTATCTCAAAGCGTGGTGAATGTGCAGGTCACAACTTATCCACAATAGCGATTCTAAAAATAGCTTGCACCGACAATTAAAGGTAACAAACCTACTCCTAAAACTATAGGGATTATGGCAATGGGCCAATTTGCTAAAATGTTGAACTATCCCTTTAACAACTGTTCCTAGAATCCAGCTGTTTTTGCTCTCTGCAGTGAGTTTCCTTACCTCCTCTATCGCTTTCATCTTCCCTTTCTCAGTTTTGTTATTTTCTCCCATTTCTTTCGGGAGCCAAACCACAGGGGTTTGTAAGCAGTCACCCACCCCCGCAAAAAAAGACCATCTGAACCCCCCCAGGGTGACAGGACACAAGAGGTTAGAGAAGCAAGTTCATGACCACGCGGCCGCCGAGCTCAGATCTCAACGTTTTTGGCCATAAAAGCGAAAAGAGGAGCATCCGGTAACAGCCGCCACTCAAGTGTCCTTGTGCAAACCATTTTGTGCTCAGCTGCAGCTGCTCAGCGGTGCGCTCTGATAAAAGTCCCAGGTGTGTGACTGTAGAGAGCTGTGTCAGCACGAAGCAGGGTGGGGCTTCGCCGCTTAAAAAAACCCAAGATTAAACAAGATGCAATTTAAGACAATTTAAAGCGATTTAACCAAATAAAAACGCGCGTTGGAACAAATGGGCCGGGTCCCAGTTAGAAATGTGCTCTTTGAAGCTGTTTTCCCTCAGTCCATGTGACATCATGTCACAGCGCATTCAAACGGCTGTGTTGTGGTTCGTGATATACAGAGCTCTATTAGACATACCATCCCAATTAGCTGCTCCTTGCCACTAAACTAAACCATATAGGCTGAAGTCACATCAGGCTTTAAGGCGGCACGACAAGTTGCTAAGCGCAGATGGGTACGCCTGGCCAATAAACAGGACGCAGGCTAAAGTCTCTGGAGAAAGAAAATAAACTTCATACACCCAATAAACTCCTGCAAACCCTTCCCCACACTCCGTCATAGTGTCATATTGATGGGGTTCAGCCTTTGTAGCTTGCCCACAAAATATGTCCATAGTGCACAGGGAAACAGACTCTTCATATGTGCATAAGCAGCAAAATGCAGATGTGACCACTGCTGACATTTTCTGCATTCTTCTCTCTAAACCAGTACCCCACAAGATTAAATTCGCTGATTGGGAGATTTCTGAGAAATAGTAATTTGGTTCCAGTGATGTGCCGTCCGCGTCCGACCCCCACGGTTCAGATAAATCCCCCACGTCCTCGCCACAAGATAGATAGGGGAAAGTCTCTCTGCATGTGATCCTCATCTGTGGTTTGTAATGGGAACCATGTTTGGCTCTCAGGCGCCTGCGTGCGTAAAGCGAGCAATGTCGACTAATGGATTTATTCAGGGATCACACAACTTACACGAACTACTGTCAACATGAAAAACAAAAATATGAACACTGACAGAAAGAAATTCAATCTGCAGGCTCCCCCCTATCATCCCATTATGATTATACTGGTATCATTCCTGCTGCAAGTACTGCACTGCTGCTGTCACTCTTACCTCTGCTGTGACTACAACTACTGCTCTACATAAGTTACTCTACAGCAGAATTATTGTCACCTTTAGATAGCTTCAGATACTCAGAACACAAGCAAATACAGAAACACACTGCAGGTACTGCAGCGGACGCCTTAGAATAAACCTGTGACACATTGATGCCAGCTGTGAACACTTCCACTGTCATCTCTGCTACTTGCAGCACGCTGTCAGAATCATTTATACTGTACTAATGAATTTTATTATTACTATTGTTAGTATTAATTTATTATTTGATATTGATTGATGATGATTGATATTTTAATTATTAAAAATTGTTCCACAAAAAGTACAACATTTGCCTCTGAAGTGAAGTAAAAGTCTTAGTAGCTTGAAATTGTAAAAAGTGCTAAAAGTAGGGCTGCAAAATGTAAATGAGTAGATATACTCTTCATCGTGGCTTTTCTTTTCTGTCGATGGGAAAGTATCAAAGACTTTTTTATTATTATTTTTATGTAGATGTTTTTATAGATTTTCCATATTTGTAGTTTAACTCTCCGTGCAGCTACGTACGTCAGCCTCGGTTGTAAAGAACAGCCGCCATGTGTTTCTCTTCACCAGTTCGATGGCACCATTCTCCTCATCACCCTGCTGGTCTTGTTCCTGCTGCTGGCCCTGCTCTTCATGTGGTGGTTCTGGCCTCTCTGCTGTACTGTGGTAAGAAACAACAGCTACATTCACAGGGTCTCCTCACAAAAAACATTAAACATAAAAAAAAATTGTGACAAGTTCCTTTGGGAGCTGCTCATTTGATTAATGTGTTTGTGACAAGCTAAACAAGACCTGTTGTTTCCAGCTCTAATAACAGTGAATGTTGTGGGTCTTTATTTTCCTACAGGTGATCAAAGAGCCACCTCCCCCACCTCCTCCTGAGCCGGTGAGTCAAAATACACATTTATGTACTGTATATACACACATATTGCCTTGTAGCATTAACAAATACACCTCAACACAATTTGATGCAAATAGAGCAGGAGAGCAATACAGTAAAAGCAAGAATCCTGTCCTTAACCGCAGTTTGTTTTCTCAAAAATACAATACAGTTCACAAGAAAAATACCGAAATACATACTTTTTATATTCTATCTGTTTGATAGTATCACAAAGGGGAAACAAAAGTTTTTATGTCCGTATTTATGTTGTAGGAGTCAGATGATGAAGATGGCCTGCCTAAGAAGAAGTGGCCCACCGTGGATGCTTCATATTACGGAGGAAGAGGAATTGGAGGGATCAAGAGGATGGAGGTAATTAGTAAATCTATCAGCCATAAAGCTGATTGAAAACAGACAACATCCATCACTTCTGTTTTGTTGTATATTCACGCATCGTCCGCCCATCTGTAGGTTCGCTGGGGAGGAAAGGGTTCAACCGAGGAGGGGGCTAAGCTGGAGAAGCCGAAGAATGCTGTGGTGAAAATGCCAGAGCAGGAGTACGAACCCTTCGAGCCCAAACCTAAGAAACCTCAGAGCAAGAAGCCGCCTCAGAGCCGGAAGTGGTACACACCCATCCGGGTAAATACAGCCTTGGTTTGCCTCAGCACCAGCAGACAATAATAGATACATAACATAATGGCATTAATTGACCTACATAGGCAGACGATCCAGAGGAAAAACATGCACATAACTCTATCCTCAGTACCAGCCTTTCAGACACTCAAAAATCAGCTTGTTTACAATTTGACCACTGTGCTTTTTTTTAAAAACTCTCATCCACCAAGTTTCAAATAACTGAGGGTGGCTAAATGTTCTCAGCACAGAGAATGAAATCCCTGAGCTAGTTTTCTCAGGACAGCGAGGGGGAAAAGAAACTGTGTTGATGTATCATTTGCTGCATAAGCACAAAATCCACTAACTATCAGTGTACACACATAACTGTTACTACAGCATTTACTGCAGACAGCCTGGCATTATTAAAGCTGGCGTCAGTGCTGTTTGTGCTTCAATCACTCACTACAATACAGCCCTGTGTAGCAACACTGGCCTTTTATACAGTAGCAGCACTGTTATCTGTACTCAACTACCACCTCACAACTTGATTCAACAGCCCTATAGACAGCACTGCTCTGATTCATGGTGAAATTTTACACTCGCAGAAAAAAAAAATGGATTCATACGGTGACCAGTTTCTATGTGTTGGGTCTTTGTGCGGCTCCGTATTTCTACACCTGAAGAATGATTTTAAATTAGTTTAAGATATTGACTCCTTCCTTTTCATGTCTCCATGAGGCCCAAAGAGTCGTCAGTTTTATGGTTTAACTGCACCTTACACATCATGTAATGAAGGAGGAATCTCCTCCTTCTCCAATTAGTTCAATAGATTTTAGTTCTGCAGCTGAGTCAAAATGTTTAATATTAAAGGGTAGTTCAACATTTTGGCAAATTGGCCCATTGCCATAGTCCCTATAATCTTAGGAATTTGTTCGTTGTGAGATAATAACGGAACTTTACGAGACAGAGTTGTTTTCGTGGCAAATGCAGAGACTGCTTGCCGAAAAAATGGCCCAGACGGGAACGCGCATCAGTTTTGCATGAATTTACCTCAAAAACAACTTGTTCTGTTATTATCTCATAGCGTGGCGAATGTACAGGTCACAACTTGTTCACAAGTTGGAGTTGTTGGATTGTGTATTTGATGAGTTGGATGAGGGAAACCAAGAAATCCCATTAGCCTCATATGGCAATGGGCAAATTTGCCAAAATGTTGAACTATCCCTTTAAGTGTTAACCTCAAACAGTTCCACAGTACCCTTGATTTTTCTATCACTGCTGCTGGGATCATCGTTTATTTCCTGTGTGTTCGACGTAAGCCCCCTCTCAGCTGCTAAATCTTTCATTTGTTTTTTTATCCCTGGCAAATCATCAGATTTGTGAAAAAGGAAAACTTGTATTTGCGGAAACACAGGCGCTCATTTACAGGGGATGAAAGGCTAATACGTTTGTTTATTAGGTTAATTAGAAATGCACCAAAATATCCTGATGTAACTATAGCAACTAATCATAATGAAAACCTTTCAGCCTGAGAGGAAGGAACTAATCAGTCAAATCAGCCGCTGTTATGTTTGTTTGGGGCTGAAACCTGCAGACTGTTGGCCTTCACTGGGAACCACAGACCAAATGTTCGCTGATACAGTATAATCAGCATTAACAGGACTGTGTGAAGTTATGGATTGCAGTATGGGAGAGTTTGGTGTCCAGATGTGACCAGCTGTTGAACCTCTCCCTCTCTTCTGTCCCTCTCAGGGTAAACTGGATGCTATCTGGGCTCTGTTTCGCCGCGGGTACGACCAGGTCTCTCTGATGAGACCCCAGCCCGGGGATCATGTGAGTACCTCAGCGGTGCACTGTGGGAAATATTTCATTTTATCAGATGCTCTCGCCGACAGCTCTCACTCACTTCCCCTGTTTCACATTTGTTCTGCCTTCAGTCCCTCCCTCCTGCAGTGTTTTACACCTGCACTGACCCACAGCAGCTCCACCCTCTCCTTCCTCTCTTTCACCCTTCCTTTTCTCCAGAGGCTCCACTCATGCGTCAGTGCTCATAATTTCAAGTGTTTCGTTTCATTTCACTTTTCAGGTCCAGTAAAGGGCAGGGCAGAGATGCTAACATTAGTAGCGTCTAGGACCTGCCTATACACAGGGAATACCTCGAACAATTATGTAGTATAAAATACTGCCAAGCTTTAGTGCAGTGGTTCCCAACCTTTTTTGGCACCACAAATTTCTGGCAACCCCGCGATCACGTCGTCACGTGACTCCTGTCAATCAAGATGTTCCAGCTCAGATATTTTTATATTCTGCATTTTATTAGAATTCGATTTATATTTGAGAAAGTGAAAGTATAAATACAGTTGTTTAAAGCAGATATCAGTGGAATGTTTTTGTTAATATAAGTCCTAAATAGTCCTATTTTCCGTCAGCAATCACTTACATGAAGTATTTCAGCCTAAACACGAGTCTCTCCGTCACTCTGCTCTGCTGTAACCCGAGGAGAAAATTTTCCTTGTGGGATACAAGTGTTATCCAATGAGGGGAGAGAACGGCATGAAGGGCTGTGTGTGCAGCCAAGGGATGCGCGTGAATGTGGTGACGTAGCACGAGGACCAATTGATGCCTGACAAGGGCGGGGGCTGCTAACTCATGGTGCGTTCAAGGAAACTCGTACTTTGTGTTTTTCCTTCCTGTGAAGTCATACCAGTTCGATCTGGTACGAGTTCACGGGTCGGAAGTTACGAGTGGCCGTTATAGGGAACTTTCACAGACAACAGGACGGTAAAAACACGAGCTACGGGTTACCTGGAACGCTACCAAGTTGTAGTTGTGACTTGAAGCTGTAACTTACGGTTTCAAAAGCCTGCCTTGAACACAGCATTAGCCGAAACGGCCGTGCCGATGATATCTGCTTTAAGATTGTGTGTGGTGTTTTTAATCATAATTTTTAAAAGAATAATAATTAGTAGAAAAAAATAAAATATCAGTAATTTTTTTAATCAATTACTAGACATTTCACGCGACCCTGTTTGAATTCCAGGTGACCCTACATGGGGTCCCGACCCCAAGGTTGAAAATCACTGCTTTAGAGGTAAGGTGGGTTTACTCACTGTACATTTACATTACCAGTCAAAAGTTTGTTTTTTCTTTATTTTCATTACTTTCTACATTGTAGATTCAAACTGAAGACATCAAGACTATGAAGGAACACATGCAGTTATGTTAAGTTCCCAGGGGTGCTGAGCACTCGTTGGCTGTTTTTAGGTCATGTGACAGATAACGCATTGGTTTTCTTTTAAATTATTAACACTCCATATGTGTTCCTTCATAGTTTTGAATCTACAGTGTAGAAAGTGATTAAAATAAAGAAAAACCTTTGAATGAGAAGGTGTGTCCAAACTGTTGGCTGGTAGTGTACACCTGACCTCCTTACTTCTAGTTTTTGAATATGTAAAACAGACTTTTGGAAACACTGCTAGATAGAAACAGAGTCCTTTGGAAACAGTGACATAGACGCCCACTGTTGCTCTTTGTTGGGGTCTTATCATCCTTGACGACCAGTGGTAAATACAACATCATTACTGACGTTGTCTTTTCATTAGCAGCTGTTGTGCAGTGAATGCCTGGGTTTATGTCTGGGTTTAATACCGTTTTAAACTGAAAACATAGTAAACAAACACTTAAACGCTTAAAATATCTTTCATTGTATCGCTCTTACCACAGCCACACTTTAACATGTCGAGAAAGACAAAGCTCTGTTGACAAATGTCAGTTGAGATCAGTCCCTCCTCCGTCTGACTGACAACACAAACACCATTATGCTCCAAACTGGCTCAGGCTTTAAAGTGATGCTTGTACCTACAGCCTGAGAATGTAACAGTCATCTGTACAGCTTACTCATCCTGCCCCCCCCCGCCCCCTCCCTGCTGTTTCCCCCACCCCTGGTGTTCCTGTGTTGGCTCGCACCTCAGCTGGCGCGGCTCCATCCCATCGAGCCAGCCTCATTCTCACACCTGCTTCACATTAGACGCCGTAAATCGGATAGAAAGCAGAACCGAGGCTCGCACTCAGACACATCCTTATGTTTTCTGATGTGTTCGTGAGTGTAAGATGGTAAAAATTATCTCTTCCCAGATCAACCACATGTTTCAGTTTTAATTCCCAGAGCCTTTGTAACAAAAAGACCCAGATAAGACTTTGGGTTAAATGTGGAATGTTCACTGAGTTTAAAAGCTCCGCAGGGCTTTTGATCTCATCGATTCATTTAACAAAATCAGTTTTAAAGTTAAAATGTGTTCTCGTGATTCTTTATTAACGTTTCCACCTTCATTAGTCTTACTTTGAAATCTACCAGTACAAGGTAATAGATAAAGTGTGGGACAGCTGTAGGCTTTTTGCTGTTTTGAATCCAATTCACATTCAACAAAACTACAAATGAAATATATAAAGACAATACTATATGATTGAGTACATTTTCCCCACACATTTTGTGTTGTTCCTCCTCCTGCACAGCCGTCTCTCCTGCTGATCAGGTCCCGTCCTCTGCGCTAGTTAAAACCATGCCTTATTAGCAGAAAATTTTCCGATGATCTTCTTTAACGGGAATTCCACATTTAAGAGTGTTTTCTTGGCTCCGTGAGCAGGTATAGAGGCAGGATTTACCGCCAGATAAGCTCTCTGCGCTGCCTGGGACAAATGAGATAAAAATAAAATAAAATAAAATAAAAAAGAAGAAGAAGTCACCATTACCCTTTTTAGATCTTTACCACAGCAAACTGGCAGTCAGATTTTAAAAAAAAGACTTTGGATTTGAGTTCCTTCCTCAACAAATTTCTCTTCCCAAAAAGAAGCTTTTAGCAATTTGCTGCACACGTAAGCTCTGCATGACGCAATGCTTATTTTCTAGAAGAAATCGTGTGTCTCTTTCCACTGAAACGATGTCGCCTCCTCCACTCATTTGTGGTTGGTTATGAAAGAAGCATCTCCCAGGCCAGCAGGTCAGTCCGTGTCTGTATTTCACAGAGGAAAGAGTGGGCACCTCTCTCCTCGCTGTAAGAGTCACCTGAGCTGTCACGTGTCCCCGCCCTGATCAGACCTCTAGAGCAAAGTCTCTCTCCAAAGCCTCCAGACTTTCAAATTATTAAGACAAACACCCACTTCCTACACGGAGGTCGTGTTGGCTGCGTTCACCCCGGACCGTTGTTTGCCAAGGTCCAGTTGTCATCACTGTGCCAACGGCCACAACGACGTCACCTGCAGACCACAGTCCTGAGCCGCGAGTGCAGAGTGGAAGTGTATTTATTTACCCCGCACCCGAGGCTATTTCATCATAATAAGACCTTGTAACTTTGTCTAATAAATGACAGCTAATGTGCCACCAATTCATCATCCATATCCAGGTCATTAAACCTTTTCCATTTCCTGTCTGCAACAGTCCCTGTGGGTTTAGCTCCGCGTGTGCAATAATCTGCTGCCAGTGCCACACAGGAAATGAAGCGTTTTACACTAGTGGCTTGTTTGTCATGGGAGTCAACATGTTTACTGCTGACATTATTTTAATGGACATGAGTCACACGAGTGACTCATTAATCATTAATCTGACCTTTTCTTGAATTAACAAAATACAAACTGACAACTTTATTTGAACTTAGACTCAGTAATGTTAGTTCTTGCAAACTGATCCAACTGTTCTAACACAAGACGGATCTCCTCTCCTCTACTGTTGATTCACAGCACTGACCACACACACACACACACACACTCACACACACTTTCCTCGGCAATGAACTCAGTAACCCCTCTTCTTGTTTACTTAGCATAGGCTCTGATGAAGAACAGTGTGTGTGTGTGTGTGTGTGTGTGTGTGTGTGTGTGTGTGTTGTTTGCTCTTGGTGTGTGTGTGTACTATACAATATATATATATATATATATATATATATATATAGCCACATAATTCACCACAAGATGAAGTTATCTAAATTCAAGACAGGAGTTTGCCATTATGAGTGTGTGTTACCAAACCACAATCATTACACTGACGTCAGAGTGTACAGTATGAGGTAGAGCTAGTCCACACAGTCTCTCTCTCTCTCTCTGATTCATATACACACAATCCTCCCCAGGGAAGCATTTAGCTGGCTAAAGCGCATGAGGTAATACCTAAGGCAGACGACTGCCAAGGCTGTCTCCATGGACCAACTGACCATGTCTCACACACACACACACACACACACACACACATATATGCACATACACACACATTTGCCCAGGCCTAGACAATTTTATGACCTTGGTAAGACTGCAGACAGTGGAGGAGATCACCAAAGAGTGTGGCTTTTTTTAATTCAGGAAAATGTTCAGAGCTTCAAACCACAGCAGGGCACGAGCAGAACAATGTACATGGAGCGAAGCTGGGTTCAAAACAAAAAGATACACAGTGCACACACAAAAACATGCACACAGTTCAGTGGTGTCTACTGTAGATGGTTTTAAACAAAGCACAACACTGTTTTCATAAACTTAAGCAATTTAACATGAGTTAAAAGTTCAACATTTTGCACTTATTTTCTCATACTGAGTTAAAGAAGTAGACACACTAAATGTTACCACCGGCGGATAGCTACCGTAGCTTAGCACAAAGACTAGAAACAAGGGGAAAGAGCTAGCCTGACTAGCAGCACCTCACAGCTCACTTAGTATCTGTCATTAGAGTCAAATGTATTTAGTTGTGTAGATGTATTGTGTGACCTCTGAATAACGTCATATTCATGGTACAGACATGAGACATTCCTCTGCTCTTAAGCACTGAATCACTGAGCAGTGGATGTGTGAAACTTCATTGCGTTTTTATGTGACACATAAAAATGACAATAAAACAAATCAATCACTCCAACTCTCAGCAAAGAAGTGAAGAAACATATTTGCCCATATTTTTTCTCTCTCTTTTTCCTCCTTAGTGTTTTTATTTTTAATTGGATACCAGTAAAGTGAAACATTTTACCACAAATGATTAAAACATGTTACATAAACAATGTTTCACTCATTTATTTTATTTTCTTGCCATTATTCACTTTCCTCGCTGTGTGAATCAATCAGCAGGTTTGTCAACATACAAACACTCCGAGCTGAGCCGAGCGTCTTGATATTCAGAGGAAGTTTCACCGCAACTTCTCGTTGTTTGCACTTGAGGCTTTTCAGTGGAACGGAATCAGTGTTACAAACACATTGTTCCGATTCAACTAGTTTTACTCAATCTAGCTTTTATGTATCTCTCAGCAAATCTTGTCTTGTCTACTCCAGGCAAGAAAACATTTTTCGAGAGAATCCTCTTCACGCAGGATTTTTTTTTCATCTATGTCTCAGAATGCCAGACTGGATAAGTGGCAACAGACCAGAAACTGGAGGTCGCTGCTAAATTCTTGTCCTTTTCCCCCTCTGTTTATCCAACTCTCTGCGTCTGCACTCGGCAGCTAACTGGATGACTGGAATGTGTCCTCCAGGACTGTTGTCGTTGATCTCCTGCCAAAAATGTTGCCTCACTGTGACAGTATACATATGTCAGAGACAGAGACATCACTCTGCACATCATCAGTGTCATGTCTGCACCGTATGTATTTAAGTTTCCGGTGCGTTGATATTTTCAATCTCTCTGCTGAGAGGAGAGTTCAGCATCAGCGCTGGGTTGGAGCCTGCGGTAGATGTAGAGATGTTCAGCTAAATAAAAGAGGACAGGGATGGTTTGCTGGGGACGAGGGTAAAAGTTTAGTGTGGGAGACTGAAGATTGAAGAATGGCCTTGTTTCAGCTGTTTTCAGTATTATTATATCCCTCTGTCTGCTTTTGTTTTCAGCTATTTTTACTCTGGCTCTGATGTTTTACTAAATCAACATTACATACAGGAGAGGCATTTAGATCAAAACCATTTGAGTAATATGAAAAAAACAAACAAATTATGTGTAAAGCTTTTTTTTTATTTTTTAAGATGGAATGATCTGTCCTGATCCCACACGGCCGAGCGAGTGACATCAATTCCTATTCTCTCATTTTCCACTCTCTAAAAGCGTGGTCCTGGTGCTCCGATCACTGATACTGCTCATTAACAGATTAACATTACTTCACTCCGCTCTGGCTGCCAACCATATGCAGCTACGGAGTAGGCAGGGTAGCCATGGCAACCGCAACCTCGACGAACTCGGGTGAAGTTTGCGGTCGGCGTGATATTTTTACGAGAGGGTAAAAGAGTGAAATGTGATTTCTGCTGGAGCAAATTCATTAGTTTTACAACATAGTCAAACTTATACTGGTAGAAAGTTACAGATAAACTCTGATCTTTTACACACACACACTCACCCGCCCGCCACCCAAAAAAAAAACACACACACACACACACACCAGTCCCGGCCTCCAACCCTAATCCTCCCCCATGTTTCTCCTCCATATGGTCTCACCACAAGTACGGGAGCTTTGGTAATGGAGTCCTGGTTGGGTCGGGACAGAACATTGGACTAACCGGGATAATTTGGAGAGGGGGCGTCAAAGCGGGGATTTAAGAGTAATCTGGAACACCAGCTGGCCACACACACACACACACACACACAGAGACACAAACGCACAAAGAGTAGTGACTGTACTATGACCCTGTGTTCGACCCATGTCAATGCCTCTTCATCCCAGATGTACTGCAGATTAGACACCTGTGTGTGTGTGTGTGTGTGTTTACCTGAAAGTGTTTGTGTGTGTGTGTGTGTTCTGTTTCATACTCTAACCTGATTCCATAAATATAATCCAGCTGTTATGTTGTGCGCACACAGTCCAGATCATGCGTATTGTAGGTACTTGTTCACTTCTCCCTAAATGCTTATACATAGGCTATTCACATTCATTTCAGTATTTTGGTGTATTTTCACGTCAAACATATACAGGGCATATTTGTTATAATCATTTAAGTCTCTCACTGGTTAGGTTTCCTTCCAAATATAGCACAAACTTTCAATGAAATTCAATTATCCCCAGGAAACAGAAAAGGAGATGCTAATTTAAGTGTATTTCCACAATCCAGCAACAACCAAACAATAAAACGTATAGTGTAACTTCGTCCAAGACATCCAAGAACATACAAGGTTTTGATCAAGTTTTGTTTAATCTTATGTAGATGATAGATAGATTACTTTATTTAATCCCCTAGGGGAAATTTCTAAAAATGTCTCTATTTGTCTCTTTCCGTTCTTTCAGGGTCGTTGCATCAATTTCACAAGAGTGAAGGACGAGTCAGCGGCGGCGGCCAAGGCCCAACCTCGCACCCCGATGTACACGCCCTCGCCCCCGCCTCCGGACTACCGCCCCGTCGCCCGCACCGCCTCCTCGTCCCCCACCAGCAGCAGCCCCCCCGCCAGCCCCCCGGCCAGGTCACCGCCGACGGGCCAGGTGCTCCCGGGTCCTCCGCCGTCCCGCACGCCTCCGGGGCTTCCCTGTCCACCGCCGTCGCGTCCCCCGCCGAGCCTCCGCCCCTGAGTCACATAGACAAACCCCATCTCCACAAACGACACCCCCACACCCAAATGCACCCGCTTTGAAACACAGACTTAACCGCTCTGTCGACCAGTTCCTTCAGTCCGAAGGCCGTGGTCCTCGCTGCCAAAGATACTTCTGCTATCAGCCAAAGATGTTGAATCCCAGTCACTCTGGGTTCCTCTTCTTGTATGGGAACGAGTGTCAAGTTGAACTTTAAGCTGGTAAATGAATCGTTACCTGCATGCTACCGCCTCTTTTGATAAATTCTGGTGGTAGAAAATTGTTATGAAAACTGAAATTTTTACCAACCTTGATGCCCATCGTGTTCAAAGTGAAGAGTAGACAACAAATGATTGGAAAATGTCATTTTCTCCAGTGTGTTAGTTTTGGCTAATGAGCAGAAACAATGATTTGAAACAAGCAGTTTGACTTAACGCTCTGTCCCATACTGAGTGAATGGGGTGATTCTTAGAAATATTTTTTACTGTGTGTTGGCATTTGTGAGATCAGGGAGGATTGTTGCTGGACAGCAAAGCATGTTGGGACAGGAAGTCCACAGAAGAATACTGCAATGGATGAAATTTCTTTGTTGTTTTTATCAACTACTGAGTTATGCCATTGTTATTGAGAAACAAGGTGAAAAGTAGGTTGTACGTGGAAATCTGAGTAACCAGGTTAAACTCAGAGCAGAATGGATCGGCTTATTTCTCCATTGCTGTGAGTTTTTTATTTGGGGGGGTGGGGATTGGGTTTTAAAGCCATTTCAGTCAGTCATGTTGTTAATGATGTTGAGTAAGAGAAAAAGAAAAAAACAAATGATTTGTTAAAATTGGTTCCAGATATGTAGATACTCCATATTGATCTTGTTGGAGGAGTTCTCACAGCTGAGGTGAAATTTTCTTCTTCAACTTTTTTGTGATGTTTCTTTCATCCAACAACATGCGAACCCAACAAACTCCAACTCTTTGATACAGTCACATGACATTGTGGTCCAGTCCAGGGAAGTGTACACATGTTCTATGGAAGGTATGTCTTTACTTTAAGATGCGTTTTTCGAATGCTATGTTGGTTGATGTCTTCGAGGCTTTGGATATTGTCCTTAACCATCTTTTCATGTAGTTGAATTTAGATAACAGCGATATATATTTTTTGTTTTTTTGTATCTGCGCACATAGACTGCTGGGCAACTACAGTATGTATTTGTTTTAGTTATCATTGGGACATTGAAATCGAGTAAACCAGAAATCAGGTTAACGTCTCTCCTCACATTTTTTTTTATACGCAATCCTGATACTGTACTTTGATACCATTATGTGTGTTTTATGTCTTCAGTTTTTTCATCACCGGTCACATTGCAGGTCACATTGCAACTGCAGGGCAGTTCAAAGAGCATCTAATTTATTTTACTCCCCGAGAGAAATAGAGGAGAGTACTTGAATATCGACAAGGTGTCCAACCACCAAGACGGACACTGTGCGCAGAGTTTAGAAACACAACAGCTAGCCAGTTCAGAGTCTTACCAGCATTTCTCAACCCCTCAGCTACATTGAAAGACATCTGGTGAAACTGGAAGTGATCCAGTCACATTTTATGTTGTGTAAATTGGGGGGGGAAAAATCACCAAACATTGTATGAATGTGTGTGATGCCTTCACTGCTCATTTCTAGCAGGTGAAACGACACCGCTTGCTAGTAATGCTAATTTTGGAAAATTGGGGAACCGAAAGGAAGAACCAAAAAACGAGATAACGAGATTTTGACTTCAGGATGTAGTCAATTTTTACCAAAGAATATTTGCACGTCCATCTGTCTTATATTGCAGGTGTGTAGATGAGTGTCAATTCAATCTTAAAAAAGGAGATTCCCGCACACTGCTTCTTGCTTCGCACCACAGTTTATTAGATAACTGACGTTTCAGTCACAAGACCTTCATCAGACTTCAGGATGTAGAAAAGCAGTTGAAAAATGTTGGTATTCATTTTATATCCAGTGCCTTCTGGAAATGTCCTCTTTAATTTTCTTTTTTGTTTTCTATACTTTTATTTTAATGTACGTCATTCAGTTATGTCCTGTACCGTTGTGTTACTACATGCAATCGTAATCAGTCGCCGCAAATTAGAAGCGGTCCCACTGCTGAGCTGAAGGAAAGGTCCGTATGTAAATTGCTTCACAAACACGTATAATCCACATCAACATTTTCACTAAAGAAGCCTTTTAATCTCGCTTAAGAATTTTAAATTAGCCTGCAGGAGTTTCAATAACAAGGTGTTACATGTAGGAATTTACAAGTTAATTGGGAATATTTGATTTCTACTGATTGGTTGCAGAACCAAGGGTGAATATAGGAAGATTATTGAGCCCTAAAAAAAATAAATAATTAATTAATTCAATTTAAAAATAAAAATAAAAAAGATTCCAAACACAGAAACACAGTGTGTTCCTTTTATTTTTTCCTCTCATGTTGCTGAGTGATCTCTGCTCACTGAGAAACTAAATCAGGGCAGATTTCACCTCAGCTGAGCTTTGTTTATGACACCATGTCAATTAGAAGGCGGCATGTATTTCAATTCAACTTCAAAGTTTGGATGTAGGTGCAGGTACGTTACCGTGGTTTCAGCAGTGCATCTTTCCTAATTAGCTCCAATAATAACACAAGCATCACCACCTGAGACAGAATTACAGTATAAATGCCGTATAGATGCAAAAATCAGTGCTTTAAAGGGAACTTCTGCAGTTTTTAATCACTGTCAGATCCATCATCCTGAGATGAGTTGAGATGCATTATGTTAACCAGTGTTTTTTTTTGTTTTTGTTTTTTTTACATGTATAAACAGCAGTACCGAAGCAAATATGAAAGACGTACAGTGGGATCCAAGAGTCTGACACCACTTTTCCACTCACTCAGGAATGGGAAAGTGATGTCAGAGTTTTGGACCCAACTGTATATGATTTTCTTTGTTGGTTGACATGATTTTTTTTAACAGTATCAATAAAGGTTGACTTCCAAGCTTCTATCAGAGAGTCTCACCGTGTGATTACTGCTTGGATTTATGTCTTTCACAGATTTGACCCTTTTGCAGCTCCACCCATTGAAGTTTGGACAGTTGATAATAACTTCAAAATTAGCTGTGTTCACTTCCACACACACACACTGGCAAACATTGTAGGGAGTGAATGACCTGGTTTTGTGCAACAGTCCAATCCAGATTGTATTTAGCTTAATCTGCTTTCTGATTGCCAAAAACAGGGGGAAAAAAACTTTCACAGTTGCCGTTTACACTCATTACAGCGCACAACCCTCTCCAACCCTATCAAGGTCATAGGCAGACTAAATATAGTTAAAGCAACTACAGAGAATTTTTAACTGGATATGCAAAAGTCTCTCGTTTCTGCTTATGTCTCTACTGTATGACCTACAACAACAAATTAAGCCATCGGTGGGAAGATAAGCTATTTCTAAATAGTGTAACTCTGTACCTTCGGGAGGCAGTGGTCGGGTCGGTCCACCGGACGAAACAATTTACGGCACTCAGACCAGAGGAAACAGCACATCTGACAAATCTATGAATAAGCATTGAGTTGTTGCTACGCTAGCCAGTAAAAACCAAGCTCAATTTTATCGCTATATTTTCGTCATGGCTGATACTGGGACAGGATCTGCAAAGAAAAACCTACCGCTCTTGTCCACAGGGGTCGCCAAAATCAACACAAAATTAAAGTTCTTTGTAATTGCTGTAAAAAAAAAAAAAAAAAAAAAAGCTGCCGACACACCACACAACAGTGCAGTCTCCCTCAACTTCACTGAGCCCTTTGATGTCTTTCAGCTCTTTGTTTTGATTTCTTGACCTTTCTGTTTCTTGAGTTTTTAATGTACATTTAATTACAGTGACTCAAAACAAGCTAAACTGCTTAACAGAATACTTCAGCATGTTACGTAAGCCATGATACGGTCTGTTTACTAAGTATTTAGTCTACCCAGCTAGCCTGTGATGGAAGAGCGAACCAGAAAAGTGGGCTCACTGTGGAGGAGTTTCCTCATCCTTCAAACCTCCGGAGGTTTCCTTTTATGCTGATGGAGGAAAGAGTGATTTCCATTGAATTTCCCCAAAAGCTTTTTTCCGTGAATGTGCTGGATGCGCCACCGGCTACCTTCCGGTCACTAACCTTTTGAACCTCTACTTCTTAAACCTTCAAGAAACAGAAAGGAGATTGGAAACAATGTCACTGTTGGATCTGAAATCAAGTGTATCAGGGCATCTCCTCCAGCTCCTGGGATGTGGCTCTATCACTGACAATCAAACAGTCATTTATAACCTAATGTGAGTGAAAACACATTCGGTGCTGAGGGAGTGCTCCAAATCTGTTTCTCTGGCTGGTAATGAATTTAATACAGCCAGAATGGCCCCGTGAGCAGTTCCAGCTGGATAATTACGGTGGAGTCTGCGTTTTTTCCCCTCCGCATGCAGAGGAGAGAAGGATGTGGTGTGTTGAAACGGGTGGGCTGAATCAGAAAAATGGAGAAAAGAATGGAGAAAATGAGGCAGTCGTTCAGTCAGCCCTTCAAACAGATACAGCGAACCAAGAAGAGGAGAGCTGAACAAAGCTAAAAAGAAAAAAAAAAAATACCAGCAGCTGGGACTCTCTCTCAGCCTCATCACCTCCACCAACCTTCTTCACAGACATCCTGCTTCACCTCTACATAAGTGTTGGCTTTTTGATTGGTTATCTTTTCACATAATGTTTGTGTGTAAATGTACACACACTGATGATAACTCGCCCAACATATCCCAAACACTGTATTCAGTTAAAAATACACATCCTGTTTGTTGGAGCTGCAGCTCTCTGATGTGGCTTTGACCATTACACCATAATGACCTGAAATGATGCTGAAGAAGAGATGGAAAGCATAGTATATTTGCATGGTTGCCAGTGGTTACCAGTAGATGTGGGCCCAAATAAGTGAACTGCAATTTTCTTGGTCTTATTTTTTTGTCAAAGCAATATTTGAAAAATGTTTAAAAACACACAATATGATATCCCACGGTTGTAAAATCCACAGAAATAGGCTCCATCAGCATGATGATGACCATCCCTCACTGCTCCACACCTGCTCTAAACTGTTTATGTATGACACTTGTGAGCAGTGAATTTACAATCAGCGTTTTGCAGCTGCTGTGTAGCCTACCACAACTTCATTTTTTCACGTTTGCCAATAAAATGTGCAGCAATGCATTCTGGGATTGTTTGCAGAACGTAAACACCATTGGATCCATTTGAAGCTACTATGTAGGCTAATGTAATGGCATGTGCACTACTTTGTGCTAACAGCTGCAAACAATGCTAATGTGAATGAAAGCTAATGGAAGAAAGCTAATACTAAAGGTCAGGTTGTTTTCTGGTGGGAAAGACTTACTGTGTCTCTGTGACCTGCATCTGCTAATAAAACAGAGAGACAGACAGTTCACCCTGACTATAATCATGTAGCCTAACAAGGTTGGCTGAAAGCTGCGACTTAAATACTGGGTCAACCACAGCCTGTCATTATTCTACTGTTAAATGACGAGACCTGAGGATGTTTTTACGTTTTTACTGTCCTGAGAGGCATTTTACAAGTTGAATTTTGTGGCCTGGATGAAAAAAGAATAAAACCTTTAAAAAAAAAAAAGTATTACATGTGTTATTTCCATTGAAACGGACCAGCAGTTTGAATGGCAGACTGTAAATTTTTAAAGTCGTCTAAATGCTAATTTATTTGGACAAACAAACGTCTTGGTACACTGGATTGTTAACGGTCACTGAAGGTTTCTGCAGCCACATCACAACAGGCATTTTATCCTAGCGCTCTGTTTCGAGTCGGGTTCACAGATATTCAGACAATATTTGTGGGAAGTGAATTCCTCCGTCAGCCACAGTGATGGAGCAGGCGAGGCTGCAGGCGCATTTCTGCAAAGCCTCCTTAAAACGTATCATTATATAAAGACGACAATATACAGAGCTATACTGTTCTGGTGAGAGCTGGAGGAGTCACTGCTGCATGATGATGACTGTGGCCCACAAGGTAACGGCATCATTTATAGTAGATGACATGTTTACTGCTGCTGTCTGTGATCAATCTTTATTTCTTTCTTTCTTTCTTTCTTTCTGTATTTTTTCTTTTCTTTCTTTCATGTCATTCTCTTCCCCCAGCTGAAGAAAACTGAGGCCCATAGGAATGTGCTGATGGCTGAGTGTTTCATCTTGGTCTCACATTACCGCCCAGACTGAACCTCACTGACCCAACACACACACACACACACACACACACACACACACACACACAGATGCTGGTATTTGTCATTGTGCCTGTATTTTGATGCCCCTGGTCTCCAGGGCAACTGGTGTGAGTGCAAACAGTCGGCTGGAAAGATGGAAAGCTGTCCTGTAAGCACAGTGGTGGTTTTTTCTCCACTGTTAAAGCTGACTTTTAAAACCATATCCACTGTCGCTGATCCCCTATATAAAGCTACATGGAGAAACCAAGTAATACTTTATTGTCTGTGCGCACCCATCTGATCCTGAAGGGTCGTGTTACCAATCCAATAACAACAGGTGAACAGTTAACTATGCAAAAAGGGTGTTTCTGTCCTCCTTTCGACATTGACTTTGGCAAACGACTACACTATATGTTTTAAGCATTAGAGCATTTTCATTCTCCAGACAAATTTTCAGCATATGTGATGAATGACTCAGCCCTCCCTCTCCCTCATTTCTTATCATTATTGTTAATGTTGCATTGTGGGCCATTCATCAGGCAAACAGACAAAGAAAAACAGGTCAAGTTAAAAATGTGACCTCTTTATCAATTTACTTGCAACTGTGCACACTATTTTCTGAAAATCACTGTTGTTCACTTGTAGTTTTTTTCTTTATGAAGCAAGACAAAAACCAAAAGGCAAAACATTACATAATGTTTCATATTGAGCTGTTGTCTTATTTTTGTATCAAGAAAGGTCATGGACAAGCTGAGTTATTGTCAGTAACAGATCATTTTTTAAGGATATCACCATGTTGACATTCAGAAAATATAAATCTCCCTGTCACAATATTTCTGTTGGTGGTGGAGCGCAGGTTGCAACATCACATATTGAAAAAGCTCTCTCTGCAGATAGGCTGAACTCATTCCACCTGGCTCTCTGCTCTGAACCAAAACAGTTGCTGCTCTTCAGTGATTTTCCAACACTGATCATGTTGTGGACTTTGGAAAACCCCCGAGCTCCTGACTCCTGCTGACTCACATCGCTGTCAGCACCGTGCGTGTGTGTCAGTGGTTGGTTTATATCAGGGTTATTACAATTTTACAGTTCCCATCAGTTTTTAGTGTGTTTCATTTTTAAATTTTATTTCACTTTTGGTTTTGGTTTAGTTCTTATTTTAATAAATGTAGAGTTTGGTTACAATTTGTGAATGGATCTGTGGAGCGTCTGGCTGTTGCATCGCCAGACTGATGATTTATTGTTTGTTTGAACAAGCCCTGCTAATGCCACACAGCTGAAACAGGCAGAAAGCCAAACCTAGAAGAAAAAGAATGATATGTATTTCATTTGATTAATTTCCTTGTTCAAAACGAGTCCTAATTTCATTCCCATTTGCATCACACTCTTTTTACATGCAAGGACTCTTTTTAGATGCAACAAATGAGATGTGACAGTTACAAACATGTTGTTCAGTTTCGTCTGCATGGGTCCTATTAAACTCGAAGTGGTGAAATTTCTTCATCTCGTGAATCTTTGCTTGCACATACGTTGTCATTAACAGGCGGAGATGTACACAACACTAGCGCAGTTGGTTTGTTTTGAACATGTGTGTTAGTGCATGCGTGCCTGCTAGTGTGTGGTTAGCGTGACTGTCAATTTATTGACTGGAAAATTAGGTAATTCTTAACATATTATTACACAAACAAATTCATGCAACATGTTTCCAATAGTCTGAACTGGTCTGTGCATCATGTGTCAGAGGTGTGCAGGACATAACTGCTGTAGATGAAGAAAATAAAATCGATTAAAATCCAGTTTTTTTTTTCCAGTGACGGAGCAGCTGCTGCTCCAAAAAAAGGGTTAAAATAAAAAGAAGAAAAAGCGAGGCGGCCTCGGTGCCAGCTCGGCTCTGCTCAGCTCTGAAAGGATTACAGTTCTGTGATGCAAACGTGGCACCAGGAGCTGCCCTCAACAGACCACCGCCCCCCCACCCACCCCCTCTCTTTCTCTCTCTCTCTCTCTCTCTCTCTCTCTCCACATGCACATAAACACACACACACACACACACATACCCCTCCTCCACGCTTCCTCCCTCTTCCTGCCAAGCCAACACGACCACTCGGGGCCCAGGGGCAACTTGTGTGGCACAGCACCTCCCCACCTCCGCTCCTTCATCTCCCCCTCCCCTCACATCCTCTCAGTGAGGCTCTTCATATGGATCTGGCTCCTTCCTGACTGTACGGCGACATGTGAGCCCCCCCCCCTTCCCCTCCGCCCCCCTATGTCATGACCTTTAAACACCACAACAGAAACTTTCTAACATGGCACCACGCTGAGAAAGCATCATCGCTGCTCTGTATCGTCTGTGTTCGGGATATAATATGTCACATGATCAGTAACCAGAGTCTTTAGTGGAGAAACGCTGGAGGTTTTCCAAGATGAGCTGGACCCAGACTGTCAGACTGTCTCCAGAGCAGATGACTGTACCTTTACACTTTTATTACCTCGCTACCCCCTGACCAGGAAGTGGGAAGAACAAGAAAGGTAAACAAAGCTTGTTCCAAGACTCCCCCACACTCACACGCTCACACGCACATATGGACCTTGTTCGAGAGGATTAAGAAAAATAAGGGTGGCCTGGTTTAAAGAGAGATTTAATGGGTTATCGTGGAAACACATGAGTATATAAAGCTAAGGCTAAGAAAAACATCTTCACATTGTTCTGGCAAAAGATTTTCACCATGGGGGAAAACCTAGATTTGGATTTTCACTTTTCTCATTGGTTGTTGCATTTCAACATCAGCTTAACTATAAACAAGTGGAGAAAATCAGCTTCTAATTGGTTTCCTGCAAATAACTGCAGTAACTAAGGGATTGTACGAGAGTTATTGGGGTGGGGTGGGGGGGGTGGGGGGGGGGCTGGAGCCAATCCCTGCAGCTGACATATGGGCGAGGGTGGGCTACACCTTGGGCAGGTCGCCAGTCTCTCACAGAGCCAACATATAGAGACAAACCCCCTCACACATTTATATTCACACCAACAGGCACTGAAGAGACATCGATCAACCTGCAGAATGCAGCAGATCCTGGACAGAAGAACCCACACAGGCACAGGGAGAACTTACAAACTACACATAGAAAGGTGAATTCATAATAATATAATCATATCCAAACCTTAAAGGGGACATATTATGGAAATATCACATTTTGAAGGCTCTTTAAAGGGATAGTTCAACATTTTGGCAAATTGGCCCATTGCCATAATTGCTATAGTCATAGCAGTAGGTTCGTTACCTTTAATTGTAGGTGTAAGCTATTTTTAGTACAGCGGAGCGCAGCAGCTGGCTGCTCAGAGCTACGCTATGGAGGCTAAGGGAATTTCTTGGTTTCCCTCATTAAACTCATCAAATACAAAATCCCAAAACTCCACAGCGCTTTTGTAGACAAGTTGTGAGCTGCACAACCACCACGCTATGAGATAATGACGGAACGATACGAAACGGAGCCGTTTTCGAGGTAAATTCATACAAAACCGCTGATGCGCGTTGCGTTCAGGGACAGTTTTTCAGCAAGCAGTCTCCGTATTTACCCTGTATTTACCTCGAAAACGGCTCCGTTTCGTATCGTTCCGTCATTATCTCATAGCGTGGTGGTTGTGCAGGTCACAACTTGTCTACAAAAGCGCTGTGGAGTTTTGGGATTTTGAATTTGATGAGTTTAATGAGGGAAACCAAGAAATTCCCTTAGCCTCCATAGCGTAGCTCTGAGCAGCCAGCTGCTGCGCTCCGCCGTACTGAAAATAGCTTACACCTACAATTAAAGGTAATGAACCTACTGCTATGACTATAGCGATTATGGCAATGGGCCAATTTGCCAAAATGTTGAACTATCCCTTTAACTTATATTTGGGTGTTTGTCTTTCCTTCCGGCCCACAAAATGTGAGAATTGACCAAAAAAATCTGCAATGTGCAGGCTCCCATAGGTTGAAATCCACGTGGTTTTAGGAGCTGTTCCCTCAGTTGTCTTCCAGTGATGTAACTAGGATTCGAATTTGCATGACTCCACCCCTACCTGGGACCGGTAGAAGGGGTGGGGTGGGGCAAGCAGTGGTATATTTGCATTTAAAGGGACAGGCAGAAAAGCTGTGATGTTTGATCCTTGGGGTATTTTGACCAAAGCACGTCACAGACATGTCTTTAAGACACCTGGGAACTATTTTAATTTGTGGAAAGGGGGCATAATATGTCTCCTTAAATATTCAAATGTGCAAATTATTTTTTACAAATCTGCAATTTCACACTCGAAGGGAAACACCAATGCCAACATTGTTGAGGGGCATGGATTTCCAAGTATAGTCTTAATCTTAATTTAGTTTTTTGTCTATAATAATATAGAACATTATTATGTTAATTTGACTTGATCCTCCCAAGTTTGTTCAAAAAAACTTGACCACCCTCCCATACATATATAACGTACATACTGTACATACAGAACTCTGCTGCTTTACTGACTCCTGCTCCATCCTTTTTGCACAATCCCTAAAGAGCTGTCAGACTTCTCCAGTTGCAGCTCTCACACCATCAGTCTCCTGCTTTTTGGACTTTTGGATGGAACTGTAGACGCCTCAAATTATAAAGACAGAGGAGACAGAGAGGGCATGACGTGACCAGAGTCAAGGACCGGATACGAGTCTCTCAGTTACACGGTGGGCACATTAACCAACCGAGCGGCCAGGACACCCACAGTCTGCTCTTTTGAATGGGATTGGCTCCCGTCCCACACATGTGCAAACTCACCTCTCCAAATTGTCTAGGTTCTGTATAACACAGGCCTAGTTTCCATCAGCCCCCATATCTCATCATGCTTTTAAACATCTCATAGAAAGTAAATGGGGGAGAAACATCTGAGTCATGAAATTTCATCCGACTGCTGCTCTCCAGTGGGGATGTAATGAAGGAGCTTGATGTTAAATGACTGTTTCGACCTTGTTTAAACAACTGTGTTTTTGGTTGTAACCATCTATTGTGTAGAGAAGAATAAATGTTATAATTTAGAGGCTGCACAAACCAGAGCTGTTCACATTCTGACACTGACATCAGCCTCCAGGAAAGTTTTAAGTCAAACAGCTTGTTACCGACATGTCCAAAGTAATGCTTAGTGGAAAACATGCAGCGCCTCGACTGCTTTCAGTGATACTAGAGACACAGAGAGAGAGAGGGAGTATTGGGTTTGAGTGACATAAGAGTTTGAGGAAAACAACCAGAGACTGAAGGGAAAAAAAGTGTAGGTGTGGTGTGACTGCACAGAAAATACACTAAAACCCATGTCGCGTAGGCCTAATCTAAAATCACAAGAACAATAGCTTATCATTCATAGAGTATGAATCTGCTATTCATAAGAGACACATCAGGTTTCAGACTGAACTGTAAACATGCTGCAGCTTCACTGTCAGCACATGAAAGTGTCAGGTCCTGTTGTGTCAAGGCTAGACATATGTTTGTAAAACACCATTTGGCCTAAACTAAGCTAAGCTAGCCGAATAGGAAAGCAAGCAAGACTAGCCTACTTCCTAAAATGTCAGACTTTTCCTTTAAAGGTGACACAGAAAACAGTCTGTTTACAACGGGTGTTGAGCCGTGTTCCTCTTGTTTGTAAATCAGTTCACTGTGTCTGCATCATGTCAGAATGGAAACCAGAGCTGAATCTGTGTAGAAAAACAATTCCTCAAAAACAAGTTTCCTGAGGAAAAAAAAAAAAAAAAGATTCCTCGAGCAAACACAGCAGACTGTCTGGGCTCGGTGTGTATCCTTACTGTATTTCTTAAATTTCAAGCGAGCAGGCCAACTGCAACAAAAACTCAGGGAATGACCCAAGCTTTAGTCAAACCAAAATAAAGTTTTACATAAGTTATGAGTAAGACCTCGATTGCAACAGTCACAAAACTGAATCACAGAGACAACCACAGCAAGAAACAAACACACAGTGCAATCTGATAGGACAAATTTGAGTGGCATAAATTGCCATTTTTCCACTATACTGCCATGTCATGCGGTTTGGATGCAGCATTATGTAGGTCGACTGTATTTATGCTATATTAAGAGTGTGTGTGTGTGTGTGTGTGTGTGTGCAAGTGGGTGTGTGACAATCAAGAATGTAAATGCTGCCTCTCTTCTGTCACAACCAATGGATTTACACGAGGTGCTGAGGAGAAAATAACCGCAGTCATCTGGTTCACTGACAGGGAGTAACACTGTGTGTATGGCATTACACAACTTTATTTACACGAAATTCTTACGAAGTTCAATTACTTATTGCGTCAAAATGATAATAAGAGAGCACAGCGCAACATAAAACACACAAATACAAAGGAAAAAGTACACAGTGCTCTAATAAATTAAACATTTATTGTTGACTTGCTGATAGGCTGTTTATGTATCTGTACTGGAGAATTTTGACTCTGCCTTAGGTGATTTTATTCATTGGCTTCATTTATTTCACTTAGATCTTTGTGAACTTTGTCTATCGATACAGAAAGATGTGAAAAACAGAATGAAAAAAGAAAACGCTCAACTCACCACTTGTCTTTATCTTACACATCACACCACATTACACCAATTTGTATATGTAAACATAATGTACAGTAGATATGGCATTATGTATGTATTATGTAGACATTATAAATATAATTCCAAAGCCTGTTAAAGACATAACATTTGCTGTTGATAATCATTCATGCAAAATAGCGTACAAGGACTAAGTATAGGGTATTTTTTATAGTCATGTTGCTTTAGGAATCTTGCACATACAAATTAAATATACACTACTCACAAAAAAATTAGGGATATTCGGCCTCTGGGTGAAATTTATGGAAAATATAAAACGTTTGTGCTACAGTGATATTAGCCTATATCATGAAAGTAGGGCAGAAGTTTGGAATTTCTACACCTCAAACAATGTATTGATGTGTCATTAAGTTGTATGGCCAAAGGACGTCCACTTCCCTTTCTGTGACTTTTACAGTCTCTCTGTGTCTCTGTTAAACCTGCTGATGACTCTCTGTGACACTCACTTCCCTCTGACAACATCCCGTCTGAAGCCTCGACATGGTGTTGATGGACAGTCTTGGTCTCATGACGTCAAAATGTGAACAGCATGATGAAGAAGACTGTTTGAATACAAATCATCATTAAACCAGAACATTTAGTTGTCGATTCATGGATCAGACACTTTTTTTTTTGCGTTTTATGCAGTTAATCACCTTGTTCAATAAAAACATGTTATGTTATAAGTACTGAAACATTGAACAGTTGGACATGTGCTTTCAAAGGTTTAGAGAAGTTCAAGTTTACCTGTAAAAGTTATAGTGCATTTTTATCCAAAAGCCCAATATCCCTAACTTTTTGTGAGTCGTGTATATATGGTCACAATGTACCATATAAAATTTAATTTCATAGGCAGGTTTTAATACATGCAAATTTTACTATGGGTCTTATAATATTTGTGACATGGCGGAATCACTCTTGATTTAGGGGTATGTATGTCTGTATTTGGGGGTTTCCAGGGTTACCAAGGTTTCATGTGCATGTCTGCTTCAAACATATGTGGATCCAGTCGGAGCTCCATGTCCCTGACCTATATGCGACCGCTGCCTCACTTTTCCCCTCCACCATGGGAAAATCTTCCTTTGATAGAGCTCATATCAGCGTCTAATACCCTGTAGGCCAGTGAGAGATTCTCCTAAGCTACAGTCTGGTACAATAAAAGCCCCAGGGTAGTCTGCCGATTAGAACAGGCCTGCCAGGGAGCCTCCTGATTGGCCGCAGGGAAATGAGGAGATGGTTACCTTGACTCTGGGGGATTGAATCGGTGTGTCTTGTACTAGGCGCCTGCACTGGAGGAGGGAGGGTGTGTATGTGTGCGCTTGGCTGGCTCACTTGGCCAGCTTTGTGGGGGGTTAAGGGCCAACAAGTGTCGGACATGGAGCTGAGGGAGGCTGTGTTGATCCTGGATTCCTGGACAGGGAGTGTGATTAATTGGGTTTCTGTCTGAGTGTTACGGACACGCCAGCTAACGTGTGTGAGAGGTGTACATCCAGAACTTCCTCCATCTGTCCTTCTCTCATGTGGGACACCTGATGTGTGTCACTGCAGTTTTCTGTGGAGAATATCTTCATATTAAATCCGTTGTTCTGGCATCAAACTCATATTTTACAAAATGTTTGCACTAGTATAAGTTTCTTAAGACTAAAGTAATTGGTGATAAACTGTAAAACCACAAGATGTAACAGAACATAAAAACCACTAGAAACTGTTTGAGGGGTAGGCGCAGCTGTGTCCCAATTCAGGGGAATTGCAAGTGTGCAGCAACAAGAATGACGTCTCCCAGTGAGCTCCCAGAGATAGATGATTTTGACGTTCTTCAGATCCGGTCAGAGCTCCAGGTGGCCATTTATACAACACTTGATCCTGAAGTGACGCGTCAAGATCACTACAAAATGCTTATGAGGTTTGGGATGCTGGTAATGTCAACGCTGGTCCGAGACGTGAGGGTCAGGAGGTCAGATGGGGCCTGTATTAGCCACCTCAGAGCCCTCCTTTCCCAAAGCGAGAGAGCAGCCCAGTTTGCAAGGGATCAGGTGGAGTTCATGCAAGAGGATGTCTCGATATACTCCGAAGTGGTCGACCCTGTTCCAGCTGTACAAGAGGTTGTGTCTTCGGCCATACACCAGGATGTTCCGGCTGTACAAGAGGTTGTGTGTCCGGCCATACAGCAGGATGTTCTGGCAGTTGTGCAGGAAGTTATTCCGGCTGTGCTCCAGGATGATGTTCCGGGTGTAACGCAGGACCTGGATCCAGATATTTCTCCTGTTTTTCCCTCTTCATCTCCACTTAGTCCTCAAAAAAAAAAAAGACAGACGGAGACTGTCAGACGTGTGTGTCAGTAGGACTCCTGCGTCTAGCTCACTTTTAGTTGTTTTTAAGGGGCTTTTATTCCAGTATCTTAGCAGATTTTGGTTGCTTTTAGTCTTTTTATACTCACAGTTACCATACTGTGTGTTTTTAAGACGATCAGTGGCTATTTTATCTGCTTTTACTGGATACACCGACAGCCGGCGACCTACAAGATACAGCCAAGCTAGGCTAAGCTAGGCTAAGCTAAATGGCTACCTCCATGTCCCCGGGGGATCACAAACAACTGAGGAAAGCCCACAAAAAGATTGCTGACCTGAAAGAGGATGTTCGCCGACTTTCCCAGGAGCTGAGAAGGAAAGAGGACCTGCTCCAGCAGTCCCTGGACGTAGCTCACGAGCAGTGTCTCCGGATCTCATCGCTGTCAGCGGCCCTCCAGGACACGGTGCCCTGGGATCCCACCGGCCCGCGGCCGTCCTTCTGCTCCACCCCCCGCCTCCAGCGATCATGGACTCGGGTTACCCATGGCCGACAGAGGACCCCACCTGGAGCTGTCTCGCCTCCAATCCCACTCTCCAATCACTATGAGGCTCTGTCGCAGCTTGCTGGCGCCCCGTGTGATGGTCGGGGTCCGGGCTCGGCTCCTCCGACCGGCGCGGCGTCCACAGCCTCCCTCCCCGGGGGCGCACCACCACCCAGGCCCGCGGGTCCCTCGCCGTCGGGGAGAAGCAAGGCAGCTACCCTCCACCACCAGGTCGGTTCAGCCTCCCCCACGCTGTCTTCTGGAGGTCCCCACAGCCGCTCTGCTGCTGCCTGTGTTGTCCCCCCGCTGACAGACACCACAGCCTTCCCGCCACTCACGGCGAGCTGCCCTCCAGCAGGTGGGCATCAAACCCGGGGCTGCCCGCCTCCGCCGCCCAGCTCCTCATCCCAGCGCAGGCGGCTCGTCAAGGACGCGGTGCGCTGGCACTCATCCCGTTCCCGTTCTTCCCATCAGGCGAGGGATCACACCCGGGGTCCTGGTGTGGGTGGCGGGGTGGCTGAGCTGGCTTGCCCCCCTGTGGACCGAGCAGTCGCGCCCACAACCCTGGTCATCGGGGACTCGATTGTGAGGCACGTCCGCATGAGGGGGGCGTTCACCATGGCGTTTCCCGGAGCCACCGTTGCGGACATCACCGGGAAAATTCCGGACATCCTGAGCTCCCATCCGCAGGCAAGAAGGATTATCATCCACGCAGGGGCAAACGACATCGCCAGGCAACAGTCCGAACTTTTAAATTTACATTTTTTATTTTATTTTATCCACCTTTTTAACTCTGTCTCACAGTCCCAGGTGACTGTTTTTATCTCCGGCCCCACCCCCACCTGCGGCAGAGGGATCGGCAGCTTCAGCAGGCTGCTATCAACACCTGGCTCTCCTCTGTCTGCCACAAGGCTCACACCATACAGGTGTAGGCTTAGGGTTAACAACTTTGACGTTTTTGGGAGAGGCCGAAGAAATATATTTGAAAAATAAGCCTTGTGGCAGATGACGGGCTCCACCTGAACAGGGCAGGTGCCCGCATGCTAGCTGCTAACCTGGCATACGGCGTACAGCATGCCAATCAGCCCAAACCCGCACCAGCTGCTCTGTCTAGTGATGTGCAGATCGATACTGAAATATCGATACTTCCGATACCAGGTCTTGAGGTCAAATGCTCTAGAATCGATATTTATTTTAATTGAAAATATTGACAAAAAGATACTTTTGAAAAATACCTTCAGTCATTTGTGGTTATGCATATCATTAACATGGAACAGTAACTTCACCCAACTATTCAGATCTTGTCTATATTTTGAATGTCAAATGAATGTTGAATGGCTAGGAACTAACTTTTTCTTCCACCTAAGTGCGTAACGGCTCGTAAGCGCAGCTGGCATGCAGCTGTTCTCACAAAGGGATCAATGGCGGAGCGGGGTGGTCAGGTGTGTGGAGCTATTTCAGTGCCACAAACAGTGAAGATGAAGTCTGGAATATCTGTGGGGAAATTATGAATAATATTATAAATGCATGAATTAAAAAAAAAAAGTTTGTTTATTATTTTCGTATTTAATTCATGGTTTTATTATTTTACTTATGTTCTTTTTTTAATGTTTGAAACACTATTTTCGGCTATATTCTAAACGAGGCCACTACCTCAATATAGTTCAGAGTTTAAAATAAATACGTTACTCTGAAGTCTTGCATCCTTAGGAAGCTATGACTTGAAATACAGTACTTTTTTTATTTTATTAGATTTACCAGGCACATTAGGTGCATTTGCACAAAGTATCGGTATCGGATCGGTATCGCCGATACCAGTCTGAATTTTACTCAGTATCGGATCGGAAAGGAAATTTGTGGTATCGAACATCACTAGCTCTGTCCCCCTCCGATTGATGTCCCCCTGGTCCATGCTCCTACGCATTCAGTTCCACCTTCCACCATACACTCAATACCGGACTTGGACCTCTGCACATCAACACTTCACCCATTCCCGTTATCATTACACACCATCACCACATCAGACACTACCACACCCACTCTGTGAACTTTCACAATCTCAGATCACTCACACAACAATCCGCCTCTCCCATCAACAAGCCACCTGTCACCATCAACATGGCACTTTTTAATGTTCGCTCTCTTTTAAACAGAACCTTTTTAATGAATGATGTGATTTTAGATAACAAGTTAGACTGTCTTCTTTTAACAGAGACATGGCTTGGCACTGACGCACCTGCTGTTCTCACTGAGGCTTCCCCACCAAATTATAATTTTTTATTCTCTACTAGAGAGGGTAGAAGAGGAGGAGGCACGGCATCAATCATAGACGATTCACTTAACTCAAATGGAGTGTTTTTTAACATTTATGCATCATTTGAGTACCATGCCTTTACTTTTAGCAGTCCTCCAATTATTTGTCTTACTGTATACAGACCACCCCATTACTCGAGCTCTTTTATCAGTGAATTTTCAGAGCTTTTATCTGTTATTCACACCTCTTTTAGCAGGATTTTAATAACTGGTGATTTTAATTTACACGTTGACGACACCTCGGATCCTATATCCAGAGAGTTTTTAAATCTTTTAAGTTGTCTTGATTTTAAGCAGCACGTCGCACAGCCAACTCACAACAGAGGACACACCCTGGACCTGGTCATAACCCATGGCCTGTCCATCAGTGTGTCCTCTGTTGTTGACCTGGCTGTGTCTGACCATTACTGTGTATTTTTTAGCATCACCAGTTTTAACCGAGAGGAGGCCCCAGTGAGAACAGTGAGGAGGCGCTATCTTACTTCTGAAGTGGCTGCAAATTTTATGGAGATTTTACAGAGCACTCCTGCTGAAATTTTACCTGCACCTTGTGATTTTATCGTTGATAATTTTAACAGTAGACTGAAGTCAACTCTGGACTCAGTAGCTCCACTTTTAACTAAAACAGTAAAAAGAAAACCAAAACCCGCCTGGAGAAAAAACAATGAAATCAATGAACTGAAAAGAAAATGCAGGAGTGCTGAGAGAAGATGGAGGAAAAGTAAACTGACAATTCATTACGAGATTTTATGTCAACAACTCAAAACTTATAATAATGCAGTCAAAAAGGCACGAATTTCCCATTTCTCACAACTCATCACCATCAATAAAAACAACCCCCGGTTCCTCTTCTCCACTTTTAATGTTTTAACAGGTGCTAATTCTAATAACGTTTTTAAGGCACCAACAGATGATCTTTGTGAGAACTTTGCAGACCACTTCAGAACCAAAATCAGGGACATCAGATCCTGCCTTTTATCCCATCAGGTTTTATCTGTTGACACTGAACTTTTATCCTTGCCTGAGGAAACACTGGAGAGTTTTGCCCTGGTTGATGCAAGGACGCTTGGTCGAGTTTTCTCCCAAGTAAACCCAACAACCTGCCTTTTAGATCCCATTCCCACATCACTCTTAAAATCATTTTATGGATTCTTTGAGGAACAGTTTTTAAACATCATGAATTGCTCTCTTCAGACGGGTGTCTTCCCCACCGCCTTTAAAACGGCGATGGTGAAGCCCCTTCTGAAGAAGAGCAATTTAGATCCAAGTATTTTTAATAACTACCGACCTGTATCCAACTTACCATTTTTAAGTAAAGTTTTAGAAAAACTGGTTTTTAACCAAGTTAATGACTTTTTAAACAGAAAGAACATTTCAGAAAAGCATCAGTCTGGTTTTAGGAAATACCACAGTACCGAGACAGCACTTTTAAAGATTTTAAACGACATCAGGTGGAATTTAGATAATAAAAAGCTCACAGTGTTGGTTCTACTGGATCTAAGCGCCGCTTTTGATACAGTAGACCATCACATTTTATTAAATAGGCTTAGACACCTGGTGGGCCTCTCTGGTACTGTTTTTAACTGGTTTTGTTCTTATCTCACAGACCGATGCTTTTATGTAAGTATGGATACATGTTCCTCGGAAATCCATGAAATTGGATGTGGGGTTCCCCAAGGGTCAATTTTAGGTCCACTTCTTTTTAATCTGTACATGCTGCCCCTTGGGGACGTCATCAGGAGGCACGGCATCAGCTTCCATAGTTATGCTGACGATACGCAACTGTACATCGCCGTGTCTCCTGATGACACAGGGCCAATTGATGCCCTTTTTAACTGCATTTTAGACATCAAGTCATGGATGGCAGTGAATTTCCTACAGCTCAACCAGGACAAAACTGAGGTTTTAGTCATTGGTCCTGAAGGCCAGAGAGAGAAACTTTTACCAAAACTACAGGATCTTAAACCAACACAGTCAGTAAAAAATCTGGGCGTGATTTTTGACTCTGAGCTGAATTTTCTTCCACATATCAAAAATATGACAAAAATAGGTTTTTATCATCTTAAAAACATAGCCAGAGTCCGCCCGTTTCTCTCTCAGGCCAGTACGGAGGTGCTGATGCATGCTTTTATCACCTGTCGATTAGATTATTGCAATGCCCTGCTCTCTGGTCTTCCCAAAAAGAGTATTTTAAATCTCCAGTTATTACAAAACTCAGCCGCACGAGTGCTGACGAGGACCAGAGGGAGGGAGCATATTACACCAGTTTTAGAGTCGCTGCATTGGCTCCCCGTACACTTCAGGATCGATTTTAAGGTTCTTTTACTAGTTTTTAAATGTCTTAACGGCCTTGCGCCCTCTTATTTATCTGACCTGCTTTTACCATATCAACCCTCGCGGACCCTGAGGTCCTCCGGCACCGGCCTTTTATCCATACCAAAACCCAGAACCAAAACCCATGGTGAGGCGGCATTTAGCTATTATGGCCCCCACCTGTGGAACAGCCTGCCGGAGAGCCTCAGGGCCGCAGAGACTGTTGATATTTTTAAGGGAAGGTTAAAAACACACCTTTTTAGTCAGGCTTTTAACTAGATTTTAAATTCTTCTTATGGTTCTATCTTATTTTATGTTTCTGCTTCTATCTGGCTTTTAAAGTTGTTATTAACCTTAAATAATTTTACTTGTTTTACTTATTTTATTTATTATCTTACATATTTTTATTTATTTATTTTATTTTTATTTATTTATTTGTTTATTTACTTTTTATCTTTTTAAACTGTTTACCCTGTTAACTTATTTTTTCAGGGTTTTTATCCTATCTTATGTTTTTAGTTTTTAACTCCAGTGTTTCCTCAGGGGGGTCTTCCACGCTGGGAGCTGTGTCTGGGCTGCTGCTGGGGGCACTGTCCCTGGGTCCCTTTGGCTCGGCTGGCTGTGGTCTGTCGGGGTCGGGGGGCCTGGGCGCTGGTGCCCCCTGTGGCACGGCCGGCGACTCCTCCCAGTGTGGACGGCCCCAAAGATAGCGCTTCCTCAATCCTCAGTGTCATGCCATGTCTCCCTAGCGTCAGTAGTGAGAGAGCGTGTGTGTGTGTGTGTGTGTGTGTGTGTGTGTGTGTGTGTGTGTGTGTGTGTGTGTGTAGTATGGAGTGTGGGAGGGAGGGGTTTTTACTTGTAATTGTTTTTTCTGTCTCTAATTTTCTATGTGTGTAAAGCACTTTGTGTTGCATTTTCCATGTATGAAAGGTGCTCTATAAATAAAGATTGATTGATTGATTGATTGATTGATTGAAAAGATAAATCCTATGTTTAATACAAAAGAACATAGACGCCTATATTAATATGCCAAACCTTTGTAAATAGGCATTAGTTTTCATTCAGGCAGTTAAGAGTGCTGTTGTTGCTCAACCTATAAACAACCATCTTTTTCCTTTTTTTTAAACATTTTTTATTAAATGTAGCAGCATTTTATTTTTGTTAAGTTAAAAGTCACCTTCCCTGGTTATATCTTTATTTAAAACTATTGCAATCAAATGCCAGATACTCCATATTCATTATCACCTCATTAACTCTAATGAGGCCATAGTGGCTGGTGTTGTTTTTGTTGGTTACACAAGTTACACCTCAACCACAAAGTGTTAGGTTCTCCTAAGTAACAAGTAGTTTGTGTGGTCCACAGTTTTATTTTAGTGAATTGTAAATGTCCATAAGACACCTACAGTATATTATAGGCCATGTTTGGAAGAGGTAGTGCAACCAACAGCTGAAGAATTGTGGACTAGACCTGCAAATGTTTGCAAAATGCAGCATTTAGACTTGAGACTGGCCTTGTTGTACCAATTGAAACAGAAAGTATCCAAGCCAGCCAAGTTGTATTTCATACTCATACTTGAATAGAAGGAACGCAAAACAAATTGATAGAAATACCTGCTGCTGCTGCTGCTTTCTGGGGCTGGACATGACTTATAAATTACAAATCTTGTGACTGAGAGGTGGATCCGACTCTTGTTGATTCACAGCCCAATAAAACAGACATGCATTCTTTTCCTATGATTTTCCCTCCTCAAGCTGCTAATAAAACTGTTCAGTTTTATGAGGAAAAAATAAATTAAAAAAAAAGAACTGATGTCATAATAAACTTGACCTCAGGGTTTAACGTGTTATAATCCTTTACTGTGGCACAACATTTACAGAAACATTTCTGATTGATCCACAGCAATCAGGCCAACATGACTTGCATTTCTTACTTTGTATTCACCTAATGTTGAATAAATCGGACACTCTGGTGGAAAATCAGTTTGTTTTTTGCTCCACATTGTGAGCGTAACAGGTTGGCTCAGACCTTTGACCTGTTCGACACAAACACCTTGCCGCCATGCTAAGCTCTGTAGACCTTGCCTGTCTCGTAACACCTTCCATTGGCTCTGCTCCTACTGGGCACTTGTGACGTGGTCTGTCAGGCCATGGGGTGACCAAGTTCACTGTTACAACTTACAGTGGGAGGTATTAGGTGACTCACATACACACCATAGTATTAGACCAGGTTTAGGTGCGCGCCAGGTGAGCGTTAGGTAAGTGGATGAGAGTCCGGTGAGAGCAGGAGTTGAGGGATTAGCCTTAAAGCCACCATAACTAGCCCCACGAGCACACGTATGCATGCAGACAAACACACACGCACGCACGCACACAGACACACATACACACACAGGCTATGTCCTGATAGGATTTTACTTGTTCATCTATTCTGGTTGTTATTCTGGACAAAAGTCTGCTGTGCATAACAATCCTCTGTATTTATCCCACAGAGAGCACACACACACACACAAACACACACTCCTCTCATAAACATCCTGATGACTCATGAACGACCTCCAGTTCCTGTAAGTTAGCTCAGCAGATTACTGTAGGTTCACTAACATCAAGGACGCACTGCACTGAAAGGGAGCAGTATCAGAAATAATGGTGGGTTTCTTTTAAAGAGCTGCTGCAGGAGCTGCAGACCAGACGATAAATGGGACAACATATTTCTATTCCCAGTGGAAACACAATCAAGATATACTGGAAAACTTACCAGTTTGGAGTTGTTTACTGCTGCTATGAGACAAAACAGTATTAGTTAATTGAAGTTCCACGGAAAATATCATCATCACCACTCACGGGATAATCAAGCCAGGAGATTAAGGAAAACAAAAATGTCATCAAGATTTTACCAAATGTCAGAGATGCTAATTTTATTCTCAAAGGAGGAAAATCTTTGTTGATGGAAAACAGTGAGTGAATACAGAGAACAAGCAGAAATTAGAGCTGTGAGTGTAGAACTCAAATACGGCTGCAGAATTAGCACCATGACCATTTCATCACTCAGAAATCATGCATTGCCTTCAGTGAACTAGTTTTATTTTTCATTTGGTGCCTTTCTGGGATGCTGTGATAATCGGAAATTCCACTACTACTACTAGGAAAAATTTAAGCAAGCCTTCCAAGTTGGAGACCGTCAAGATTTTTCAGGTCTGTATTTTTTCCGAGGCCACAGCTATCTGTTGCCGGCGCTATAAATTCCCATTGCTATAAATGTTACACTACATAGCACAACCAACTTTTTTAAATTTTTTTTTTTTACAGTCTATTAAAACACACTTTTGTGGCAAAGTGTCCATGAAGGTCCAGCTGCAGACCGCACATCTGTGGAGATAGCCAGATCGAGGAGGGTCTCCGTAACTCAGATGCTTCTTTTCCATCCAGGCTACTTTCTCTCTTAGCTAGCTAAATAGCCCTTTTTGTAGTGTGTTTGTGCAAGAAATACTAAAGCTAAGTGCTAATGTTCAGCGAAATTTGCTAAATAAATACCTGTTAAACCTGGCAGACAACTAAAGGTTATGTTAGCCTGCTGGAGAAACTAACTGCTACAAATAATGGAAAAGAGATGACTTCGGCATACTGGAGGGAAATTGTTATCTGGATTCTAGTGATAATGCGTCCCTATAAACAACATAAATAACTGACCAGGTAGGCCTACTGATGAGGCACTGCCAAGATGGCAATGGTGCAGCAGCTCACTCCGAGCTTCAAAATCTCTCCTCAGAAGCTATGGGTGGCATTACAGAGACTACATCCTTCTTAATTTACAGTCTGTGCCTACTTGACGGTGACCCAGAGAGATCAACACACTTGAATTGAAATAAACACATGTAAATAGACACAACAAAAACAAATCCAAGAAACACTGCTCAGAGAACATCAAACTAACACCAAAGTAACCGCAACGATTCTCAAGCTAATGGACAGAACCTGTTTTTGGCAGCACAGGAAATTTACAAATATTCTCTTTAAAAGACCTGAGATGAGGTTATTGCACTGTATACTGTATGCACAACCATCATTATGTTGAATTTCTAAGGAAACCTCTTCGCTGGCTACAAGATCCTTAAGTCTAGTCTGGACACAAAGTTTAGCTGGACCCAAACTGGTGCGCTACTTAGGAAACACTCCTACTGAGTATTAGTTCTTCTGATTGTTGGGGTGGTTTAAACTAACCAGCGGCCAGTCAGTCCCAAAACCAGAGTTATAACTTATTCAAGCAGTATGAATGAAAATAGATGATTTAAATAATATGCTTTCCATTGATAAGCTTTGTCTTTAGTGTGTCACTTGGTACTTTTGAACTCTACTACTGTATAAACTAGGTTATGTTGAGGATTTCATATAAAATCTTAGTCATGATTTTGTAGTTCATTGGGGAGGATTAATGTTAAACTTCACGGTGTCCACTCAGTGGTTCTGCTGCACACTGGAAAGAGGCCGAGGCGAAGAAAATCAGACACACACATTACGATGTGGGAGTTTCATAAAGCAGATTGAATGAGATCCAAAGTCCTATTAAAATCATAAGCCTTGGACATTGTTATGACCCCTTAGACATGAGCCTCTGTCCAAACCCTCCAAACTCCGCTGTGGCGTCAGGGTCATCCTGGGACTGTCGGTGGGGGGAACGGAGCTTAGAATAAAGCTGACTGGGCGAGTGACCACAAACAGCGCTCCCTGTGAAATTCCACTGTCAATAGGGGCTTTTTCCAGGCCCCATGCACCACAACCCTCCAGAGACCCCGTGTTGACTGAATTTGCAGAGACTGAGAGAGAAAACGAGTCGGAGTTGTACTGCTTAAAAAGTTCCCTCCGCATGTACGAGGAGAGCGAAGGAGGCTGCAACAAGATGTGCAGCGTGACAGAAATAATGGATATTTCCACATAAAGCAACAGAAAAATGACCTCACTGACCGTTTACTAGACAAAATATGAACTCAGCCACAGCCCAGTTGATCTGGCAGCTTTTTTTCTGCCTTTCAGACAGGAAATGACAGATTTTACAGTTATGGTGTGTTTGGTATAACCAGAGGGAAAAATTGGTGATTATACCATAACCACTGATGCTCACCACGCTTCAACAGCTGGAGAAAAAAAAGAGCTCCACCTACAGAACCTCAAACTTCATCGAAAGAAAGCGCCCCATTACCCTGCCAATGTGTCCTGTGTGACTGACAGGTGGCTGCTGGGAAACGCTGTTCAACATCGTCGAGTTCTGTGCATCAGTAACTCGTGCACACGTGTACAGTAGCCTGCAGCTGAACACCTCCGAACCATTTATATGCCCATAAAGCCACCTTTGATTGCAACTGCGCACACCCTTATTTGAGGATTGTCCAAAGGCATTTTGGGAAATGTAGGAAGTCATGACATGAAGCAGACAAAGTAGGGAAGGGTTACTTTTCTGAGCTCCTCTTCTCTTCAAAAAAAAAAAAATGCAGAAGACAACTTTGTTTTTAGGAGAAAGAACTTTTCCATAGTGCTCTTTTTTTTCTTTTTTTTTTTTAACTTTGCTGCTTTCAAGGAACACACTGTAAATCATCCGATCCATGAATATGTTAGAGGCTGAAACAAACAAGGCTGTGTGTGTTCACCCTAGTCATGTTCATTCCCTAGTCTCCAGCAAGCCAAGGTTCGCTGGGGTTTTTACAGAGGGGCAGAGCTCCATCATGTGGCCACGATCAATCAGGACGTCCTGCAGCAAGCTGACTGGGATTTCTCCATTTTAAAGCTATTTGCCATTACCTTTACTCAACCCACTGTGATTTGATCAAGTCGAAGGAACAAGAAAAAGCAAAAAACAACGTATTTTTGCAATAGTTTGATTTTATTCAACAGTTTAAAAACATGATTTAAAACAAAATCAGCATATAAATGATGAACACCTAGTAAAATAAAATAGTGGGTGTCATTCATCATGAGGAAACTGTCTTTATAGTGACTTGATTTTTCTCTTTGAATATACTGATTCTTTTTACACATACTCAGGTGGTATAGACAATTTAAGAAAAATCTTTGTTGAAGTGGTTCAGACATGTCTTAATGTGTTGTGTGTGTGTAATCTGTTAAAACAATGAGAAAGCTTTATCTAACTGTCTTTTGGGAGTCGGAGTTCTTAAAAGAGAGGATAGTTATATTATTTGCTGTTAGAAGTCTAAAATAAATATTTCTGGCCTACTATGGCTTTTAGTGTGTAACCAGCTTAATAAACAACTTCATACGCAACTCAGATTGATCTGTATAATATCACCAATATACATGTGCATGACGTAATGCAGACATCGGACTCTGTTTTCAGAGTCAGGTCATACATGTGATCAAGTGTGTAGAAATGTACATACATTCAAATGAGTGCGGGACAGTAACTGTTGCATCTTGATGGTGTCACGATCCGTGTCCAGTAACAACACTGCTACTGACTGTGAACAGCGCTTTTCTCAGGAGAGAAGTTTGGAAATTACTTCACAAACTCCATGAGGAAGACCACAAAATGTGGTTGAAGGGGTCTGGAAAAAGCCAGCAAGTGGACTTTGAGTTAAAATTGCTGAACAATGATATCTCCAAATATTTGAAATTTGCTTTAGATTGATTTGAGCGCTCCTTTCAGTCCCTCGCCTGATCTCTACGACTGAAGGTTTGCAGTTCTTGCTTTTTAACAGAACTAAACTTAAACTTAAGGTGGGACTTACAGGTCGGTGCCAGCGAGGTCAAACCTTTACATAAAAAACTAATGATGACTGAAGTCAAGCGGTTGGAGATACTGAAGTGTAATTCACAGGTCATCTGCTACAGATTTGGATTTAAATATCAACAATAAACAGGTAAAGAATACGCAGAGGGAACCTGAGTGACCTGGGAGTTTGTGTGGGAGTCTCTGGTTGTGTCTGAAATCAAATCACTCACTCACACTCACTTCTCTCTACTCATCATCCGGGGAGCTCAGTGTAGAGGACTGTTAGTACTGGAGAGTGAGCTCATTGGATACATGGAAAACATTGTTGGACACCACTGGGGTGAGTTTCTCTGCACTGTTTTTCTATCTTTCAGTGAATGCATGATGGTCTATATTGCTTGTGCACTACTTCGTGATGCAGAGTCTACTATATAGGGCACAATAATTGTCTCTATACAGAGTCTGAGTGTGACTGGAGCATGTGATCGGCCCCTGCACCCTGAGGGGCCACACACACACACACACACACACACACACACACACACAGAGGTGTTTCCAGTTTGCTGGAACCTCTGTGGGAATACACTGTGCTCCTTCTGTTGACACTGTGCTGTCTGTCAGAATAATGGCCCTTTTCACATTTCATCATGGTGAAACTAAACCACTGGTCTAAATAAGAAAAAGAACAAATGGCTGACTTCCATTCAGCTGCGTCAGTCTTTTAGGGTTCTGGGATATTGTTGGCTCAGTCGCTGCGATGTCTCACTTGAGCTAATCGGAGCCAATGTTAATGTTATTACTGACACCTTTGCTTCTCCTACCATGACAAGTCAAACACCTAATCTAAACACAAGTGTTGGAGAATGGAAAAGACAGACATTTACTTCAAATAATCATTTGAAGATTAAACTTTTGCTACATCTTGTACTGATTTATCATTGTAGGTTTAAATGTGGGGGGGGGGGCATTGCCTGTATCCAAACATGCAACCATCAAAAAAATCTCATCCATTTCACAACACATTTATCTGGGATCAGCTTATCTGCCTTCCCTTAGAACAGAGACACTGTATTGAGGTGCTGGTGGGACAGGGACCGGTTTTGACTTCAGGAGTTCTCTGCAACCTGAGGGACACCTTAAAAGTTCCTTAAGCCCTTTTACAACAAAATAAGATGTTGTACCTTTTAAGTTAAACCTGATAACTTCACTGAATTTAGGAGGAGGATGAACGCACAGGGAGAGATGACAGCCAGAGACGTGACAGACGCCCACCCGGCTCCCATCGGCGAGGAGGATGCTGTAACGGGAGACGCTATCGATAAAGTTGTCGAGCAGAGCTTTTCCTCCCCCAAACCTGAGGCTCAGCGACACCCTGACCTGCACCGCTGAGACGAGCAGGGCAGAACGCTAAATGGACACCGGGGAAGAAAAGTTGTGTAGGCATTTTTAATGTTCAGATATTTAGTCTGTGATAAAAGATAAAAGGCCGTCTGAGCGGTCAGGGCGTCAGACTGGGAACACATTTCCGAGTAACAAAACAAACATGAAACATTTGAAACAGTTGACACAGGCATCAGATTGTAGCAGGCTTGTACCTGTGGTTTGACAATACTCATAGCTGGTGCTCTAAGAAAACAAAAAGAAGATATGAGGTCTATGTCTATTGTATTGCACATACAGAGAAAAATGACGCTTATTCAAGTTTGTATAAAATGATCAAGAAATCCCCCAAAAGAACCATCGGTGGAGCAAAAATAAAAGAAAAAAATCCTAGAACTAAAAAAAACCAAAACAAAATCATGTGTGATTGTGATGAGCTGTGATGATGACACTGTAGAAAAGAGACGAGATAGAGAAAATAATCGAAAGATAAAACACGTGTCTTGATGGGTCGGTGTGTGGCTCAGGTCAGTTTCACTTCCTCAGTGATGGTTGTGCAACAGGAGCAGTGAAGGAAAACAAGCGCTCATCAGGCTGCAGACTCAGGTCTCATCAGGATGAATGGTGCGACACGCTACACACTACAAGGCAGGTCTTGATGCACGAATGTGAGCTGCATAAGAAACTGTTGTGAGCTGGAACAATAATACTAACATGACCAGGATGTAGAGATACTGCAGGTCTGTATAAACTTTACGTAAAGTCAAAATCTTAAGCTGCAGATGAAGTTTAGGCACTGAGATGTCAAGATGAAAAGTGAAGTAGAAGATGCAAGTTGGATTAAATTCTCTCAGTCACTCTGGACACACACTGTGAAAGTTATTCATTTAAATTCTGGCATTTTCAAGTTAAAATATAGTTTTCTATGAATTCAAATTCAGTGTTTTTTTTTTTATTTTACACCCACAAACTAAAGTAATGAGCAGTGATCAGATTTCACAATTCACTAGCTTTTTAAAAATGTCAAAAAGCTTCTATTAATGAACCAACTGGACCAAACGCAAGAGGTCTGATCAAAGATCAATTATCAAATGTATGATAAATGTCTCAGGTTTCAGGTTTCAAGACACTTATGGATTTTGTTGCCATGTGATGGTGGGAAACATCTAAAGCTGTGGTGTGGACGTAGCCACAGTGTTTTAATGCGTCAACGTTAATGGCATCTTCAGCCAGGAGCTGCCAGCAGCATCATTTCTGGGTGACGCTGTTTGAAGCCAATGCGTCTGTGTCTCCTGGCAGACATTTGTGGGTTGGCGACAAACCTGGACAAAGCTTTTTCCATTCAAAACAATTATCTTTGCTGGACAACCCCGATCAGTCACAGTGCAAACACACTGACGTTGTGCTTTTCTGTACAACTATATAAAAGGAAAACTGCAGCCAGCCCACTGCTTAGTTAGAGACGCTTTGAACTGTCAGGCAACGCGGCTTGTGCAAAGACTAGGTGTGTTAACACAAAAGTACAGGATTCAAAGTGGATTGTCAACTGAGGAAAGACTCAACATAAACTGTTACATATATTTTAAACCTTTCTGATAAAATCTATGAAATCATGTCAACTGTGTTGAGCCAATCCTGTGATTTCCTTTAAGTCGTTCAGTCAAAGCTATGGAGGTTTATGCATCCTGACTGGTAGCCCCTTGTGTGGTGTTTTGGCTCCTATGATAAAATAAAATATTACAAGCTTTTGTGATAGAAATTCTTCCCCAAGCTGGGATAACTCTGATGACATCATAGAGGTTATTTTCTAACCTGTAAAGTCGTTTTTACAGGCAAAGTACGCTAGTTTGTTCCCATCTAAAATGAGTGTATAGGCCCTTTAAATTATGCACAACTTTTAAATGACACAAAGAAAATGAACTCCCTGTCCTGTAAAGTTTGTACTCCTGCATCCACTTGTGACTGATGCTCAGATCTGCAGCTTTTCAGCTCATTGTTTTGGTTCACTGCTCCACACGGTCGCCTCCTCACCTCTCTCTCCCCCCCTCCCTCCCACATATAAAACCTGTCGGTAGCCATTTTGTGCCAAAACCGGCTCACTCTCACTCATCCGTCTGCTGGTGAAGAAAGTCAAGAACAAAATGCGACAAATATCTGAAACAACTGAACCACATAGAGGACAGAAGGTGAGCCAATACTGGATTTACATTCATCAGGTGCCCCAAGCAACTGTACTGATTATACCAGGGCTGTGTTGTTGCCCCCTAGTGGTCTGGGGTGTGGGGGGAGGGGTCATTCACTGGTCAATAAGACCAATCTAAGACCATGACTTTTGCATTTCCATAAACAAAAAAAAAAAGATATGATTGACCACAAAGCTATGACTTGTACACAAGGGAACAGTCTTGTCTCTACGAGCTATGTCAAAATTAAATGTATCACGTGGGTAAAATACACAATTCCTTTTGCCCAAACACACACGTCAGCACCCACACACCATATGTTTTGTCAGCATGACTTGTGAAATCATTAAAAAAGGCAGCAGTTATAGCTTGGGTCAATCTAAGAGTTCCTGAATCTAACAAAAATACAGAAGGCTTAATCTAGTGGTAAAACTAGCATCTTTCAGGATATTTGACCCTTTTTTTGTTTTCATGTAGAAGGCACACAAACTACCACAAAAGTATAGTAATAATCTTCAAATGTGCAAAAAAGCTCAGATTACATTATTTCCTTGATAAAAGAAAAAAAAAATAGGGAAACAAGATGTTGGAGATCACACTCTCTGCCTTTCCCTCCTGTATATGTGTGTGTTGTGTGTAGGAGTAGAGGATTGCAGTGCAGTCCTGGGAGAAATGTGCTTTAGAACCAACACAAACACTTCTGCATTTCTTCCATTGGCACTTAGTTACCATTACCATAGTTAGTGCAGGAGAAAAAAGGGGCAGCGGCCAGCGGGTCCTTGTATGTGCGGTGTGTACAATGACAAAACGCACATTAGAAAAGGCTGCTCATTAGCATAAGTTCCGCTTTGATTTGAAAGGGTTCAAAGAGACGAGGGGAAGAGAATCTCCAGAGTTAGTGTGGTGACTCGAGAACAACCCAACGTACAAAAAGGGGGAAGAAAAAAAAAAATACAATGACACGTGGTAGATGAAAGAAAGCAGCACTTTAAAGTTACTCCCTCATGTAGTTTTGTACCTCCACAGTTTCCGTCCAGCATCAGGAGGCACCTCTGGTCCTAAAGTGTTTCGCCACCCATTGCAAATCGCCTCTCCAGCTGCCCCCCCCCCCCCCCTCCTCTTTGTTCTTCGCTATTCAGGTGAGGCGGGCGATGGCTTGGGCGCTCGGAGCGCCTGCGGGTTGACGATGACTTGGATGACAAAGTCCTTCTGGATCTTAGTGTCTTGCAGCCGCGTCTTGTCCGTGAGCAGCTTGCCGGAGAAGAACCAGCGCTGGTGGGTGGCGTCGATGTCCTCCTGGGCCTGCAGCTGCTTCTTGAGTTGCCCTATGGAGTCGGCCATGCTGGCGCTGAGACGCAGGTCCTTACCCGTGGACAGTCGTACCTGCAGGGGAACACGGTTAACACTCATGTTTCAAGTATAAACCAAAGCAGGAACCTGCAAAACAGCCTGTTGTGTCTGGAGATGAGATTGCACTCCTCGTTTTTCACTTTCTGTCCCATGTGCGTGGGCTATCAACAGGATGAGTGTTTAAAAAACAAATCAGTAGAGAACAACATAAAAGAATGTGGCTTAATAGCTGCAAAGTGTTCATTTCCAAATGTTACAACATTTCCTTTTGAAGTCACTCTAACTACTTTAAATTTTGGAAGGTAAGTTGAGAGCAGGACAGAGAGTAAGTGAAACACCGACTGGAACCAGCTGCTAACACTGAGCATGTTTACATGCACAGAAATACTCTGATATTAACCTGAATAAGTTCATATTCCAGATAAGTCATGACAATGTCAACAGTCGGGTCAGGGTAAGGTTATTGGACATGTGAAGTATCACCAGCTTTGTCACATTATTGAGACATGTAAACACCCTAAATATTCCTACAAATATTCCCATATTTGCTCAGCAATGGTCAACAACATGCTCTGGTTTACAGCTGTTAAAGGGATAGTTCAACATTTTGGCAAATTTGCCTGTTGCCATAATCCCTATATGGTCATAGGGGTAGGGTTTGTCCAACAACTACAAAACGCTTGTTGTGACCTGCATGATGAATGTGCAGGTCACAACTTGTCCACAAGAGTGTTTTGGAGTTGTTGGATTGTGTGTTTGATGAGTTTTGAGGGACAGGGGACCTTGTGTTTGCTGAGCAGCTTGCGTCTGTGCCCCGCAGATCTCAAAACAACATGCACCGATAAATAAAAGTAATGTACCTACTTCTATGACTATAGGGATTATGAAAATAGGCGAATTTGCCAAAATGTTGAACTATCCCTGTGTAAAACAAAAGACACATGACTTTTTCAAAGAAAAGATGTCATTTCATTGTTGGAGGGAGGGAGAAACAACAGCCAGGCTTAATATTTGAAATGACTATTATGAAGTGTTTGGATGTGTGACACTGCAATGAGGACAAAGAATGCACCTGATGCGGTTACCACTATTAGTGTTATTCAGAATATGCTGATTTACATGTAAACAGTAATATTCCAGTAGCTGCTGAGTATGTTAACACTCTATTCAGAATATTGCCACAGCCATAATATGGACCTTACTCTGAATATGCTGTACATGTAAACATAGTCAACGTTAAAATAAGTTCTACGTATATGTAATTGTGGTTCTCAACATTAAAAGTGGAGGTGTCAGTGGTTGGGTCCAGTCGCTCTTCAAGGCTCGATTCAATTAGAAAAACAAGATATGAAGTCTGTTCAGAGCTTGTTGAGGTACCTTGAGCTGGAATTCCTTTTTGGGTGCTACCGGGGGTTCGGGGCTGTCACTGGGGTCCTCGTCGCTGCGCTCTGAGATGAGGTTGACGGGTGGAGCCAGGCAGTAGACGGGCAGCTGGTAGCGATTCCCCAGTTCATCGTAACACTCTGTGAGAGTACCTGCAGAGGGGAGTGGAGGAGGAGGAGGAGGACAGTTCAAGCTCTAAATCTACTGTCCAATCCAAAAATAATCTTCTGCTGATGTTTATCTGAATTTATGTTCTGGTTGACCGGGGGTGGGGGTGGGGGTCAACCTGCTATTTTCACTGTGCATGTTCCGTTCTCACCGTGTGGCAGTGTGATGTTGGCTCCGTCCACTATGGCCTGGGCCAGCTCGTGGTCGTTGCACTCCAGCGCCACAGCGGCGGCCTTCAGGGCGTCCCAGATCTCCTTACGGCCCTCGAAGGCCGGCGCCGTGTCCCAGAACTCGTCCCGCTTGCTCCGTAGCTGCCCCTCCGTCATCGGGTAGTCGCTCTTCCACTTGGGACGATCTTTCTTCAGAGGCTCATTACGTCCTGCGATGGAAAGAAAAAACCACAGAGGATTGTTACAGGTGGAGAGAAGATAATACAGTCTGAAGATGAAGAGGATTATCATCCACTTTAGACAATGAACAGGATTTGTTTTATTAAATTCTTAAACTTGAGGTTTTTTTTGTTTTTATTTTATTCCTTTGGTTTCAGGTCCATGGCAGCCTGTGAACTACTGTTTGCCAGTATTTTGTCAGAGGGATGTGTGAGATCTGGTGACCTCATTGTGATTCCTGCTGGCTGGAGTCGCTGTGGTTCTTGTTTAGCAAAGTGCAATTTTAGCGATTTGCATGGCATGGGATGAAACCAAAACAGGAAGCGGTGAACAGAAACATACAAGATGGCATGTAAAGCCTGGGAACAGCAGTTAGAATACCACAATGACTGTGCAAATAAGGGACAGTGAGTGACACAAACTGACAAACACCGATATGTGCACGGTATAAAAAGTCTTTAAAATCTGACATTTACAGAGGGAGTCCTGTGTGTTTGCCCTGTGATGCTAAAATATTTGCACTTGGGGATGTGCACTGATTTTTTACACTGTAGGAGGAAAAACAAAAAAGTCAAATGGTGACGAGAGGAACGTGAAAGCACCAGGCAGGCGTACATTTATGCTACGGTTGCAAAAAAACACATAATGGTGATGATATGGGCCGATATTAAGTGTGATAAGCATTTTCTGTGTGAAATTCTAGTCAATTTTCATTTCAAAAATATATATTTGATGATGTTATGTTTGCTGCTTCTTGTTCTGAACAAAGACATCCCTTCGGATTTTGAGAATAAGATTTGTTGTCCAGGGCATCTCTGTAGTAACACAACACTTATGGTGCAAACAATGCACAATAATGTTGTGACACATTTGACCTTCATATAAAAAAAATTGCCTCCTCTAAGATTCATATCTTGCACTTAACAATGCAATTTCTACCACTCATATCTGTTAACAAACATGCTGGATGCATTGAGGCCCTGTTTTTGATACTAAAGGTCATAAACTCCACAGGTTGAATGATGATTACAGTACAAATGATTTAAGTGGGTCTCCAATGTTTGCCTGCACAACAGATTAATGTCTAATTACCATGGCGTTTACGTAAATTCACATCCCGCTTTCATCTCCTGGCCGTCATAAACACAGCTGGCCTTCAGAGAGATATGCAGCTCACTGTCACCAGAGACAGAGCACACCCCACCCACCTCACCCCACTATGTCATCTGAATCTAAAATTAGGAGGTCATTCAGAGTTTGCAATATGCATGAAGCATGTGTAGCTTATATCCGCGTGTGTAATGTTACACGCGTTTCCCACCACTTAGCATTAACCCAAAACACAGCTGGGTCAGGGGGAAGCGCTTATTCAAGTACGTAGACCAGCAACAGGCAACAGGCTAGCATCCGGAGAGCAACATGTCTGACCCTCATCTTAAATTCATAACATTTCCTGGCTGTGACAGATCACTGCTACTGGAGATGTTTCGGCACGAGTGCTGACATTCAGCCTCTTCACTTCCTGTTGTCAGTATCCTCTAATGTCTGGGGGCTGAACGGGCTTAAGCTTCCCCCCGTTCAAACGCCTGAGGCAGCGATGCCAGTCACCAGAGGAGCGGAGTTGATGGAAAACGGAGAAGAGTGTACAAGAGACAGCACGCATCCAAGAGGTTGCCTTTCTGTCAAACAAATTATTTATAGTACAGGCAGCGCCGGAGGAGTCATTTGTTGGACGTGCGGCGGTGTAGGATTAACACTTGGGGCGGGAGAAGATCCCAACTGAGACGAACGGGTTTTCCTCACCGTCCTGTGCTTGTGACAGGATCTGAGCATGTCTGTCACATTTTGGTCTGTATTCACAGATATTACAACACAAGTCACAAGCAAAACAACAGCCCAGGCCAGGTGGTTATTATGCTGTCACACAATAAACCACCCCCATGTGCTTCCTCCTTTCAAACAAGAAGCTTCGTCTCGCACTGTTTGTAATCTATGGTGCATCTCAATGAATTAGATATCATGGAAAAGTTTATTTATGTCAGTAATTCAATTCAAAAAGTGAAACTAATACATTATATATATCCATTATACACTGAATTAAACATTTATTGTCCTTTTAATTTCTTTTAATTGCAATGACTATGGCTTACATATAATGAAGTCCTAAAATTCAGTGTCAATAAGAATTACAAAAAAGAGACCAAGCATTTTTAATATGGAAATGTTGGCCTTCTGAAAAGTATGTCCATCTATACGAACTCAATACTATTTGACTTGAACTACTGGAAAATGACTTTTCCATGATATTCTAATTCATTGAGATGCACCTAATATCTGTCTACTGTGTGTATGTGTCTATACAACATGCACAAGTCAGACTGGAGAATTCGCTATAATATTTTAAAGGAATTAAAAAATAAAAAAAATCTTTTTAGGGCTGCATCATATTTTGTTTAGATGAGATACTATATGTTATTGCAGTTTCAGTGTGAATGGTTTTGTTTGTATTTTAATAATACAGTGAAGTATTGTGAGCTACTCCTGTGATTCAAGCTCTGGGGTTTTTACCGTCTGTCCTTTCCTGCGTACAGGGAGGACTGACTGACTGACTGACTGACTGACTGACTGTTATTGACACTGACACACTCCCTAACATCTACAGAGGATACACTGTGGACACGCTGCACAGTCAGCACAAGGAGGTGTGGGAAAGTTTAATACTTAAACTGTTGTAAAGAGGTGGAAGCACAAAAAAAAGTCCTGTTTTATGTAAATACCAGGGTCATAGTGGACAACCTGTATGAAAAAGCATGTGATTGATTGGAGCGATTGATTGATCTGTCCTTTGTTGTCAAAACAAAACAGAGCCGTGAATCAGTGTCCGACAGATACATGAGCAGGTGCCACGTGCTGGGTCGTATATGTGAGTGTTAATGAAACAAGTCATAAACAAGGTATAAGGTTCATATACGCGGCGTCAGGCTGCTGCGCGTGAGGATACAAACACAACAGTCATGTGAGGCTCGGAGTCGTCGGAGGGCTGTTGAAGGATTACCTGTTTCTGGGAAGAGAACGACAACACAACACACACACTGTTGCTTTGGCCCCGTAAAGATATTTAACAGCCTCTCGCATTCCCCCGACATGAGGCAAATAATTAATGTAGGGTGTTTTCTGTGTTGCTCTTTAACAGCATTCAATGTAGAACATAAACTGGAGCGCAACGCAGGATGGATGGGAAGTGAACTCTTTCAACCAGACCAAGACTGGATCTACGTGTGGCTGCATTTCCTCCGGACAGATAACATACACAAACATACGTTCCCACGTGTAGTCTGATCCTCACAGCTGGACGTCTTATCGCCGCAACAACGCATTTGTCTTTCTGCGACTACAGATAAAGTCGGCCTCTGTATCTTGACTCAGTCCTGATCTATAGCGTGGCTTTTAAAAACATCCTTCACTGGACCGGAAGGTAATTAAATTTCTCCCATTATTGATTTCTGAAGAAATACCTCTAGTGGACAGATAGTCTCCCCTTTGCTTTAACTCACTCTGGAATTAAATGACTTTAAAGGGATAGTTCAACATTTTGGAAAATTGGCCTAGTGCCATAACTCCTATAGTCATAGCAGCTATTTTTAGAACGGCGGAGCAGAGCGGCCAGCTGCTCAAAACTACGCTACGGAGGCTAATGGGATTTCTTGGTTTCCCTCAAACTCACAATTGATCCAACAACTCCAAAATGCTCGGTGGACAAGTTGTGACCTGCACATTCACCACGCTATGAGATAATAACGGAACATTATTACTACTTACTTTAGAGGTAAATTCATACAAAACTGCTGATGCGTTCCCATCAGGGGCAGTTTTTCCGTTTCAGTCTCTGCATTTGCCTCAAAAACAACTCTGTCTCGTACCGTTCCGTTATTATCTCATAGTGTGGTGAATGTGCAGGTCACAACTTGTCCACTAGAGCGTTGTGGAGTTGTTGGATTGTGTATTTGATGAGTTTGATGAGGGAAACCAAGAAATCCCATTAGCCTCCATAGCGTAGCTCTGAGCAGCTCGCAGCTCTGCTACGCCGTTCTAAAAATAGCTTGCACCGACAATTAAAGGTAATGAACCTACTGCTAAGACTATAGGGATTATGGCAATGGGCCAATTTGCCAAAATGTTGAGCTATCCCTTTAATCCTGTTTTCAAAGCAGCATATGAAATGTGACAGTGACGTATATTTGTATTGTGATGTATATTGTGTGCTCTTTTTGGACTGTACATACTGTATTCTGTGTGCAGATGGAAATGAGAAAATTGCTACAATGTTATGCAAAGCTTCTTATCTCAGTGACATCAGTGCTCTTCTATACACGGCCTCTCACAAATAAATTAAATGAACTCAAGTAAACAATCAGCTCTGCTTCATAAACCTTCTCATCCATCTTCTCATGCAACCTCCGGAGAGGATACTTCTTAACTTTTCAGACACAGTGGACATGTTGTCCAGACTTGTTCTACCAGATTATCTAAACCAAATGTGGCCTTTTTTCCCTTCTTTTTTTGTTTCATCTCTAGCCCTTTCAGTACAATTCAAAAATCAGAGCTGTTTTGTTCAAGGAAACTAAGGACAAACTCTTGGTTGAGGGCGGAAATGAATCCACCCATGCTGTGACAGATGAAGAGATGGTAGATTATGCCTCTGTTGTACCTGCTGCCTCTCACATGGCTGTCTGTACGAGGGCGTGTCCAGCAGCGCAGATGGAGTCGTGTTGGAGGAGCCGGTCAATGACGCAGCAGGACATGACATGACTTGTTCTCTACGGTCGCAGCCTGCTCTGGTGGGGAGTGTCTGTTGATACCGATCAGGGTGGGAAATTACCAAGAACCGGCGCCAAAACCGCCGGCAATCTCAGCTGTGATGACTTTGACTTTAAATAGTCTGTACATCCGCCACTTTGGTAAGAAACAAAAATGGAAAACTTATTTAAAAAAGGGTCATGTTCTGCTCTGGAAATTAATCTATATTTGATGGGGGTTGTTTTCTGGGTTATCTCCAGGGGGACATGGGGTCAAAAAGTCTCCTTCATTCTGTGATCCAAATCTGGAGTACATGTTGAAAACATCCCGTCTTTGTGATGTAAACTGGAGACAATTCCAGCTGGAAAAAGACTAATTGAAAAACTTTCCGTCAGTGGGAAACAAAGGGACACAACCTGCGTCCAAATGAATAACAGACGCCAACTATCAAGGGAACGGCTGTGCCAAAGATGCAGGAACTCAAATATATTTCACTCTTGACTCTGAATCACCCGTCTACACTATTTTGCTTCAGGTAAAATCGCATATTTCTTAATTGCTGAACTGACAAACTGATGTAAGGACTTTACTGCCACACCTCAGCAGGTAGCTGAACGTCTTTTTACATCAATTCCTGAACTTACAAATCTACAACTCCTTTCTTCACCCATTAAAACATTGATAATGCTCATATCGCTCCATCTGTCATAAAAGGTTGTGCTAAATATCACCGACGTTGTTGTCTGTGGGTCAAAACTATGCAGAATTTCAGACTGCCAATTCAGCTGTGCGGCGCCTGCGTCACCGAGTTTAGTCTGGTTATAAATATAACATTTACTCTCGCTAAGTGCTGAAGCAGCAATCCAAATTCCATCCGTCACTATCAAAGACAAGTGTAAAAAGAACAAAATGTGGCGGTTTGCCAGTGTTTATCTTTGGAAGAATGTTATCTTGCGGGGAAGGTAATAATGGACATGAACTCAAGTCCCTGATGTGAATAATCGGCACATCAGCAACTTCGGGGGAATCAATGCGGCCTCCTCTGCTTTGCTGGCGGTTTACAGCAGGCACGACATCCTGCTTGATCCCCGACTGCGCGTTCACAGGCAGGGCGACCACGGTGCCACTTTTAAGATAGCTGCTGTTGACCCAGGTGGGATTAGAGCGAGGCTTGAAATTGCTGGGTGAGAAAATTGTCAGGTCTTCTCTCGATATAGGTGCAGTGTCAGCCAGGAGAATGTGGGTGCAGTGTAGGTGAGTTTGGCTGTACTCGGTGTTGAGATGAAACACCGTACATAGATGCTCAACTTAAATAGCACAGGTCTGGGACACCACAGTCAGAGCACTGGCCAAGAGAGGTGCGACAAGCTGGTTGGTGTATTGATGAGGCAAAGCCACTGTTAAGTCTGTGTCCGGTACAGGAGAAATGTAACTGCACTTATATTTTCAACTCAGACTGTGTCTCTAGAAACTTGACTGCCTATATCCAAAATTAAATCTGGTACCTGTACACGTCCTTCCCCCTTTATTTGCGCTAACACTTCCAACGTTTGTACCTGCACAATATGATCACTATCTAATCAACACACACACTGGGCCTTTGTATACACTTTGGTCCAAGCATGCATGTTGATATGTGTTTCTATTTGCGTGAGAAGAAACGTAGTGCATTGTAAAATCAAATCCCTACTTGACAACAGAGTCCTGTTTTCTTCAGGTGCATGGTTTTGCACCTAGGTGTAATTTACTATGTTTACCAGCAGCCAGAGTTTCCCCACATCAAAACAAAGGTGAACAAGGAGGTGAAACCCAAGAACAAGTTGGTCACTTGAGATGCAGGAGTGGAATACATCTAAACAGTGCGAGTTTCAGGAACCTCTATGTAGTCTTTTTGTGCATTTTTTAATAGATTTTGACACATATTTTATTTTAATAGATTTTGACACATATTTTATACTTTATCACCTTGGTGATATGTCATGTGATGTATTTTGAGTATATTTGCACTTAATCCAATAGGATAGGTGCTGTCAGATTCATTTTTTGATCACAGCAGTGATCAAAAAATGTGAATTAATCAAGATGTCAATGCCAGAGTGATTTCTGACACTGCATGAATACCAGTTCACACACTCACTCACACACACACATCTCTTACCTCCTCGTCCACCGTTCCTGGACGACCCTCGGCTCTGTGTGTCCTCCCAGCCCTCCCAGTATCTGCCCACACATCCTCCCATGGTCAGATGGCACACTGTTTATCCACGCGTCTCACCAGCTGAGCAGGGGGCCCATCACGGACAAAGACGGTGATGAACTCGGTCCGATGGGGCAGGAGGAAGAGGAGGAGGAAGGGTCGCAGCAGGTCCGGAGTTGCAAACCCGATGTCATTCGTGACGGCGCAAACGGGGGGAATCGGTGTCGTGCTTGATACCGCAGGACTGAGCCGTACCTGCGGGCTCGATGTGCGTTTTCTCTCTGTATCTGTGCGCTACTTGTGTTTGGACACGACCCCAGACGATTCAAAGCTCGTGGCCCACACCTACGCTATAGGAGAGTTTGAGGTTGCCACACCGACAGCTATCCGTTACATCTGTTTTTAAATATTACGCTAAAACCGACAACATGGATGTTTCCTAACTTGCCTGTGAAGTTGAGTTAGTTGTGAATGTTGATGTCCACAGCAGCAGCAGCAGCAGCAGCAGCAGCGCACCTTCCTCGCTAACAGGCTAACAGGGCCAGCCAGCTAGCTACCTCAACATCAGTAAACACAAACTTCCGCGCACTCGTGACCACTTCCCCTACACGACGATTGTCTCCCAGCTGTGGTAAGGTGGTTACACTTTTCCCGCAGCCCTCAATGTACAACTTCAATCCCTTGATACTGTCTCCGGAGCTTAGCCGTTTAAATCCCCCCAAATCGTTACTTCCCTCCCTGCTGGTGAAAGGTGACTAGCGGCAGAGCTAGTAGCACCACCGAACTTTTTTACGCCTGAGCGTAAGCACGCATGCAGGTGTTGCGTTCCCGTACGTCAGGGTGTAGGACAACTATGAATGGACGACGAAAGTCTACACACAACAACGTTGCGTCTGTTGCGTGTATTGTTTCTTATTTATGCGGATATTCATTCATTTAAAGAGGACTAAAAAATAATAATAACACAAAGTAAGTAAGTAAGCACATGCACATGAGGAAAAGCACAGAAATTCCCACGTTAGCGAGGATGTTCTCTTTGTAGTGTTTAAAAATTCGGACAGTACCTGAAGGCAGCACCATTAACTAAATGTTTTAGTTTTATTTCAACCTCCAATACACTGCTAAATCTCACAAAAAAAAGTCAGAATGCCTTCAATTCGACATGGTATTGTCCGTTACCGATTCGGCTTTTAAAACTTTATGTAAAATGTGCCAGTTTTGCTTCTCACGCCGAACTTTTGGCGCATGCGCAGTGTCATTTGAGGTTCAGGGGCACGATGGCTGCGGATAGTGCCTTGCTGCTGTCTCTGGTGGAGGAATTTGTCTCGGGACTACAAGACAGCAAGGCCAAAGATACAGCGACAGGTAAATAACTCTTCGTCTCATTTCCCCTGACATGTCTTCAGGTCGGTGCGGTGTGAATAAACGCCGTTGGGGGCTGCAGAGTTGCCGCCTCGACGATGCGCAACATTGCATGATGCTTAACTAGCTAACTTAGCGCCACAACATCCTGTGTGGTGTTACGACCTCATGACACAAAAAAACACTCGTTGCGCTTATAGTCTGCTTACTTCGTTTACTTCCTAACACATACTGGATGTATTCCTAGTGTTTTATTGCACTGTCACATTAGTAGTGTAGTGGATTTGACCACTAGCTCGGTGTGGTCTAACCACATGCTGCTTGCTAGCTGCAGTGTTTGTGTCCGGCTGAAAGCATCCTGTCAATGAACTCTGTAAGTTACCTTTGAACCTCGCCAAATGCCGCTAGTTAATCTGTAGGTAATTACCAGAGATAACTCGTGTCAGGTCAGTTTTGTGTATGGGGTAAAATTGGTTATTGCACCAGTGTTTTTAACAATTCACTAAATGTGTTTTTATTTCAGGTGTCAAAGATGGACAGTTCACAATACTGCAGCTGGTGGAGGCGCTGGGGTGAGTTGTCAGCATCCTCACAATAATGATAATTACACTATAAAGCATGACAATGCTGCAGTCAATGTCATTGTGTTTCTTTGTCTTATGGACGTGGGAGTGAAGAGGTTTCAGAGATGCATGACATTAGAAATATCGAGATATCAAGACACAACATGGTTTCATGATGAAGTTCTAACAAAGTTAGTTATATCTTTTGAAATAGCTGAACTTCATCTCCTCAAATGTTTATTTGATATGTCAGAGGCTTCTATAAAAAAAAATAGCTAGGCTCAATTTTAGGTGCTTTTTAAATACTCCAAATACTCTTCATTTACTTCTATGTTTTTTTCTCGACTGTAGACTGAGTTTGACGAGCTCTCAGCCACACACTCGAGCCAGAGGAGTCCAGCTGCTGTCTGAGGTTTTGCATGAGTGCTATGGGAATCTTACAGTGGCAGAAGGTACACATCTTTTTCACTTTGTTATATTTTATTCACTTCTCACTACTTCTTGGGGATTGTCTGGACCAACAGACACCATATTTTCTGAAGGGTATTTGGAAACCGTCATGAATAAATGTATCATGGTGGAATTTGAAACATGGTATTTGCATGGAAAGCTCCATTTGCTATCAATGAATGGAAAAAAGGGGAAACAATTACCAATGTCATTATCAGTAACACATATATATATCCCTGTTCCTCTTCTCCATAGTGGAAGTGCTGATTGCCTTCTATGAAAACCGTCTAAAGGACCATTACGTCATAACTCCACCTGTCCTGCAGGGGCTCAAAGCACTGGTGAGTGTCTGACTGTTACATCATCTGAAACACCCAGCATTACATTAACCGACTGTTACATCTGCAAGTTGGTTTATGCTGGATAGTTATGAGAGTAATTTTTGAGAATTTTCAGATGACATGACAGCAACATGGATGTTGTGTGTGTTTGTGTTTTTCCCAGACAAAATGTACAGTGTTGCCTCCGGGCTCAGCTGTGTCCATGCTGAGGTCATTGTTTCAGGATGTTCATGTACAGGTGAGTTTTGATGTTGTGTAACAATAAGATTTTATATTGAGTAAGTAACACTCACGTGAATCAAATATGATAATATCCAAGATAATCCAAAAAATAAAATACAATTAATATTCTGAAAATGTGAATTTTCACCTGTTCTCCTGCACAACTGCCATGCCTTCTCCAAGAACTTACCGTAGATAAAGTAAATACTTCCTCCTTAAACAACCAACCAACAGAACTTTCAGTGATACAAAACAAATCGTGATTCTTTTCTTGGATTTTTTCAAATAAAACACTTATTAAACCGTGATAAAGTGGACAGTGAAACACAAAGTGATATTCATCCTCCACAACTAAGACAAAGTACACACAATTGCTGTTCCTCAGGAATACCTTTATAAATTGCAGCAAGTTGGTTTAAATACATATAAATAACCCACCACCCCTCTTGTATTCATATTTTATGGGTAAATACATACATAACTGCTCTTATATGTAAGCATTGTGGTTTTGTTCATTTTTCCTCAGTCTCTGATGCTGGCTGAGAGATCATGTGTCTACAACATGCTCATCAACCTCATGGAAACCAGGGAGGCCGGTAAGACGCAGGGTTTTCGTCCAGTTGTTTTCCAGATCTGTTTTCCAGTTCTTTTCTCCATCTCATATAAAACAGTGAATCGGTTGAGTTTTAGTCATACTCTGTCTGACTAACCAGTCCCGAACTTCCTCAGATTTAGAGGAAGCGCTAAAAAAGATTTTAGTGGTGCAACTCCACCAACTTGGCAACTGTTCCCATGTAGAATTTTAGTCATTTTGCAGCTTCTGTCATGTATTTAACAAACCTGAATAAATCTGGCTCCTCCCATTTTTGATGAATCCACAGAACTGAAGGGTCTGGGGGCCGACTTTGTATTTGGCTTTGTCCAGTCAATGGACGGTGAGAGGGATCCTCGCAATCTCCTGTTAGCCTTTCAGATTGCAAAGAACATCATCCACCGAGGCTACGACCTAGGTGAGAGAAAACAGCATCTCTCTCACTGGTGTCTTCATACTGTCTGTGTCTCTTTGACCTTTTACTAACCTTCTTCTAACTCTAACGGGGTATTTATCTATTTGAACTCCCGTTCATTTCCTGTTTGCTGTCACAGGTAAATTCACAGAGGAGCTGTTTGAAGTGACGTCCTGCTATTTCCCCATCGACTTCACCCCCGTAAGTCCCTGTTTGCTCAGCTGCTTTGGACCGAGAGCTGATGAAAGCAACAGAGCGTAGCAGACAGAAATGTCATCAGCGACTTCCTGCCACCTCAGACGAATTTCGAAAACAAAAATACAGCCACCGTCTCAGGCACGCACTCTCTACGTCACTGAGCATCACATCTCTGTGATTGTTTGTTGACTCTGAGGCAAACCACAGTGCTGCCGATATGACGTGCCGTGTTTTGTGTAGTATGATGACTGATATGCTTTTATCACATTGAAATCTTACAATGCCTTCTTGGTCTTTGACATGAATATTTCGTGGTTTAGTTAAGATTTCTTGTGTGATAGCACTCGAAACCAAACTGAGAAGCTGCACAGAATAAACCATCCACCCCAGAGGAAGTGTTAGATTTTTTTAACATGAATTTCAAACCTATTAACTTAAATCAATTGCACATTGGAATGATCATGAAATTAATGTTTAAACATGGATGAAAATTTTGTTTTTACAAGCTCCATTCACTATTAAGTTTAAGTTTGCATGAACAGGTAATGCTATTGTGATGCATTCATAGAATTTGCATTGCTAAGAGACACTAATTATTAACATGGAGAATGTGTCACTGCTGAGCTTCTCCCTGGTGATCTATTTATTACATTTGTGAATGTGTATGTTCATAAATGATTTCCCTGTGTTTTAATAACCATCAATTTTCCACCCCAGCCTTCCAACGACCCCCACGGCATCACCAAAGATGAGCTGATAGAGGCACTGAGGGCCGTCCTCAGCGGGACGCCTAAGTTTGCAGAGGTGGGTCCATTTATGTTTGCTTTTTGGTGTAATGGACACGACGTGAGCTGTATGAGTTGGTGTTCATGATGTTTGTTACTGCACCGTTACAGTTCCTGTTGCCTCTTATAATTGAGAAGCTGGACTCGGACGTTCAGAGCGCCAAGCTGGACTCGCTGCACACTCTGGTGAGATTCCTGAGCCCATTTCTAAAATATCCTCCCTTCACCATCCTGTGGTGTTGGAGAAAACAATGTGCTGCTGCTAAAATATGCATACATGTGTGTCTGATTAGTTATTTTGGTCAAGTAATGTATTGGTAAAGGGTTAGAAAAGTAAAAATTCAGTTTCAGAAAAGTTAATGAACTCCATATTTTGCAGACTGCCAGTGTGTCACAGTATGAACATAAGGACTGTGCAGAATTCCTGGAGGGACTGTGGACCTCACTGCGCAGAGAGGTGGGTTTTATTAATATCAGAAGTGTTATTGTCGTGACTGTTGTACAAATGTGGTGTCTAAGCTTTGTTAGTACATAAAATATTGAAGGTTTGATTTTGTGATTAGCGTTGGAGTGTTAGAGTACTAATATCAATACATACTTAACAACAAACAACATTACAGCTGTGTCAACCAACTCTGGATCAGCAGTTTTAATCTCCACAGTGTTGATGTGATTAGTTTGTTGTTTGTCACCAGATGGCACCAGATTATGGCAGTAAGGTGCCGTACAAGTCAGAATCCTTAAACAAAAGAAGTGAGTGATGATTCACGTAAGCGAGACCAAAGTGTATGAGAAGAGAGGAACAGATGCAGTTGGTTGTGCATTTGAAATTCAAGCAAAACAAGATGGAGTCTTTTACTGTATGTCTTGTCTAAGACTTTAGACAAGACCTTCATGCTGTATGTAAAATCTTAACAAACTGATCACAGTTGTGCATTAGAATAACCATGTCCTTTGTTGTTTCACCATCCACACCAGAGTAAACAAGCTGCTGAGAGAGTGTGAAGTTAAATGTTCCTCTCATTGTTTGATGGCAGGTGTTTCAGACATCCAGCGAGAGGATCGAGTCTGCAGGCCTCGCTGCTCTTACCGCGCTCACTTCCTGTCTGTCTCGCTCAGTCCTCAACTCTGACTCTGAAGACGCCCTCAGCACCTTCCTGGACCTGGTTCTCAAAGGTGAAATGCAGAAATCTAACCTAAGTGCATACATGTTATAAAAAAAACAAATAAAAACACATGAATTAATTGATCGCATAAAATGCAAAATTCACTCGTTTTATGAAGTGACCTTGGATGACACTAAAGCAGCCGAAATAGAAAAGACTTGATAAACGACTGACTTAAATGTCCTGATGCAATAACAGCAGGGCAGTGCTGATGAAGTGAATGTGTCAGCGCTGTGGTAATGGGAGGGTTCACTGCAGTGTAGCGCTGCTTGTACAGATGGGCAGGAAATTATCACCACAATGACTGTTCACACATTCACAGTTAAATGTCTTGTCAACAGCCTTGTGCTGGTTGGCTGAGAACCACCAAGTACCACCAAGACTGTTAACCTGTCAATATGACATTTAACGTATGTTTTTGTTTTCTTTCCCTACAGTTCAGTGGATATTCATTTAGTGGTGCAGACAAACGTATATAAAATGTCTAGTTTATTATATCCACACCCTCCAGCCAATCAGAATCCAGAAATGTCCTCAGGGAGTTGTTCTATTCAGGGCAGTAAAGCCTTTAAAACAGAATGTGAGACACTGAAGATCAACACTAGATCAAGAGGTTTTTAGTGAGAGCTGCCTTTTCTGGCCCAGAGAGTCTCTCTACTAAGACTTTACTAACACTTTACAACTTCAATAACACACTCATGACTCTGCAGCTAAACAAGGAACTAAACTTTCTCCTCAGTATCTCATCTACAATAAAAGCCCAGTGTTGTTATTGATGATGTTGTTTCAGACTGTAAACATCACCTGTCTGAGCCGGACCTGAAGCTCGTGTGGCCCAGCGCCAAGCTGCTGCAGGCTGCCTGCAGTGCCTCCAACAGGGCGAGTCACATCATAACAACGGCTGTTATGCCCTCTCTCATCGAGCAGTACAACAGCAATACACAGGTAAATAAATAAAACTGAGATATATATATGTTTATTAGCTTAATTTAAACAATTTATAGCTGTTTGATAGGATGAGTTGAGCTTTTACTTTTACTTTCTGATACAAGTTTGATTTTGATTGCGTTGACTTTATTTGCATGCTTCAAACATTGTAGTTTTTGAGGAGGTGGGTGTGCACTTACACCCATTTAGGACTGACCACCTCGGTGTAAAAGAATTAAATCTTAAAAAATGAGAGGAAGAGAAAGAAAATATCTAAAATTAGAAAACAAAGACAACAATTCTACTGAATATCTACACTGTGGTTTTTCATGCTTATTTCCTGGTCGGGGCAACTTTATAATAAACAACAAAGGCTGACTCTGTCCTCTCTAACAGTGTTCCCATAGACGGACATTACTGGAGGTGGTGCTGCGATTCATCCAGTCAGTCAAAACCAGCCGGTCTTTGGAGAATGGTGAGTGCTTCATTCATCAGACAGCTCAGTATGTCAGATCAGCTCCAGGCTGTCAGGTCATGTCTGACCTCCCCCTCTTACAGCTGGCTCTTGTTCTATTTTCACAACCATAAAAAATGATGAAAACATCATTAACCATCAAATCATAGTTCCTCCATTTGTGAGGGAGGAATATCAACAACATAACAACATAGTTTAATCTCTTAACATTGAAGTTTGTGCATGTTTATATTGTATTAGTATTGTTTTCATCACTGTATATTTATGTTCTGTGACAATGGAGACGAGGGACAGAGTTAACTTTCCTCAAAGTCTGAAACAAACTCCAGATTTTAACTCTGTGTCTTCGTGTTTCTTCCCTGCTCATCAGAGGAGAGGGTGCTTCTAGCCTTCCGCGAGTCTCTGTGCAGCATGGCGTTTTCAGCTCTGACAGAGAACAACTCCAGTCTGCAGATCACAGCCACCTCTCTGCTCACCACACTGGCCCAACAAACAGGTGAGAGGCAGTAAATCACTTCAATTTACAACACACAGCAGAGGCAGAAATTCAGCACCCGTCTCAGGTGTTACTCACACTTTCTCTCTCAGGTCTGCTGTTGGACTCGGACATTGAGCGGGCTGTTGATCACCTGATCGGTCTGTTGCTGAAAGAGGAGGATGACAGAGTCAGGTCAGCTCAACTTTCATCTATTAATCATTTGATTCATTTTTTTGCTACTTTCCTGTTTCTCTCTCACACACAAAACAATGAAACAGAGCAACAGCTTTAAGCTTCCTTTCCCTTTTTATTTTTAACAAAATCAGGACATTTCAGTTGAACTAAACACTGATTGTGTCTCTATAACGTCCTGTCTGTGCCTCCAGCCTGGCTGTGGTAGAGTGCACCGGAGCCTTAGCAGAGCTTCACCCAGCAGCCTTCATCACTAAACTGATCCCTAGGCTAAAGAAGGAGATGTTTGATGGTAAGTGAAAAGCCTTGACCAAAAATAGACATGTGGACACGCAGTATGGAAAATGTAGAAGCACTCTACATATGTTGACATGTGTTTTTTGTTTGAAGTACTTGAAGGAATTTTCCTCAATTAATCACAGTTGATTTTCTATTTAAAACTTGTCAATGTCAAAATCTCTTCAAATTAAAAAACAGTTCTACACTATTAAATATTACACTGTTTTTTTAGATAGTTTTTTCATTTTTCATTTTCTTTTTATTGTGTTTTTCTTATTGCACTGACCATCATGTTGATGCACTCTGTGTTAATATGAGGACAATAAATCTCTAATCTAATCTCTAATTACAGAATCAAGACCGGCATAAACGATTTTATAAAAAAAAGGAAAGACCCAATAAACCTCTTTCTCTTCTCTCTCTGCTCAGAGCCTATGGATCAAGACAGCAACAAAGTGGCTTCGGAGCAGCAATCCCATCATGCAGTGCGTCAGCGGTGTTTGTCCGCTCTGGCTGCTGTGTCCACCCAACCCAGTGTTGTACGGGAGAGCACGCCGGTCCTCCTGGAGGTCCTCAGCTCAGCACACACAGGTGATCCGTCTGCACAGATGTTGAGTTTTAGTACTATAGAGCAGAAACTCAGTGCATCAGAATATCTGACTCAACATCTGGTTTATCCACGACCACATAAGAATGATATTGTTCATTCATAAATTGCTCTTCTGGAAAATTGATGGTGGAGTGAGACAGGAGGTATGATACTTGATATATGATATATAACGTGTTGAAGGGATAGTTCAACATTTTGGCACATTGGCCCATTGCAATAATCCCTATAGTTTTAGTAGTAGGTTCGTTACTTTTAATTGTTGGTGCAAGCTACTTTTAGAACGCCGGAGCAGAGCCGCAAGCTGCTCAGAGCTACGCTACAGAGGCAGATGGGATTTCTTGGTTTCCCTCATCAAACTCATCAAATACACAATCCAACAACTCCAAAACGCTCTGGTGGACAAGTTGTGACCTGCACATTCACCACGCTATGAGATAATAACAGAACGTTATGAGACAGAGTTGTTTTAGAGGTAAATGCAGAGACTGCTTGCCGAAAAACTGCTACCGACGGGAATGCGCATCAGCGGTTTTGCATGAATTTACCTCCTCCTAGCTAAAAATAGCTAGCACTGACAATTAAAGGTAATGAACCTACTCCTACTGTAAGACTATAAGGATTATGTCAATAGGCCAATTTGCCAAAATGTTGAACTATCCCTTTAACTAATCACTTTCTGTATAAGTGACTGTTAGCTGACTCTTCAAATCTCCCATCTTCAGTGTGCCAACATGAACTGTCTTGTATAAATTCAATAGGAAACTTCATATGAGTAACACTTGTTTTTTGTCTTTATTGATTTTTTAAAAAACATAACAACCCTTGAGCTGAAAAATGCAACACTGTACAAGAATATGAACATAAATACCAGATCAGTCCATTCCTCCTACCCTCCCCTCCTGGCCTGACTTCCAATTACTACAGAATAAACATTACCTCGACACAAGGAAGAAAATATATATAGAAGAATTAATAGATACAGTAATACATTATATTATTAAGACCAAAAACATAAGAGCAGAATAACAGTAACCTAAGACAGGATATATGAAACCGCCAATGAGTGACACTTCTTGTCGTTTTCAGGCAGCGTGGGTTTCTCAGTAGAGGAGGTGGTGTTGGCGTGTCGCAGCCTTCAGAGGATAGCGGAGCAGGTTCAGGACACAGAGGAGACGGGACAGTGCTTCCATGATGTCATCGTCCCACGCCTGCTCTCACTGGCGCTCCAAGCAGCTCTGCAGGGTGAGCAGCTCTTCCTATTCTCTCATCCTCCATCCCAGCATCAGATATCACTAGAGGAGTCTGACCGTACCTGGCTTGTGTTTAACGGTGACCTCACACCACCTTTGTTCCTCACTGTCACCACACTGGTGCATGTTTTTTTTTGCAGGTGACGGTTCCTCTGGTGGTAGCAGCCCTCTGGTAGAGGAGGTGGTCCTGTCTGCGATGGCCCCAGTCATCAGCACATCCTGCTCCAGGCTACAGCCAAAGTCAGTGCAAGCTCTCTGCTGCTCTTTCTGTCTTTGTTTTTCCTTTTTCAAGAAGACTTGTGTAACATTGCCGCCCCCTCCCCTCTCTGTCAGACATCACAAACAGTAACACTCTCTCAAGAGCCAACAGCATCGTTAAGGACAATATACTGTAGACCCCGGTTACCACCTGTTTGAACTTTTACCATAGGGGCCATAGGTCTATCAAATCCGCAACTACTAGATTTACAATTAGCTTCTTTCCCAATACCATAATCTCATTTAACAAACACAGTAAATAAACTCAGTCCACCTGTTTGCATTTATTATATTTGTTGATGCACCACTGTGGAGTAGTGCTCTCAATCTCATATTTTAATTTGCAATGATAATAAAGGCTTTCAATTCAATTCAATGCTGCAAAAAGTGCAGCACTATAATATTTGTTTGATATTTTATTCTGGTACAACGTCAAAGTACATGGCGGATCTATAATCCATAGGATGAAGACCTCAAACCAAAACTCATCAGTCTAATAAAGTTCTGCAGAGAGCAGGTCTAGAAAAGGCCCTTAGTCTTTTGCATTTTAAACCCAGATCACATTCATATGCTTCATAATTAAAACCCTACTCTCTCTATTAATCTTGCAGCCATTCTGTCTGAAGAACTTGTGGCACTGTAAACAGTTGTGAACAAGCCGTTTTTAAAACAGTTGATTGTTTATGTTTATGTTTATGTTTATGTTTATGTTTCTTAAATCAGTTCTCAGATCTTCTCTCAACCTTGCACATGGGAAACCTTGAATATTTAGCATCAGTTTCCTGTCTGTCTCAATTCTCTGTCTTTGATGCACTTTGATGTTTTTTGCACTGATGTGCTGTGAAAAGCACGTTTCATGGGGTTTGTGTGGTTTTCCTCCCGGGGCGATTGGTGTCATCAGGCTGGCGGGACAGACGGCGTCGAGGGCCGTGTCTCTCTTCCTGGACGGAGACGTCTCCTTTTTGCCTGACAACTCCTTCCCCTCACACATCCAGCTGCTCAAGGTCTGTCTGTATAGAAATGTGTGTATACAAGATGTTTGCTTTAAAGATTGTCTCCTTATATTTTGGTAAAAGAACAAATTTGTTGTTGTCAACTGTATTGCAAAATTTAAATACGTATACCTAACATATTACCTTAATTAGAGGTTATTTTTTGTAGAATTTGCACCTTTCATGTCAGTATTTCCTGAATGTTGTGGTTACGGAAGTGTGTAATGTTTGTCCTGAAGCAGCAGGGGGACTCATGGAGCCAGTCTCAGATGGTTTGCCTGCTTATCGGCTGCGTGTGTTCGTTACCTCGCAATGTGAGTTTCATCTTCAGCGCCTTTTTCCATTTTTACTGAAAGTCTTAAAACTCACTGCTGTGGTTCCTGAAGCTGTGTTGTGACGTGTATTGTGATCCGTGTGCGGTCAAGGTGGAGGTGCCCCGGATGGACCAGCTGCTGTCACAGCTGGAGGAGATGAGCTGCACCTGCAGCCACCCGCTGTCATACACCTCTGCTGCAAAGTGCTTCGCTGGGCTGGTCAACAAGAGATCACAGGGTCAGTTTGATACAGGGACACGTTTTATTGGAGAAACGTAGAGCTTCATCTTGTCAAATAGAAACTTAGGATTTTTCTTTGGGTTTTTTCTGCAGGCGATTCTCTTGACAGTCTGATTCAGAGCACGATGAAAAGAGTGTGTAGGGAGCTGGAGTCCACATCCTCTGCTGCACGCACTCAGGCATTCACCCTCATGATCTGGGTAAGACTTACTCCGATTCATATCTGTCTGTTGGCTGCTCATTTTTTGCATGATTATGTTTCACATAGAAAATATGGAAAGGTTTAATTCAATTTTATAATTTTTTATTGTCAGATGTCACTAAATAAATATAGCTAATTATTTGAGTATAAGAGAAAGACAATGCAGTGAGTTTGTCTTTGTCTCCAGGTGGCCAAAGCTTTGCTTCTCCGATACCACCCACTGTCTACAGCACTGACTGACAAGGTAAATAATGATGTCCTTTATTTAACACTCCTTATCTGAGTGCTTGAGTAGCATCACAGACAAAATGTTTGTGTGTCTCTTGAAGCTCTTCTCTCTGCTCGACGATGCCGACCTGGGTCCGATGGCAGCGGACAGCTTCTCGCTGCTGATGAGCGACTCCGCCGACGTCCTGAACCGCGGTTGCCATGCCGACGTCCGCATCATGTACCGCCAGCGCTTCTTCAGCGAGAATTCCGCAAAGTTGGTTCAGGGCTTCAATGCTGCGCCGCAAGGTATCGAGCCACAGCTCTGCAGAGTTCAGTGTTTATAGGAGACACTGACAGACCTTGTTTTTGTCCTACTTTCATTACACGCAGTTAATGTTACACATTCTCTGTCTTTTCTCTAGAGAAGAAGCCTAACTACCTGAAGGCTCTGTCCAACATCGTCAATAAACTGCCAAAGCAGGTTCAAATCACTGAGCTGCCAGCGGTGAGTAAACAGGAAGCTGTTCATGCATAAACGGCACTTACGTAAGCTGCTGTAGACAGTGACCGTCTGCTGGCCCAGTAATAATGTGAACGGTCTTGTCTCTGTCCAGCTCCTGTCTTTGCTGCTGGAGGCCTTGTCGTGTCCCGATCAGGGCGTCCAGCTGTCCACCCTGTCCTGTCTGGAGCCCGTCCTCATCGACCCACTACCAGCTCTCATACAGCAGCTGGAGGCGCTGGTCAGCAGGCTGCTGGCCCTCATCACCAGTCCAGTCATGGTCAGTGAGACGCTGAACTTCTGACTGATCTCTATTCTCATTTTTATTCTCAAACAGAAATATGTTGTGGCATAACACTGGGTCTTTATCATTCAGACGGATCTGTCAATCATACAGCATGAACCTGTTCATTAGTCCCAGCTCTTGACAGCATTTTGTCTGTTTCTTGCTCCTCACAGAGCGTCAGGATCGCCTCACTGCGCTGCATCCATGCTCTGTCCCGCTTCCCTGAACATGAGGTAAAACTCTAAACATGTCCATGTGTTTATGTGTGAAAACCTTGTGGTGCAGTTAAATATTAAATTAGAGAGTCTCTTCTTGGCCAGTATGCAAGTATAAATAATCTCGGAGGGAACTTAACTTAAGAATTTCACATGAAATGCTCCACCCCATATATTCCATTCACTTCCATTCAATTGATGTGGATTCTTCATTCAGGTAGTTTGGGGGTTTTATATAGTGAGGACAGGATTTTTTTTGATCAGTTGTGATTTTCTGAATATTATTATAAAATGTTGAAGCAGAGTAAACCTAACCTATTGTCTCAAGTTATTTTATGTTAATAGTGGGTATTGACTCTATAAAATCATGTCACACACAAAACCCATGAATATAATACAGCATCTTCACCTAAAGCAAGTGCTGTAAGCGGATAAGTCTGAGCTGCTGATGCCACGTGACATTTGTGTGATAAGAAATCTTATGAAACCAAAATTGTGATAGCAAAAGAAAAACCGTCTGTGATCACTTGTATGTTTCAGATCATGCCGTTACGGGCCCGCGTGCTGCGAGCTCTGGCTCAACCTCTGGACGACAAGAAGAGGCTGGTGAGGAGAGTGGCAGTCGAGGCACGAGGAGAGTGGTAAGACAGTACAGGATATTTACACTGCTACAATACTGTCACTGTGTTTATGGTTGGATCTGTGTGTCAGCTTGTCTCTGACTTGTTTTCCTCACAGGTTCCTTTTAGGAAGTCCTGGGGGAAGGTGACTTTACTCCTCAAACACAACCCCAATGTCCCCTTCGACCCCTTCAACCCCCCGACACAGTTGAGAGCCTCAGTCTCCAGGATCAGAGCTGTGCTGTCCACACACCAGCTCTCATTACCCCCCCAACACACACACACATCCTTCCCTTATCCACTCTATGGATCTTCCAGCACCCCCTCTTGCCCTTCCTGCTCTCATCTCTTTAACCAGAATCCCTCCATCTTCCACCTTCTTTCCCTTTTTACCGAAAATGCTTTTTGTTCTGAGCATTTCTATCTTTATAAACGCACAAGTAAAAGAACATGGACTGACTGTGGAGCATAGTCTAAGTTAAAAGATTGAAAACAACTAGTTTATTAATATTAATGTGTAACCCCACATTACATGTACATTGTTGTCTTTTTCTCTACATATCACAGGAGACTGGGTTGCGTGAAGACATTTTGGTCATGTGTACTAGTTCTTACTTACTGTCAATCAGTCATATGAACAGCTACAACAACTTCTCAGAAAACAGGATGTCATGATGAAATGAAAGATGAGTTACCGCAGTTTCACCAAATAGAATGTCTCTGGCTTATGAAATAGTAAAAGAGAATAATGAGAATAAGTGATGAAACCTGATCAAATTCATAGGATCTAAAATTCAAAATGACTTCAATGCACTTTGCATGTTTCAACTCCTGTATGAAGAGAAAAAGGAAACGGTACATATAATCAGTGGAAGAGTCACTGCAGTGCTGGTGGACTGAGTGATCTCCTGACCTGTGGCGGCAAACATTTTCTCTTTTATAAAACTTTATGACCATTTAGAGAACTGGGACCCCAGGAAAACATCACTGGATACAAAGACGTGGACTTGAAGCCAAATGAAGCACTGAACCCAGCAGGCACTGACAGCCTTGTATCTTCTCATCTGGATGAATGTGTTTACTGAGCAGCCGTGTCTTAGCAACAGCTGGCGTGTTTGATTTCTGTCACTGTGGTGCACCGGCCCGGGTGGAGTTGTAGCGACAAGGGAAAATGTAAAATGTGGATGTGCCAATCACCCCTCCCCCACCACCATCACCACTACTACCACATCCCGCGGTTGCTCATAGGGCGACAAGAATCAAGCACCTCTACGTGTATCACGCCTCCACTGACTGGGTGAAATTTTAAGATTAATTTTTACAGAATTAAATATGTGTTTACGTTAAAATTCATTAATGATTGATTGTAAGTTATGTGAAGTTTGTCCAACATCTGCCTTGTATCGGCTCAACAAGTATTGATGCTATATCACAGTTAATGTTGAATCATTTCATTAAGGTTGGCTGACTTCGGACCTCTCATCATGGAAGCCAAGGAAATAGACAATATTTAAAATGTCTAACTTAAGATGTCATTAAAACTTTTCTTTGTAATTACACTAAAGCCATCTGTCTTTTTTTTTTTCAAAGTATTTTTTTGTACTTCTTGCCTTTAATTGGCAGGACAATAGAGATAGACTGGAAATGGTAGAGAGGTAGAGACAGGGGGAATGACATGCAGCAAAGGGCACACTGGGGGATTCAAACAGGGGCCAGCTGCTGCGAGGACTAAAGCCTCTGTATATGGGACGCCTGCTCAACCCAGTGAGCTACACGACACGCAGCAGACTCCAAGGAATATCAAACACTTGTTTTATTAGAAAAGACAACGAGTCAAACCGGAGCACAGCTCCAACTGGTCACAATTATAATCACACCTAAACATCATGTTTCTATGGCAACTACAGATCTAACTCATAAAGTTTTGGATATGTCATGTTGGGGTGAAAAATTTACAACAAATTAAAAAAATTCACAGTGCCTTTCATCACTTATTTAAAGTGTCTCAATTTAAAGGCCAAACATCCAAAAAGGCACACGACAGTTTCTTCACCAGAGTCTAAGAATAAAATGTTACACATGATAACACGAGGGCTGCACACGGTTTCCTTTTCATCTAAATGTCGTGAGTAAAAGTCAGAAATATTGAGAGACGAGTCAACCTCTTGGTTTTTCACTCTTCTTTGGCAGCGGATCAGTTCAGACCAGTGGATCTCTCCAAAACACGTCTACAAAACATCGCAGGTGTTAAGCATGCAAACTTTGAAACTTAACGTTTTGAAATCAACAATTACTTTGAAATGATTATAGGACGTCTATCAAACGATCACAAACGAATAATGTATTTTTATCTCCTGACTCGCCTCCCTCACATTGAGGAGCACACGTTATTACGAACAATAAAAACAATACCAATAAAAAGATGTGTTTAATAAAGCAGACATGGTTTAGGCTCAGATCCCTGATTACACATTTCAGGGATCAACATAATGTCGGTTATTAAAGGTGTCAACTTGTGTCATTCAACAAGTCACAGAATTCATACTTGTTACCTCATCATCACTTCACAATGTGCTGTATCGATGTTTAAAAATGCAACAGCACCTTTAAGACACTGTGAGTCAGTCCTCAGTGAGGCCACGCATCCATTCCTTCATCGTACACACTTTCACAGTTGTTGAAAGAGGCTGTAGTGCTGGTGCAGGAAACGCACAAAACTGTTTTGTTGTGTCTTTAGAGATGGTTAAGAGAAAGGTGTTTGGGCTTCATCAGCTGGCCAGCAGCACCTTCTATAAACCGGACGAGACGACAACACAGGTGGTGGTCTGTGATCAGACCCACTGTACAAGGCTGGTGGACAGTCTGAGAGGATGAAGGTTTTTTTTTCTCCCCGTACACATTCACAAAGCAACTTATTCCCTCGCTGAATGATTGCAGCAGCAGAGCACAACAGGGTTTTTCACAACTGTGTGACACAGCAGCCACGGTGCTTGTAGTTGAAGGTGCAGGTGAGAGTTTCATCGATGTATGAAGGTCAGATGGCCATGGGGTCTCTCCTGGTGAAGGTGCAGTCCCACATGATGCCGTCACCGATGGGAAGGTGGCTGGAGGGCAACAGCACCTGTGTGAACCAGTGACTGAGGAACAGAAGAACAGGTCCATTCAAATCTAACTGAAGACAAAATAGTTTTTCACATTTTCTGAGAGAGGTTCAGAGCTCATTTTAACTGTAGCACTCAAAGATTGACTCCACCAACTTCCAGCAGTTGTCTACGTCTTTAACCTTATGAATAAATAAACTAGACACACAGAGATCTGGTGGTAAACCTTAACCCACATATCTATCACTTGTTGCTTATTGTATTAAAACAAATACGGCTGGCAGCCAACAGCTTGTATTGCTCATATCAGACACTTCGTGAATGGAGCTGTGTGGGTTTCACTTTAAAGGGATAGTTCAACATTTTGGCAAATTGGCCCATTGCCATAATCCCTATAGTTTTAGGAGTAGGTTTGTTACCTTTAATTGTTGGTGCAAGCTATTTTTAGAATGGCAGAGCAGAGCCACGAGCTGCTCAAAGCTACGCTACGGAGGCTAAAGGGATTTCTTGGTTTCCCTCATCAAACTCATCTAATACACAATCCAACAACTCCAAAACGCTCTGGTGGACAAATTGTGACCTGCACATTCACCACACTATGAAATAATAACGGAACGTTACGAGACAAATTTGTCTCAAATGCAGAGACTACTTGTCTTTTAACGTTGCGTTATTATCTCATAGCGTGGTGAATGTGCAGGTCACAACTTGTGCATGAGAGCGTTTTGGAGTTGTTGGATTGTGTATTTGATGAGTTTGATGAGGGAAACCAAGAAATCCCATTAGGCTCCGTAGCGTAGCTCTGAGCAGCTTGCGGCTCTGCTCCGCCGTTCTAAAAATAGCTTGCACCGACAATTAAAGGTAACGAACCTACTGCTATGACTATAGGGATTATGGCAATGGGCCAATTTGCCAAAATGTTAATTCATAATGATGCAGGTGCCTCGTGAAATCAGTTTGGTGCATCATATTGCATAGTGTTTAGGTGCAGTTTGCTAGCATGCAAATAATGGCTTTGTTTTCTTTGTTTTAGGGACAGCGCAGCGGTACAGTGGTTAGTGGCAAGAAGGTTCTGGGTCTGAGGCCTTTCTGGGTGGATCTGCATTCTCTCCCTCTGCCTGTGTGGCTTCTCTCTGGGTTCTCTAGGTTCATCCCAGACTCTAAAGACATGTACATTGGGTTAATCGATGACTAACTGCCTCTAGGTATGAATATGGGTGTGAGGGTTTTATCTCTATAAGTCAGCCCTGTGATAGACTGGCTACCAGTCCAGGCTGTACCCCACCCTCGCCCTGTGTCAGTTGGGATCGGCTGCAGCCCCCCCCCTCGCCCCTTCACGGATAAGTGATATAGACAATGGATGGATTATTTGTTGTAATTGCCTGAACAGAACACTGCATCATTTTATCTGCCAGCTGTCAGGCAACATCTCAGTCGCCTGGACAAAGGAGCATCTACCAAACTCATAAAAGTCCCAAATCTGGGAGTATTTTTATATTAAACAAGTGTTGTTTATGTTGAACTTAATCCAGTCTGACTGTGCTCTTACTCCTTATTAAGGTAAAGAATCACTACAGTTGTTTGGGGCGAAAGAAAATCCTTAAAAATAATTATAACAATAATGGTTAGAAGAATGTGAGTGCAAGAGCTTTGCTGCATGTCTAAGCTGTATACCAGAGTGAGATATCATTACATGTACAGCTGAGTAAGATGTGTAATTGAACTCACCTCCTTTTCTCTACACCAAACAGTAACTTCCAGTTGTTCACTCCGCCACGGTGATAGGGGTTTCTGAACGCCTGCATCGGAACACAAGAAATATTTAACAGCCATTTTCAAAAGTTGATTTTAACCATAGTAGAGCAGAAGTTAAAGGGATACTTCACCCAAAATCAATAATTCACCAATTTTCTACTCAGTTGTCAAAACGCTTTTGGAGTTCCAGGGGGGGTCCGGCTGGCAGCAGATTTTCATATAATGGCGGCGGATAGAGCTCACTTTTGAATCATCCAAAACACACCCTATGAAACATACAAATACCTCCATACTGCTCGTCTGTACTGACCCAAGTGTCCTAAAGCCGCGACATGAAAAAAAAAAAAAGATTGATCTCTGTTTTTAGCCTTGTTGTAGCAGTAGCTCCCAGTGGCTCTGTTGATGTTTGTGCGTAAACCATTGGATGTATGATGTAAACATGGAAGAACATCTCGCAGCAAACCTCCCGCACCTCGCGCAGCCACTGGGAGCTACTACTACAACAAGGCTAAAATTAAAATTAATTTTCCCTTTGGTCAGTACAGACGAGCAGTATGGAGGTATTTGGATGTTTCATAGTGTGTTTTGGATGATTCAAAAGTGAACTCTATCCGCCGCCATTATATGAAAATCTGTTCCCAGCTGGACCCCTCCCCTGGAACTCCAAAAGCGTTTTGATGACTCTGAAATTTCTCCAAACCCTTCCTTGCCATGACAGTGAATAGAAAATTGGTGAATCGTTGATTTTGGGTGATGTATCCCTTTAAGTTTCCCAGTTAAAGCATCCGTGCTGTAGCCAAAACCTCTGACTCCATCCATCACAGTCCGCACCTTGCCCCTCTCCCTGAGTCTTTTAGTCTCTTTGCGGTTGATGTGGCGCTCCACGCTGGTCTCTCCTCTGCTGATGAGGATGGTGTGCCACAGGGTGAGCCCCCCCAGAGCTACTGCCACTGAGCTGGAGGGACAGAGAGGGAGGGAGGATCATGGATTACAGACTTTATTATTTATTTTTTTCAAACATATAGATACAAACAGTGGTGTGTTGCTCACCTGGTTAGCACCCAGAGGAAGATGACACTCTTGTGAGCAGTGGTTTCTCTGAAGCTGTAGTCTGGAGGTGGGGTCTGATAATAAGACTAAGGGGGTGGGGGGGAAACACATACACACACATAGTCAGGTATCAAATATGGTGTCATTTCACTTTCAGACTCAGTCCGTCAGTGTTTTATTTCAGTGCCGACGTCTAACATCCTGCAAACTATTTACAGTGTTTGTTTACCATCTGTTGAACAAACACCCGTGAGATACGACCGTCTTGGACGAGACGTAACTTTGAGATCAGGAATCCTAGATTGTTTTCGAGTGTCCCGTTTCACTCGTCTTTTGCCATTCGAGATCGACACATGTTTCCTAATTGCCGCCTGGCAGCCGCTACGAAATTATTCATCAGAGACAAAACCTCGGGGGAAAATAGGAAATAACATCCAGTTATGGGCAAACCTGAGCGGAACAGTCACCTCTATAGCGTTGTACGCCTCCAGAAACAAGTCCCTGCTGCTGATGCTGCAGTAGAGGCAGCCCAGAGTCATGTAGAGGCAGAAGGAGAAGAAGTAGCGATGGTTGAAGTGGCCCACGCAGTTGTTCAGCCAGGCTGGGAAAACGCGTTCAGGTCAATGTGCAGAGAGTGGGAAATTACAAAACACTGAAGCACAGGGTGTTCTCATGCTTTTATGCTTTTATGTGCTGCTTTTAAAAAGGATACGACAGTGATGGTCCATCTTCAAAACACACCTGCAATATGACAGAGAACAATTAAAACTGAACCGATCAAATAACTCTGATGAACAGCGTCGACAAATGATCTCACATGTTGCAGATGCTGCAGTGGTGCGTCCTGGCAGGTTTTGGAGTGATGCACTTCTTACAGATGGACACTGAGGGAACATGAATGTTGTCCTAAAGTAGAAAAAACAAAACAATAAGGTAAAGATGATATATTCTTTAAGCATTTTATCATGTTGTTATTGATTGTGCAAGAGTTTTTCTGCTTTAAATGCAATTTTCTTTGAGGATAACTTTGGCATTTTGGCACTGCGATGTGTCACAGACATGCAAGATAAAGTCATGAAACTCTTCAGATTGTCACTTGTTAACATGCTACATCAAAATAGAGAAGTATCCAACATCGGGCGGCCATTTACTGCATGTCATTCCCCCTCTCTCTGCCTCCCCATTTCCTGTCTCTCTCAACTGTACTATCCATTAAAGGCATAAAAAAGCCAAAAATATACTTACACAAAAGTAATATAAACATAAACATTTTATTTTTCCCTGAGAGCCATGAGGAGTGTGGTACCTTTGGAGGGTGTCCTGGAGAGGTGGTGGTGGCCTTGTAGTAGTGGAAGACCACCATGACCAGCAGCCAGTGGCCACAGCAGAGGTGCCACAGCACCCAGTGCAGGGGGTAGGTGTTGATGATCGTGGGCAGGATGAACATGTAGACGATGACCACGACCGAGGTCGTCAGAAGGACGACAAGACACACAAACACCTGAGAGGGAGACAGAAAAGACAGAGTAAGGAGAGGAAAGGACAGGGAAGAGGGAAGGAAAGGACTCTCCTTTCCTCTTCCCCAGTCAGGGGTGAGGAGAGGAGAGGAGAGGAGAGGAAAGGAAAGGAAAGGAAAGGAAAGGAAAGGAAAGGAAAGGAAAGGAAAGGAAAGGAAAGGAAAGGAAAGGAAAGGAAAGGAAAGGAGAAGAGACAATAGGAGAGGAGGGGAAAGGAAAGGAGAGGAGAGGAAAGGAAGGGAAGGGAAGGGTGAGGTGAGGTGAGGTGAGGTGAGGTGAGGTGAGGAGAGGAGAGGAGAGGAGAGGAGAGGAGAGGAGAGGAGAGGAGAGGAGAGGAGAGGAGAGGAGAGGAGAGGAGAGGAGAGGAGAGGAAACGAAAGGAGAGAAGAGGAGACGGAAGGAGTGGAGGGGAAAGGAAAGGAAGGGTGAGGTGAGGAGAGGAGAGCAAAGGAGAAGAAAGGAGAAAAGATCAAAGGAGAGGGAAGGAAAGGAAAGAAAAGGTGAGGAGAGGAAAGGAAAGGGAGAAAGAAAAGAAAGGAACTCACCACTCCAAACCAGCGGGTCACGTTGTCTACAATCCAGTAGACGGGTTCGAACACACAGTCCAGCAGAGTGTCTGCGTTGTTGAGGCTGTTGTAGTACAGTGACCTGAGCAGCAGTCTGCTGTAGCTCCACAGCTCCAGCAGCTTCCCGCTGACCCAGGGCTTGCTCCCGCCGCCGCCTCCTCCTCCTCCTCCTCCTCCTCCTCCTCCTCCTCCTCCTCCTCTGTGCGGGCGGCACAGCCGGCACCAGCGCAGCGCGAGCCTCATGACCCGGGAGAGCTGCCACCTCCAGCTGCTGCCCATACGCATGCCACCGCCGCCACTGCCGCCTCCTCCTCGCCTAAACACTCTGCCCTCCAGACACACGCACACACACAGACACACGCCCCAGCAGTTACACACACAGGCGGCGTAGAACAGCAGCTCTTCGTAGCGCAGCCTGGCGACCACCGGGGTCTCCATGGAGGGGAGAGAGGCTGTCAGAGCTCCTGGTGCATCTGTGGAATAATGAACGCTCCTATAGAAAGCCCCTCTGTTTCCTAGAAAGCATTAAAATACTTGAAGTTTGGAGACAGCGTCCTCCATGCTACACTTGTCCATCAAAGCCAACCAGGACAGGAGCTTTCAGGTAATGAGCTGCAGCCATCGGCCACCACGAGAAATAAACTTCTCCTGTTAATTATTTACAGCAAATCCAGATCTCCAGGCCAAAGACCTCCTAGAAACCTGCGGGCGGAGATGCAGAGTGGTAACCCTATAAGAGGGGAAACGCCGAGGGATGAATGTCTTAAGAAGGAAATAAAGTGGCTACCTGATCCCAGGGCATCATTTCATGAAAGTGAGTATTGGTTACACAGATAAGGCTTGTTCAGGTTCTCCAAAATAGGATGGCATGAATAATGAGAGATGTTAATCAGGGACCTAACAGTAAAGCTGAGCAACAATATGCACCTATCTCTTTTTTCCCTCCTCCTACCATCAGGTGCTTGATCTCTCATGGTGACCACTGGACCACATGGTTTTATTCAGCACTTTGTTGGACAGTTTCTGAAATGTCAGAAAACAGAAACACAAAAGCACATGTGCCATCTGTCAAGGTTAAACACGATGACACTGATAGGTGTAAGAGGTGCCACACTCAACTTTAATACATCATTAATATAAATTAACATGAATAAATCATGACCACATTCATTCAGAAGCATTAGTTGAATTACTCTACATAAATGTATGGAAGCCAAATTTCACCAGGAAGAAAGATGGAAGAAAAAATGACATGAGACTGAACATACTGATAGTTTTAACTGCAGAGAACTGTTATTTACTAAATCTATTCATTTTCTGATGATTCTTTAGAATAATTGTTTCTTTGTTTTGTCTGTAAAATGTCAGAAAATCATGAAAAAATACTCATCATGCTTCCCCAGTGCCCGGAGAAGGAGAAGAAGAAGCCAGAAAATAGTTGGCAGTGAAATTATTTATCAAATTTAATTAGGCAGTTAATTATTCAAAGTGCTGCTAATTAACTTCATTCTCATAGACAAATTACTATTAAACTAAATGTTGCTTCATTTAGTTATTCATGGAAGATGGGTCAAAAGTTTGAGCTGCAACTGATTATTTTTTACTTTCAATTAAGACTCAGATTATCTTTTATCTGTTATCGTTTGTTCTATCCAAAAGATTTGATCAATGCTGCATCATATCCAAATATTTTGTGTGGCAATATTGTATTGATAAACTGATGCAAAGTATTTATCTTTTATTATGTAAATGATATGTATTTAAGTTTTGGTACTGGAATACCAGAGTACTTTTTAGACTCAGTATAAATCACAATACAGTTTGATGTTTCAATATTAAAATTGCAATAACATCATACTGACTTTAGGATTGTGATAGTATTGTATCATGGGGCCTGTGGTTGATTCCAAACTTCTACTATTTTCCCAGATGACGTCAGTGAGGCAACAAACTTTGTCACTTGTCCAGGTCAGACTGTGACATTGATTGATTCTCTGGCTAGCTCAATGGTTCCCAACCTTTTCCCATTTTGACATCACAAATTTCTGGTGACCCGGTCAATCAAGATGCACCAACTCAGATATTTTTATATGCTGCATTTTATTTGAACTCGATTTAAATTCGAGAAAGTGGAAGTATACAGTTGTTTAGGATTGTGTGTGGTGTTTTTAATCATATTTTTTTTAAAAGAATAGCCTAATAATTAGTTTAAAAAATATTTTAATCAATTACTGGACATTTCAGGTGACCTCATTTGAAGTCCAGGCGACCCCACATGGGGTCCCGACCCCAAGGTTGAAAAACACTGGGCTAGCTGTTGTAGTATCCCAGAATGCAAAGCACACTTGGCTGTGAGAGCCTTTTAACTCAGTAGTCCTTGCACAGGGGTCAGATCGAGGTGAGATCACATTCTCATGATTCAAATCAGAAGCAGTTTTTTTCCCTGTAATAAACACCACTGGTCTGAGAACACTCCCGGCCTTTCTTTCATTTTTTGCTCTTTTTTGGGCAGAAAGTGGCTTCAGGACAAACTAGATCTCTCCACCAGATCGTGATTAGAAAGAAAACCAAGATATTTCACCACAGAAATCATTCAGAGAGCTGTAACAGCATGTGTGGATGATACTGAAGGTTACATGAAACATTCAGGGCCAGCAGACGTAATGGCTGAATATCAATACGACGATGTGAGAGACGGAGAGATGTGAAGAATGTAGACGCACACAACAACAACAACACACACAGGCTGCTGGCTACTGGCTACTACACACAGTGGTTAAAACACAGTATTAGGCCTAATCTCCATGTATTGCACCTGAGAGAGACAGAGAACACGAGAGAGTGGCACGCAGCAGGGCACCGCAGTCTCTATGGCAACCCGCTGGCCTAAATCTGGTCTTAGAAGAAAGGACGATCACTCCCTGTGTGTCTGACTGTAATAAGCTTTACTCCGTCCTCTACCTCTGAACTGGCTCAGACACAGAGGAGCAGGACGTCTCTGACAGTTTTTTGACTTTCAGGCCATTTATTCACCTCAGTGTGATCATTTATCTTGTTGTGGAGGAACGGTAACACAAATCATGCAAAAACATATGTCCATTAGTAAGTCAGTCTATTAATGACATTTATGGGGTAATCTATTAAGAAAAACATGTGCTGGCTGCTGCTCCCAGATGTTGAGATGATTTACTTTATAATCCCAGATAAATACTTTGGATTTCTGGCTCCTGCTCAGATTGTCAGAGAGCAGCCTGTGGAAAACAAGAGTGGTTTTGTATGATTGGTATTTCATCCAGCATTAATCATATCTATAAATATATTATTAGACAACTTCAAATAAACATCAGCAACCAGGGCTGTCTTAAGGCTTTTTGTTTTGATCTGTTTCACATTTATCCTCTGACCCATACGAGAGATTTTCCAGCTGCTGGATCGTGTTAATAAAATGCTTTTTATACTTCATGCTCTCCTCGTCTCTGCGCCTCCCTGCTGCTGCAGTAGTGTAATAAGCTGCAGCTCTGTCGTGGCTTGTGCATCTATAACTTAACACTGACTCACCACTTTGACATGAAACGACAGCCTCTGGTCTGCTTTGTAATAGCTTTCTCTCTGATTAGTCCTTTGAGACAGGTAACAGTGAAGTACCGCCCCCGGATGCAAGTTCAGACTTACTGCACTCGTCTACCTGCTGCATATGAGGCAGGCTGAAAGGATGAGGGCTGTAATCACATCTTAGGGCTGTTGCTGCCTTCATCTTTACGTTTATATGAAGTTTTGCCTGTGGTTAAATAACTATAACCAACCACAGGGCATAATACATGTATTATGCAGGCATGGAGTCATTATTCATTATTACATTACTAATGAATTGGTCAGTTGGTAGAAAATGTATCAGCTATATTCTGATCATCAATAATCTTTTCAGTCATTTGATGAACAGAAGACATCAGCTTCAGGAATTTTTCACCATTTTGTGACCATGTAAAGATAAAATAATGAATCTATTAATACGAATTGTCCTTATTAATGCATATCTATTATGATATAATGTATTTTCCCACTCTGAGAAGCAAGTCAAGTAGCCTACACATTTCTTGCATTTGCTCCCCCTTTAGACTCTATAGTGTGGATTACATACAGAGTGACAGCATGAGCAGTCAAACACAACATCTAACACACTGGTTCATATAACCACTGAGTGAAACTAAGTTAATTGATTATGTCTCAGTGCTTGTGATTTGTCATGAGGCTGTAAAGAGCACACAGAGTCTAGCACCTTTGTCTATATGACGGCTGATTGATATGTCAGAGTGAGGTCAAACTGTGTGATAAACGCTCAGCCGGACACACTGAATGACACCACCATCCAACAGAAACATCCCATCTTGTTCAGTCAATTAATTCATAAACGCTTCCCATCTATTATGTCCAGACAATCTGTCACGCTTTAACGTTAGCTAGCCAACACCTTTCTGCCTCCAGCCACCGCCAACCAGCCCGCCTTAATGAACCGTCTTCTCACAGGCATTAGACCGAGTCAGGCTAAAGGTGACATTAGTACTGTACCTGGTCAGGTGAAAGGGGCGGACGAGCCTACGGCACCAGTCAGGTCATGTTCGGTCGACACTGTGTTAGCTTAGGTCTCCACTGACTGACTGCAGCAAACACTCCGCACAGCTCGGCGGTTCACACCAAGATTGTTTATCGTACAGATGGTTCACTCAACATTAGAAAAAGCTAACACGCCCTTTGACCTGCTAACCTGACTGCTGAACATTTGAGGGTTTTTTATGTTTGTTTTTTTAATAAGCTGTGTCGGTCCATTGTAACTCCACAACGAGTACTACAAACTATGGGAAGTTGCTCACTGTTCTTACTTTTCCCGAAAATGTATACCCAAGTGACACCTCATCTCTACTTCGTGTCTTTGGTACCGGCTCGCTTGAGAGCGCGCAAGGCATCCTGGGAAATTGAGTCTTATTTTGCTCTAACGTTTCATTAAAACATCTCTGAACTCACGCTTACAGCAATAAAACGCTACAACAGCCAGTAATTATATATTTACGGCGATAAAACTTTGCATGAAGTGATTAATGCTTTTTTAAAAACGAGCATTTGAAAAGAAAAATATCACTTTCCCTAAATTTGGCGTAACCAGGAAGTGCTAAGAGGTCATATGATTGTAGAAAAATGGCCGCGGTGCAGTGGTAAGTTGATGTTTTCTTATTTAAAATAAACAGCTTATTGTCAATAAAAGGCATTTAAGTCATGTATTTGTTCATATAATATGGAATGTGGGAAGGTATGTGCAATGCAAAAGCTTGTATCTGAGCTTCTGTTTAATATAACGCCTGAAATAAAGTGCCAGCTTTATTAGCATGTTTTCATCATAAGCTTTACAGTCAAATTCAACATTACTAAGTGTTATCATGGCTTTGGTTTCAACTCACACGTCCTCCTTGCCTTTAGTTTAGCTGCGCTCTCTCAGAGACTGTGAGGATGTGCTGTAAACATCCTGAATCAAATATATTCGCAGGTAATCGATATTGGAAAAGAAAAGAAAATGCTATGTTTGTTATATTACAAAGAAATACCTCTATATCCTCCAGTCCTATATCATGACAGCTCTGTTCAAGCACATGCAAAGGTTACATGTTGTTTTGTCTTACAAGCCATAGCAGCAGATGAGCAGATTGAATGAAAATTCATCATCAACCATTGTATTAGTAAATTAATCCCTGTGCATGTTATGCTTCAAGGACTAATGTGTGTTATATTGTTTTGTTTATTTATTAACTGAATATTATGTTGTTTAATTATGTATCAAGTTATAAAGGTAACCATTAGGTAAAGTAAATACACAGTATTCTCACTTCAGCTGCTGAATCAGAGTGAGTGTTCAGAAAGTGCCAGTAAAAACAGCTCAACCTGTTCTGTCTCTTCTGTCTGTCTGTTGGGCGACCAGGCGATCCCGCGGGCGCAACTATGAGGCCGAGCTGCAGAGGTGCCGTCCTGAAGTGGCTCCGGTGGAGTTTGGAGACTACCATCCACTCAAACCCATAATGGTATCAGCACTTTTCCGTCTTCATTTTTAAAGCAGACAGAATAAACTAAAACAAGCTATTATCTATTGTCTATAAGATCGGAAAGCAATGTGTTAACTTGTGATGTGGAATAATTAGTGGTGATGATAATTTGTATTTAATGAGTTGGTACAATCCCTCAGTGTCCCGGCAGTAGCTCTGACTTGACCTTCTCCCCTTTACATAGGTGACGGATACAAAGACTCGACGTGGGGCTCGTAAAGGCAGCACCTCCTCCTCTTCCTCCTCCTCTTCCTCTGTGCCCCCGGACCCCCTGAGCTCCATGCTGGATGGGACCGACCCCCTGTCCATGTTTGCAGCAGCCTCAGCCAGTGAGACTCCAGCCATGTCCCACAGCGCCTCCACAGGGGTCAGTTCATTCTGCAGACACGCTGACTGATGTTCACACAAACACATCAAACATTGCAGAAACATCAATTTTCAGAAGATATTTCCCCTATTCAATTTGAATGCTGAGATGCTGTGCTTCTAGGACCTGGGGAAGAAGAGGAAGGAGAAGGAGGAAGAAGCCGTGGGACCAGACTTTGAGCCCTGGTCGTCCAAGAGAGGAGAAATCCTGGCCAGGTTCACCACCACTGAAAAACTCTCAATTGTGAGTACGCCTGTCACAATTATTACATAATTGCCTGATCGCAAATATTTCGGCTGACCGCAGTTATTTTGCATAATCATTAAAAACGTTGCCATTCATCAGTATAAAAAGAGCTGGATGAAACTAACAGAATTGTCGCATTTCCAACACTATTTCCTTGTTGTTTGAGGTTTGAATGGTCCTCTTTTAATGACATCATCATGCACCCCCTTCTTCTTCTATCGTTCAATGGTTCAATCAGCAAACTGTTAATCTCAAGGCACTTAATTTCTTACATTGGAGGACTGCATTTTGATGAATATCTATTGAGATTAGCATCATGGATTTAGCAAAGCCTAAAGGCAACCAGAAGTGCTTTTTTTTTTCATTTATATTTTCCTATGTGAAATGCCAACAAATGGCTCTTCTACTAAGGTGTATGTGTATTATTAAAAGGAAAATTCAACATTTTGGTAAATTTGCCCATTGCCACGTTACAAGGCGGAGTTGTTGCAAATGTTTAATGTTGCAAAGGCTTATACTATAATATATGAATACGAATATGAATACAAATTACTTTATTTAATAATTAAAAAAACCTGATGGATCTAGGTACAAAGATTTTCTATAACATGATCAGAAAAAGACAATTAAATTGTTTATTGCAATTAGCCCTAAATGTGAGTCCTTCTCTCAGTCAACACCAAGAATCTATATGTCTATGTGTATATGTGTTCATGGCGCCTGGAGTCTCTGGTCTGTCCAGGACGAATTTCTCCCAAGGGAGATAATAAAGACAAACTAACAAACTAACTAGCAAACTACCAAATTAACCAAAGTTATAGAAGGTTGTATTGCTTGGCCGCCTTTTACTGGATGGAAATTGATTAAAATTTATTTTTCTCCATAGAATCTTTTCATGGGCTCTGACAGAGGTAAGACGTACTGAAACTGTTTTTGATTTGATCTTATGCTCATTGTGTAAACAGGAAATGGTTTGCTAAATGGTTAGCATCCGTACCCTATAAACAAAAGTAATGAATCAGGGTTGCTTTAAGTAGCAATAAAAAAACAACAAGACAGAGACAATGACAAATGTGTTGTCTTTGCAGGAAAAGCTCCGAGCCCAGGATCCTCAGCTGTTTCAGAGAAAGTCCGCACTCGTCTGGAGGAACTGGATGATCTGGAGGAGGTAGGTTTATATCTGTACAGCTTACATGGAGCGAGTGTGGAATACCTCTTGAGGGTTCAGATTTATTCTGCTCTCCTGGTACTGTAAGGCTAAAACTGAATTAAATTTCCATATACATGAATATGCAAATACAGCACTGCTTCTGTCTCTGTTATGAATTATCGCATAAATGAAATAACTTGCGATCTTCATCAACACCATACCATTTCCATTGAAGTAAGTATCATTTTGGGCAAAGCAGAGTGAAACTGTAGTATAGTAAGGATGTATTTTGGGCTTGACTGTGTGTATGTGTGTGTTCAGGGTTCCCAGAGAGAGCTGCTGAACCTCTCCCAGCAGGATTATGCAAACCGCATCGAGGAGCTGAACCAGTCCCTCAAGGAGGCGTGGGCTTCTGACCAGAAGGTCAAAGCCCTGAAGATCGTCATCCAGGTGACTCAGCAGTTTGAAAAGATCCACAAAAGAACTGCAACAACTCAGATATACCGTAGTTAATCAGCGTTATGTCTTTATTACCTGGTTTTCTCTTGAATAACATTGCATCAATATGTGTTCCAGTGCTCGAAGCTTCTGTCCGACACCTCGGTGATCCAGTTCTACCCCAGCAAGTTTGTTCTCATCACAGATATCCTCGACACCTTTGGTACGTAGAGAAGTCTTGTTTACCTCAGTTGAAAAACAAATCATTTGCAAGTCTTTTGAATATGGTTTTGCTGTCGTCTGTAGGTCGCCTGGTGTTTGACAGAATCTGGACCATGTGTTCAGACCCGCGACCCCTGCCAGGTGTGGAACGCATATATGATAAGAGTGTTTTTCTGTAACCTCCAAGGAGGCCGTGCATTGATTGGTTTTGTGTGTCCTGTCCTCTCTCCTCAGACTCGTTCACAGTAGAGGACGTGAACGACACGGCCAAGGAGACGTGCCTCAACTGGTTCTTCAAGATCGCCTCCATCAGAGAGCTCCTGCCCAGACTGTATCCTCCACTGACGTTATCACAGCAGCACAGCTCAAATCGGTCCTCAGCTCATCTGGATTGATGCCGGCTCTATTTTCACTTATTACATTTTGCTTGTTAAATTCAATTAGACCAGATTCCAGAGCGCCTGCAGGTCAGTAGAGCTGGGTATCAAACTCTGATACTTTTATGAGTCAGCTGAATTGGTTTGATACTATCTGAGACTGAAAAAAAGTCTCATCAGTCGATAACAGATTCCAGTACCTAAGGAGTAGATGTTTAAATCTGATCCTGCTGATGATTGGCTGTTTATTAACACAAACAGAGACCTGGTTTAAAAGTGAAACAAGGAAATTGTATAGTAATGTGTATTGTACTTTTGTTTATGCTAAAATGGATTTGATAAAATTGGTATCAAAAAAGATTTTGTTTTTAAAAAGAACTTAACTGAGGTTTCATACCATCAGGATTCAAACTCATTAACACAGCCTTTACCTCATGTATAAATTTGAGTCTTTAACCTCCATGAACAGATACGTGGAGGCCGCCATTCTCAAGTGCAACCGCTTCCTCAACAAATCGTACGTTTACTTTTTTTTTCTTTATCAGCCTTTGAAACCTGATCTCTGATTTTCGTCTTACATCTCCATACAAATTAACTTTTACCTTTCCTGCTTCATAAACCTCCTACCAGCCTTAGGGAAGACATATTAGTTCTGTATCATATCATTCACATTCCCCTTCAACTCATAATTGGATATTTAGTTTCCATAGAAAATGAAAGATTTAAAATATTCCACTCAGCCAAAAGCGATTTTTAAATAAATAACAGAGCCTTTTTATGCCTCATCATCCTCTCTCTCTGTAGTGGGATTCAGGAGACGCTGCCTCGGTTGACGGCCATGATCAGAGGGATTGGTGACCCTTTGGTGGCTGCGTATGCCAGAGCTTATCTCTGCAGGGTGAGGCTGGACTTTTTCCACTTTTTCCATGTGCTCAGTATTTTCTCTTCATCTGTCATTGATATGTAGGTAGGTTAGCAGTTTACTTAGGCTGGCAAGGCAGCTTTATTTATATAGCGCATTTCATACCAAGGGGCAACTCAATGTGCTTAACATAAGAACAAAAGTAAAAATTGGAAATGGAAAAAAACTGAGAAAAATTTTAATAAAACCCAAAATAGTAAAAATTGGAAACATTAAACATACAATTAAAAGCAAGAAAAAAAGAGTAAAAGAAAGTACTGTACATGAAGTAAAGAGTAAAAATATACTTAAGAGACCATGTTCCTCTCTTCCTCCAGGTGGGCATGGAGGTGGCCCCCCACCTGAAGGACAGCCTCAACTGCAACTTCTTCGACCTGCTCGGGACCTTCCGCCAGATCAACGGGGAGAGTGTCCGGAACCAGCTGGTGCTGCAGAGGGTGGAGGCTCCCGAGTACCTGACGCTCTACTCACCTGCCATCAGCTGGATCCTGCAGTGCATCGCCTACAGAGCTCCAGAGGTTTGTATTCACATCCATTTAACTTAGGAAGCTGGAATTTTTAATTCAATGAATGATATTGAACATTTGCCCCCAAAAAAACTACCGTTGTCAGTAGTTATCAGTGAAGTCATGCTGTTTGTGTTTTCATTGCAGCAACTGCTGACAGAGATGATGGAGAGATGCAAGAAACTGGGACACAAGTGAGTGTTTGAACAGCTTAACGATAATGAGGGAACTTTAATTTGTCTGGTTTTATTTTGATAAGAGCTGAAAATCCTCATTTTCCTGAGGAGAGAAAAATGAAGTCTGACTTCCTGCCTCAGTTTAATTAAGTTAATTAAGTCCTCTACTGGTCTTTATTATATTGCTTTTTTTCAGTTCATATTATGTAGCACATTTTTTTCATTAGTGACTTACTGAAGAAAAGTCTCCATCTTTTCACTTTGAGAAGTAAAAACTCTCTGGGTCCACCGGTCACAGCCGGCATGAAGCAAGGGGTTTATAACCAGACATTGTTGTGGTTTAAGGTGTCACAATCTAAAAAGCTTCTCAACAGTGGTGTTACAGAGCGTTTATTGGTTTCTGCTGGTGGTAAAAACAGGAAATATGATGGTGTTCCTGTTTCCCACAGTGCTTTGCTGTTGAATTCAGTCATGAGGGCATTCAGGCCGGAGTTTGTGGCAGCCAGAGCCTCTGACTTCATCGGGATGATCAAAGACTGTGATGAAGCTGGTTTCCCAAAGGTCAGAGGACAAAGATACTTGTTATAATATAATCATCCATTAAATGATTCCTGTTTTTCATTGACTGTTTGCTTCTTGTCATTCATCTGGAAATAACAGAGGCTTATCCTTGTGCCTTCCTATAAACCCTCTTGTTTCCTCCTCTCCAGCACCTGCTGTTTGGATCTCTGGGTCGCAGTCTGGCTTGTGCCGACCCTCCAGAACCCGAGAGGCTGACGATCCTGAACGAAGCCTGGAAGGTCATCACCAAAGTGCGCAGTCCTCGGGTACGTGTCAGACTGAAGCTGTTTCCACATAGCTGCTTATATGTTCTAGATCATGACCGCATGTGTGATTATTGCTGAATTTTTTTCCAGGATTACATCAACTGTGCTGAGATCTGGGTGGAGTTCACCTGCCGACACTTTACAGTGAGTAAAACACAGAGGGAGGATGAGTTGTTTCATTTTCTATCGCTTGGATTTTGATACAATCTTATTGTATCTCCATCTCTCATTCACAGAAACGAGAGGTCAACACCATCCTCGCCGACATCATCAAACACATGACCCCTGACAGAGCGTTCGAGGATGCATATCCTCAGGTTAGCAACTCGCTTGCAAACAGAGCCACCCCACTGTCTCTGCCATCTCCTTTTCAGCAACTCTTGTTTGTTTTTGTCCGGTGTGTAGCTGCAGTCAGTGATCAGGAAGATCCTCACCTACCTCCAGGACTTCTCCATCCTCTTCTCCATGGTGAGCTGTGTTAAAGGAGACATATTATGCCCCCTTTCCACAAATTAAAGTAGTTCCCAGGTGTTTTAAAGACATGTCTGTGACATGCTGTGGTCAAAATACCCCAAGGATCAAACATCACAGCTCTTTTCATACTCAGCCCTGTTCAGAACGGCTGGTTTCAGTGCCTGTCCCTTTAAATGCAAATTAGCCACTGCTTGCCCCGCCCCACCCATTCTACTGGTCCCAGGTAGGGGTGGGATTATGCAAATTTGAATCCTAGTTACGTCACTGGAAAACAGTTTAGGGAACAGCTCGTAAAACCATGTGGATTTCAATCTAGTGAGCCTGCACATTAGAGATTATTTTGTCAATTCCCACATTTTGGGGGTCGGGAAGGCAAGACAAACCTTCAAAAAGTGATATTTCCATATGTCCCCTTTAATGAGAAAAGAAAATTACCTGTGTCCCGTCATCCTGCCACAGCTCTTCAGTCTAACTGCTTTTTGTTTCTCAGGAGCGTTTCCTGCCGTTCCTCGACATGTTCCAGAAGGACAGTGTGAGGGTGGAGGTCTGCAGATCCATCATGGAGGTCTTCATCAAGTAAGAGAAGCCCCCAAGTGTTTGGTTTAAATAATGATATTTATATGCTTTGTGACAGAAAGTGACACCTTCTCATAAATGTGTTTCTAAAAAATAATTACAGACACCAGGTGGAGCTCACCAGAGATCCAGTCATCCTCAACGCCATGCTGCACATCTGCAAGACCATGCACGACTCTGTCAAGTAGGGTGTTGTCTTTTATGGATTTGGGGAAATTGTTGTCTGTTGTCACTGTGGTGTTTTTTTAAATGACAGTAAAACATATCCACATTTTTAATGTAACATCTAACTTAATTTTCTTCTTGGGATTTCTGATATTGTTGATAAGGACAGATATTGAATGTGCAGTCTGTTTGTTTTCAGTCACTAACCCCTCTGCTCTGTGCCCTGCAGCGCTCTCACTCTGGAGGATGAGAAACGATCTTTGGCTCTGCTGATCATCGGCTTCATCCGTATGGTGAGAATGACGTCTGTAATCTGCCTCGTCATTTCTGACCTCTCTTAAAAAGTCATTTCCTAAAGCAGCTGGGCACTTTAAAAGTGCCACCATTCCTCTGTCTGAGTGACTCAGTAAACTGCTGCATGCTTGTACTGTATATGCAGTGGCTTGAATATTATGATGATCTCATATCTGCTCTTTCCAAAAATATTATAAGCTATTGCAGCTAACTCAGAACATGTCATACTTACATTGATTCAGTTTCTGTGTTGATTTTAAAATTTTGTTCTAAAGCACTTCATGGTTTTTCACCATCACATTCCATTCATCTCATATGTACTAGTCAGACTGTCTATCAGTCTGGTAGTTGTCTGTTCTAACTCTGGCTTTAAATAAAGTTTTTTTTCTTTTAGTCTTTTAATGTTTTTAAATGATTTGTCATGTTATGTTATTCACTTTTTTGGTTTTATCTACGTCATAAATTACACGTATATTATTAAAGGTGAACCTCCTCAGCTGGTGTTCATCACAGATTCAATTAGAGTTGAAGGTTTTGGCGCAACAGAGTTAAATTTCCTCTGGGAAAAACCTAACTGAGTTTAAATAGACGGTTAATTTAAAAAAGAATTTAATTCTAAACGTGTTTAGTGCAACAGAATTTCAATTTAAACCGAGTTAATCTGGTTTATGAGTTCAACCTTGGTGTATTCCAGCCTCAGTGATCTTGTGAATATCTGAGGCAGCAGGACGGTGTATATAAATCAAAATAAACTGCAGTTCCCAGATTTAGAATTGAGAATAAACTGGAGCAACAGTGGAGCTCATTCTCCCATCATTTCTCTGTTTTCACTCCCTGTTGTTTCTGCTTCCTGTTGTTCAGGTTTCCTTTGGTCGAGACTTTGAGCAGCAGTTGAGTTTCTGTGTGGAGGCCAGAGCCACCTTCTGTAACCTGGAGCCAGTGCTGGTGCAGCTCATTCATGTCAGTATACATCCACTCAAATTAGTTGAAAGGGATTCTCTCTCACACACACACACACAAATACAATACACACACGTCATCTTCATGCTGAGCTGGTCTTGTGGTTTGCAGACGGTGAACCAGCTGGCGATGGAGACCAGGAGGGTGATGAGAGGGAGTCACTCCAGGAAAACGGCAGCGTTCGTCAGGGTGAGTCCATGCACGCAGCAGCAACACGAGTCTGATCCCTGCAAGCCACCGTACATAACTGCATGGTGTTATGTATGATGGATGGATGAGTCCATAACCATGTTTCTGTGTGTCTGTCCTCCAGGCGTGTGCTGCGTACAGCTTCATCACCATCCCGTCTCTAAGCAGCATCTTCAGTCGTCTCAGCCTCTACCTGCTCTCTGGTCAGGTCGCACTGGCAAACCAGTGTCTCTCCCAGGGTGAGCAGACTGCCCGGTTTCACATTTCAAACTGGGACCAGTTTATTTCTTTTATCAGTTTAACAAATCGTATCTTTTCCTTCTAACCCTTTTCTTTCCTTATCTCACCTTTGTTATCTTTCTTTTGCCTTTCTTTCTGCATCAAACCCTCTCTCTCATTTTGTGTGTGTCATGTTTGTTCCCTGTCTTCACTTTGATTCCCTCTCCTTCTCTCTATCCTTCCTCTCCTGCAGCGGATGCCTTCCTGAAGGCAGCGGTCAGTCTTCTCCCGGAGGTTCCTCGCTCCATCAGCGTGGAGGGGAAACTTCGCTCGTCCGAGAGCTTCCTGATGGACTTCATCAACAACTTCCTGGCCACGCTGCTGGTTGTCCCGGTAACGTACTCAACTCTTTCCAAGCTTTCCAGTATAAAAAGATAAGGAAAGTCATGTGGTTAGATGAACCAGATCCACAATCCCTCACAAAATCCCTACATTCATGACTATGTGTGTGCGTGTCTGCAGGATCATCCAGAGCACGGTGTGCTCTATCTGGTCCGTGGTCTGCTCAACATGGTCCAAGATTACACCTGGGAGGACAACAGTGATGCCAAGGTGCGGGTCTACATCAGTGCTCTGCCCCTGCTGGCCGCCATGGGTCAGGAAACCTACCTGTACTCTGTCCCCAAAGGTACATGCACACACATTCTGTTAAAACATCTCTTTGCCTAAAACAGGGGTGTCAAACATGCAGCCTGAGGGCCAAAACTAGCCCACGGGATGAATTTTTGAAGTGTTTAAGTTTCATAGAAGACAGAAGAGGCATAGTGTTGTTGAAATTGCACATATTTTTCTCAAGAAATTGCAAGTTGTTCATAATGTTTTGTAAAACAATAGTTTATTTAATGTAAACATCTTAATATTGTACTTGTTTGCACTAAAACATAGGGAAAGGTTTATAGTTCTTATTATTTATAGGTTATTACTCAAATTCAGAGATTCAGAGATGTATGTGGCCCCTGAACTAGAATGATTTTGACAACCCTGGCATAGATTAGAAGATCACCAAGATCATCAGACAAATACAGATGCAAAAATGAATCTTACTTTTCTTGTAGTTCTTATTTTTGGAACACACCATCCAGGATTTTCTGAAATTTCAGAACTCCCTAATCCTACTTTATGGATTACTGCAGGGTTAATTCCTGTATAAATGTAGATAACCAAGTTTTTAGTGTTGTAACACTTCTGCTGCTCCGCTTCGTGACGAGAGGCTCTGCTTTTTATCCGTCTGTAAGCTGTAGTAGTTTATAGAGGGATTTTATGTGAGTGCCTACTTTATGAACCGCTTCATTAAAAGCACATTTCTACATGTATCTTTTCCCTCTCTTTCCTGGGCTCAGTGGATTCCAATGAGACACTTTACGGAGGAGACCCCAAGTTTCTGTCTGAAATCAACAAGCTGTGCGAGACCCTGATCGGTCAAGTCCTGGATCATCTGAAGACGCTCGGTCGAGACGAGGTGACAACAGAAAAAATGTTTTTGCTCCTTTGTGCTTCTTAATTCTGTCACCATACACTCAGGTCTCCAGTTGAGAAGACCTGGGGTCTATCCAGTGTTATTATGCTGCATTTACATACCATCTTCTCTTTCTTTACCATCTTGTGTTGCTGTTCACGTGTGTGTGAGAAATGATTATACCCTGTATAGTGGACTCATAACATCCCGCAATGCATCATGAAAAGTAGTGTACATCTGATGATCACTAACTAAGCAATACTGTATGTCATTATGCATTTTGCTTGTGCTGAAAGACAGAAAATCAGTGGAGAGAAAATAGTCTGAAAATGTGCTTTCATCATACCAATGAAATCACTATATAGTACTATAGAGAAAGCAAAACAGTGAGTGATTTTGGACACAGCTGTTGTCTGAGATAATAACTCACAATATTAAATACAGGGTTAGTGTGTTTACTATTAAGTATTGTCCAGAAGTAAAACAAAAAACAAAACAGCCATAAAAGTAAAGAAATAAGTTCACTGGTGGTTCAGAGCCAGGGTTGTGTGAAGTTATATGTCCCCAGATGAGGTGAAGATGAATTCTATATCTGATTTGATTAGATCCAACATCATTATGTTGTTTACAAAGAGGGAGCAGAGGAAGAGAATAGAGAGCAAGTACCAAAGTGCTGTCCCATTCCTCTGATACCATCTGCAGTTTCTCACATTCAGTCACCGAGCAGGTAAAATCAGTTCAACATTTTGGCAGATTTGCCCATTGCCATAATTCCTATAGTTTTAGGAGTAGGTTTGTTACCCTTACTTGTCGGTGCAAGCTATTTTTAGAATGGAGGAGCAGAGCCACAAGCTGCTCAGAGCTGCGCTACGGAGGCATTTCTTGGTTTCCCTCATCAAACTCATCAAATACACAATCCAGCAACTCCAAAATGCTCTGGTGGACAAGTTGTGACCTGCACATTCACCACGCTATGAGATAATAACAGAACGTTACGAGACAGAGTTGCTTTAGAGGCAAATGCAGAGACTGCTTGCAGAAAAACTGCCCTCGACAGGAACGCACATCAGCGGTTTTGCATGAATTTACCTTGAAAACAACTCTGTCTCGTAACGTTCTGTTATTATCTCATAGCGTGGTGAAAGTGCAGGTCACAACTTGTCCACGAGAGTGTTTTGGAGTTGTTGGATTGTGTATTTGATGAGTTTGATGAGGGAAACCAAGAAATCACATGAGCCTCCGTAGCGTAGCTCTGAGCAGCTTGCTCTGCTCCGCCGTTCTAAAAATAGCTTGCACCAATAATTAAAGGACGAACCTACTGCTAAAACTATAGGGATTATGGCCAATTTGCCAAAATGTTGAACTATCCCTTTAAGTCTGTGAGGATTAATGCCTCTGGTGTTACAGAGGACACTGGGATTGGGCCTAATGAGGCTGTTTGTGTGTCCTGCACTGACCTGCTTCTTGCCCTTCACAGCAGAGCACACGGCGTCAGGGCGCCGTGGCCTTCTCCCTGTTCGGTGTCCTGTTGGCTCACGGCGACCTGAGGAACAACAAGCTGAGCCAGCTGGCCGTCAACCTGTGGAACCTCAGCCACAAACACGGATACTGCGAGACACGGCTCTCGGTGAGTTCACGTCCACACCTTGGGACGTAGTTCAGCATCTCTCAAACAGCTCCGCTCGTAGTTATGTCAGTTTCTTATCTTCCTCCTCGCTGATCTCTCTGGTCGCTCTCTCCCTCTCCGCTTCAGGTTCGGACTCTGGAGTTCATCAAACACCAGTCTCAGCAGCCCAACATGGCTTACCTGTCAGATACAGTCCAGAGGCTCACGCTGCAGTCCCGCACCTGAGCACCAGCCTCTACACGCCTCATCAAAACTTGTCACCACACAGCGAGGGGTTGTGTAAATAAAAGATGACAGGAAGCACAGAGGAGAACGTGCCTTCATGTATTTTTGTGTGTGATGACACTATGGACATCTGAGGGGTTATGGAAGTAGAAAAATGACTTAAATTCATTGGATCAATATTAGAAATGTTAATGATTGTAGACGGATGTTGTCCCAAAACTATCAATTATCATAGACAATTATTGCCGACATTGGAACCTAATTATTTCAAGATCAAAGAATCCAAGGTTCAGATTTTCTGGCTTTCAAGTCTCATCACAGATGTGCTTCTGGCCTAGTTATTTTGTCAAAGTAAAAATACTTATAATGTTGAAATACTGCTACTGCTGCACTTAACCTTTTTCATGCAGTGATAGCTTTTCATCAATGCTGGTCTATGTTTTGCTGCATTTCTTTAACACACACCCAGAAGAAAAACATGTACATGTGAATTTGCACAACTGTTCTCTGTATCACATGCATACAATATATATAATGTAATAATGTTGATTTAATGACAGTGTTTTAACATTATGTCCTCTTCATGTGTTTGTAGAAATAAACATTCTGCTTTGTATTTAAATACTTATTATGTATCTTTTTCATTACAGTATTTAGAGTTTTGGTTAGCTTCAGCGTTTTATTTTAATACAGAGTATGATGCAGTAATAAAACGGACAGGACAGCGCTTGTTTGAAGACATTCTCAAACTCTTCTCAGTTGTATTTTATTTATTCAATTAGTGAATCATTGAAAAGGCAAACACTCCCCGTAAGTCCTCAAAGGAAAAAAAAAAACATATACAAAAGCTGTGACGATGTTCACTGAGACACACACACAGTAGGCCTTTGGTCACACACCTTTTTTACTGCCAGATAAGAGAGAATCCAGACAAAACTGACTCTGAGGTTAGTGATGGAAATGGGGAGAAAAGAAATTGTAAGTTTTGTTCCGTCTTCATCTGAAAGTTGTTTTATGACATTTAGTTGATCTCTGTAGAAAATGTGACTGTTGTTGAGGAACCTCAGTCAGTTTTGTCTGGATTTCCCTTTTTGGATGATGGATGGTGGTAAAACAAAGAGGCCTGCAGGAGGAGCTGGCCACCAGAGAGAATCCTCATCCTCAATTTCCAATGACTTAAAACACATTAATACAATCTTGTCAAGTCATTTAAATAATCATTTGGAGGATTTTGTGGCAGAGTAATTGTAGATTTCTCTGTTTTTCAGTCTCTGATGACCGCTGCTTTTTGACTCACTCTTTGACCGCCACATCACTGGTCTCTATGATGATCCTCAACCACATTAGATAGATGCAATCACGACAGAGCATGTACACTGACAACTCAACACTATTCTATCGTCCCTCTGTAGCACTATGACATTGAGCCAGCCAGTCCTCTATGGAAGACCAAAATGACCAAAATTAAATCTATATGAAATAAAAGTCAAAATATCTGATCTAACTGATGACCTGTGGTGTAATCCAATGCATTAAAAAATACTGTGAAATGGTATTTCAGCCATTTTTATTCATCTTCAAGATTTGATTCAATACATATTCTTGAAAATAAAAACGCTGAAATAACACTTCCAAAAAAATGTGTTTTGAATAAAAATTATTTTATCGTCTCTCAAGTGATATTTAACATTTATTTAATGCCGTTTTTATTGAATATTGGCCATTTTGGATTTCCACAGTCCCACACAGATAATTACATAGAAGTAAATAAACACTATTCTACATTGGAAGACCTGTGGACATTCCTAGTTTCCTAGTATTTAATAAAAATTTTGACTTCACAAGGGGGATTTGGCCCCTCTAGATTATCTGGAGCACAGTTAGGTTTTTTTCTTTAAAAAAAAAAAAATCCTAAAACAGCAAACTGACAAGACCTGGACTGATCGAATGTCACTACAAGGACAAAATGAAGCTGAAGACTGAATGATGTGAGCAAAGAAAAACGAGCTGTCGAGGGGGAAACAAGCCGAGTGTGTTCTCTGAGGGCCAAAGAAGTTAACACTGATGGACAGCAGCTATTGTAATGTGCACCGGCTGAACTAATGACTGCTCCACCTCCAAGAGGAAACTGTTTAACAGAAACAAAAACAGAATCAAAGACAAAAGACAAAGTCAGAAATAGTCAGATAAGCAGCAAGCTTAAATATTAGCATCTTGATAACATGCAAAGCAAGGTTCACTCCAACAGACGGGGTTTTCACAGTGTCTCATTTCGCTCCACTCGTCAGAGGATCACTTTAAAGACCCTCAGTGCTTCAAACACCTCATTACCAGAATCTGCAGGGCTTCTGGCAACTGTAACAAGGCCAATGTTGGATCTTCCTTTACGCAGTTTCTCTTGGAGATGGCGCAAACAAGCTCAGCAGCAGTTCAGCAAGTGCACGTTAAAAAAAAAAAAAGTGACACGTCTACACTGGAGCTATTTGTATACAGACAGCTCTATGTTGGTAGTAATTCACTTGAATTAAAAAAAAAAAAAAAAAAAAAAAAAAAAAAAGCAGCCACCACTATGATCCATAGAGGAGACACTGAGCAGGAAAGGTTTGTTTGGTTGAAATTCAAGGTACAAGATGACCTATGATAATAACTTGTCTCTGATGTCTGGTTTGATGTCTGATGTCTGGTTTGTCCATGAAGTCGATGGACAAACGAGAGTAAGAAAGTGAAACGTGGCCCTGACTACAAGTTAATTCACTACCGACAGAAGAGACTTGTAACGGAATAAAAGCTGTTGATAAATGCCAACAACTTCGACAGCCATGGCTCCGATTGAATGAAAGATAACAGTTGAATATTTGTGAGTTGCCTAAACTCTTTAATAATGATGACGTTAACTTGGGCTTGCACTTGGGATTGTATTCTCTCCACTGGGAGACTCCCATGTCTTCAGAGCAGGTATTCACAGAGAGAGGGCAGTTGTTTATCTGTTGTTTAAAACTGACCAACCCTCACCACAGAGCAGGAGTCCCAAACTACCCAAATGTCTAAAATAAAATAGTATAGTCTTATTAATAACAATAATAATAATAATATTAATAATAATAATAATAATAATAATTCAACACAGGAAGAGTTTGCAGTTTGGCGCAGTCAGTCCAGGCAGTGCTGACAGGGATGTTTTGGTGGCCTGATTCTTATTCTGATTTTAGGACTTTATAGGTGGGATGGGGTGTCTGGAAACAGCACGCCTCTGAAAACATCGACCAGAGCCTCGCACCCCATCCCTGTTGTCGAGGTGACGAAGGGAGGCGGGGTGGTCTTCCTCTTTTTTTTGTGTGTGTGTGTGTGTGTTCGTTTGTTCTGCACGTCCTGGGCTGCGGGCTCAGTCCAGCTCTATGGGGCTGCTGTCCTCCTGGGCTTCTTCGGCACCATCATCCTCCTCGCCTGCTCCCATCAGGCTGTTCAGCAGGTTTCCTGCATGACGCAACACAATGACCTTCATGAGTTCTAATCAAGTGCTTCCAGACCAGTCATAAAGGAGTTAGATGAGAAGACTGCTACCACTCTCATGCCTGTACAGAAGATGAGCAGCTGGGTTAGCTTAGCATAGGGCTGGAGGCAGGGACAGTTCTCCTGTCTCTGTCCAGTGACAACAAATGTGCCAACCTGCAGTTCTGATGCCTCTCTACACTTTCATGCTGCATTCACATGGAATCCGGCAGACGGCAAACCAGATGTCATTTTAGTGAATGAGAGAAGGACAGTAAACCTGGGCGAGGCTGGCAGAGACGGCAACGGTAAACAGCAATGCAATCCAAAGTTAAAATATTTTAAAGAGGAACTCTGCGGGATATTTAGCTATGCTACAATATCAAGAGCTATCAGGATTTTATGGCCATATACATATAACTATGGTGATAACATTAAATAATACACAAGACTTTGTTCTTCAACAACACGTCATCAGCATGGCAACATATCATCACGTCGTGTGTATTGTTGCAGTTGTGTTTTGCTGTTGGACAGCTTGTTTGTTTTTTGCGTTCCGTCCCATGGCTGTTCTGTTTGTCATCTCCCGTCTGCCTGATTCCATGTGAATGCAGCTTTACTCTCTAAATGCTCGTAAACAACCTAAAGCATAGTTTTATATCACGTCACAATGAATGCTTCCAAAGGCTTGTTATGACTCGGAAAACCTCGTAGTGCTGGAAGGTTTGAGTGTTATTTTGACTCTGACTCTAAGCTTCGCTGCTAATGTTCAGCTCGTGCTACGACTTGTGTGTGTGGACATGATGTAAAGCTCACTACACCTACACTACAAACTCATCTCTCCTCTGGTCGCCTACCTGATGATACAACTACAAGAAGTTGTTGTCTCTGGCAAATATATAGTTCCTCTTTTACTGTACAGATGTGAGAATGGTGTCAATCTTACATATGACTGCCAAGAAGAAAGCAGTAAGCACATAACACACTATCATCATGTACAAAACTTGAGAAGTATTCAATAAGACAAATCCCATGTATCACACATGATCTGTCCAACAGCACAGTTGAAAAGGGGCTCATCAATAATCTATGTACAAATAATGATCCATAACATGCGCTGAGATGATCAAAGCCTTGTTGCACTCACCTAGCAGCCCACCATATGATGGAGACTGTTTGGGTGGAACGCCAAAGAAAACCTGTCCTATTCTGTCGAGATACTGGGGAGGCAGGAGGAGGAGCACAGAGAGACATGGTTACAAAGTTACAAAGTTACAGTCAAAGATGTGGACTGGGTTTACATTAAATGTTAAAATGTAACTATTACACCAATATTTCAACAAGACACTTGTGGGTTTCCATCTATCTGATTTTATACTGTGGTAATTTCCCTATGGCAAAAATGAATCTCAAAAAGGTTGTTCTGCTTGGTTGGCTGACACAGTTTTAAGTATTAACAAAGGCAAATGTACAACTAACTGATAATGAATTTAACACTAATATAAATCATGATGTACTCTGGCCTTTTCTTCTGCAGTGGTTTTAGTGGGACCTTGGTTAATCAAGAGGCCACTTAATGAACCAACAACTGATGAAGCTTTGGTGAAAAGACAAAGAAAATATCTCCCTTCTAACTTGCCCCGCTATGGGTTTATACTTCTGCTCTCTCCCTCTCTTTCAAATCCCTCCATTCAGTCCCAACCTCACTGTATCTGGCCAATGACCTTTCTGCCTGGCCAATTAATTACTAGATGCCACTTTCTTAATGTCATTGCATTAGTCTGTCTTTCAGCTTTACTATTGCCCATCTCAGCCCTTCCCATCACCACAGCAACCTCCATTTAAGTCCAAGGACACGTTCCCTGCATCAAACACCCTCCGACTCTACACCACCACCACCACCACCACCACCACCAGTACCTACACTCCAAGGCATCACATCCCATCTCCCATCTACATATGGGCATACATTTATAACAAGGCTTCACATGGATGGAGACTTTTGTGAGTTGCTCTTCACTTCCCTTTGATCTCTCCTTATTGAAATTTTCACAGGGAAGGACAGACGTGCATTAATTAGGATTCTTTATAGGATTCTAATTAGGAATCTTTTCCAGGATTTCTCAAAATGTGGTTCTATATTTGCATGGAAACCCACCTACTGTCATGTTCTTGATTACCTTAGGTTAAATAATGTGCGCAGGCGTAGTGCATATAATTGTAGACATGGTGTATTCTGGTTATAGTAACATCACACTAGCTCATTTAATACATGCTTAATAAATGAAATGGTGAAGACAGAAGACCTTTACACTCACCTCATTATACATGGGGTCCCTCTTCAGGGAAGGTTGATATTGTTCACATAACACTGTGAAAACTGTTAATTTACCCCTGGAGAAAAAAAGTTAAGAAAAGTTTTAAAGACTGCACAATATGATCTTCAATCAATTTATCAACTACAAATCATTAACTGATTTATACTGATCTGTTTGTGTCAAGTATTGGAATTACAAGTTCAACAACATTTAAAATAAGTTAAGTGTGCAGCATTAAATCAAATTTAATTAAATAAAATATTTTTTCCTCACCCATCCACTGCCAGCAGCAGAAACCAGATAAAGTTTAGTAGAGGCTGGACGAAGGGAGGGCCCTTCTCTATGGACGGGTGTTTCTCTGTGTACGTGCTGAACACCACAGAAGCACTATTTTTGTTCTTTAAGCAGAGGAACCTGCAGGGGTTGGGAGGTAAGAGGAGGAAAGTACAGAAATAGAAAAAAGGTACAGACAACATGAACAAAATGAGATGATAGGAAAGAAAATATGGCAGAAAATGTGACAAACACAAAGAAATAGAGAGGGACAGTGGGAAAAAAGACACTTCAATCAAACTGCTGACAAACAGGAAATGGATACGACTGCAGGCTGGCATGCTGAAAGAGGATGTATCGGTGACTGGACATTACAGAACAACTGCTGCACTCATTTACAGGTAGGAGGTTTGACATTTGAGACGAAATTTTCAATTTCTGCAATGTAATGATTGAAAAACATTGCGCTTTAAAGGTCCAGTATGTAATATTTGTCAAGGTTTATTGGCAAAATCTGAATATATTACCAACGAATATATTTGTATAATCGCTATAAAATAAAATCTGTTTGGTTTTCGTAGCCTTATAATTCTTCTTATACATACGTATAGCAAGGGTCTCGCTTAGAGAGTGTCGCCATCTTGTGCCGCCATGTTTGTACGGAATGGAAAATCCAGCCAACCAGAGAGCACGTTTCAAGAGTTTCACGTTCATAAATAAACAATAGAATGATTTAATAGATAAATAATAGAATCTGAACACTAGATGTCACTATTTTCTTCTCATTTCACACACTGGACCTTCAAGAGCGCAGGAGCAACACTTACTGTAGGACGGCCTGCGCCACAAACATGTCGACCTCACTGCGGAAGCCTCGTGACGCCGAATACTCCACCAGCATCTGCGCGCAGCCCTCTCCATCAGACGAATGCAGGAAGTGGTAGCGAGACTCACTGTAGTTTTGCTCTGAACACACAAAAGTTCGATATTTTGACTGTTTCGGTATCAAACTCATAGCCGGGAGGACAGCTGCTGTTGTATAAGGAAGAACACATACCAGCCAGATGCTGAGAAAGAGGACGGTGGGCTATGCTGATGTGTGTCGACAAGCACCGTGATGCGGCTGGTGTGTGGATTCACACAGTAGGCTTGTTATTACTACCTTAATACTGATTTAATGGTTCTCAACTGTTTCAAATATATATTCAATATAAATATATCAAATAATTTGTGTTATTATCGTCAATACAGTATAAAATGGATTATTAACTGATTACCTTTCCACAAGGTGACAGCTAGGAGTTGGTGTAGTTTTGGGTGACCCAACTTGCCGGAGCCTCCAGTCGACCATTTCAAGGCTCTGGAAACAAACGCTACTCTCTCTGGGGAGTTCTGGTCCATCAGGCTGAACAGCTTAGCCAGGCTTTCTGCTCAACAAACAAACAAATCACCCCAACAACATCAGAGGACGTCCCTTCTGATTCGCTGTCCTCAAGGAAGGTTGACTTCCCTGGATGTCATGAGAGTCTGAGGCTGAAGCATTTATCTAGAGAAGAGGTGTCACAAATAGATCCAGCAGAGCGGAGCAGGATCAATGCCAATCAGAGGTGTGAATGTATTGGCTATACATTCAGGTCCAGTCAGGTTTCTCCATTTGGCTCTATTGCAGCCATTTTATGCCAAAATAAAACAAACCCTGTCATCGATTGTCACTCAATTGCCTTATTATGATGTGAAAACAGTATTTTAAACAAATTTTTTGCAAATTCATTAAAAAAGGAAAAACTGAAACATCACATTAATTCATTCATTTGCCGTCACACTTGAAATTTTGCCCAGGTGTCTCCCATTTTTTTTGATCATCTTTGAGATGTTTCTACACTTTGACTTCACTCCACCTATAATAGATACAGCTGAATGGACATGATTTGAAAAGACGCACTCGTCTATATATAAAAGGTCTCACAGCTGTCGACGCATATCAGAGTGAAAGGGAAGCGATGAGGAGGAAGGAACTGCCAACAGAGACCAGAGGGTGTTGAGGAACAGGTCTAGGGACGGCTACAAAACAAGTTTCTTTTGCACGGAAGGTTCCCTAGATTACAGTCTTAATAGTTTTAATAAAAACAACCAAGATTTTCCGAGATCTGGCCGTCCAGCCGAACTAAGTGATTCAGGAAGAAAGGCCTTATTTAAGAGAGATGAAAGAAGCCAACGGTCACCATGGCTGCCCTCCAGAGATCATGTGTGGAGATAGCAGAAAACTTCCGGAAGGACAACTGTCATTACAGCCCTCCACCCATCTGGGATTTATGGCAGAGCAGCCAGACAGAAGCCACTCACTGAAAGTCTGTAAAAAAGCAGCTGAAGGACTCAGACTGTGAGAAACAAGGTTCTCTAGTCAAGACTGATCGATTGTTCTATCTATCGATCTGGTATCTATCTATCTATCTATCTATCTATCTATCTATCTATCTATCTATCTATCTATCTATCCAAAGTGTCGAAAAATCTTGGAGATGATCAAGAGAAACAGAAGGCACCTGAGCAAAATTTGAGGTGTCATGAAAAGGGATCTGGATGTTACTGAATGATCTGAATATGATATTTTAAAATTTCCCTTTTAACAGACAAAATGTGAAACAATCAGAGGGGTCTGAACACTTTCCTAATGCACTATACACACGACCAAGGTTATCTATCTTGCTGTGACAGCTAGGTTTTTTTTTTTTGGGGGGGGGGGGGGGGGGTATTGATGGTGCAAATAACAAGTACAAATTTCCCACTGCAGCTCAGACTTTAATAATGACATAAATCCAGAGGACAGCAAATGTGCCTATCCACCCTGTTGCAGATTTTCCACACAGTCTTGTAGATGAATCTGTGTTTTCAAAGTTAAAGGTCGATACTCACCTAATATTTCCTCTTCAACTTTTGTCTCAGATTTCTCTAACACTTCCAGCACCAGCATGGACAGGTCTGCTGCACTGTTTTGCTGTAATTCACAACAAATTGTTTGTATGTTTTTTCAAAATCTGTATCAGAATTTACAGACACACATTTAGAAACATAAATTCTTAGCTTCTGTAAAAAGTACACAAAGAACAAGTTTCTTTCACTCGCTAGATAAAGGCTGAAAACCTGCTCTTGCTCTTGTAATTGATAAGCCCAATCACTAATATATTGTCCTTATCACCACTGCACACTGTTGAAAAAAATGAATCTCAGATACTCAGTTTCACTTATTGAAGACATTAATAGTACTATACAAATGATACCACAATAGGGGGAAATGAACACAGCCTCCCAGAGTTGCTTTCTAACTTAACTCCTTAACTTAATTTTGAGCAGAAATCAAATGTTGCATATACCTGGTTATAGCTGAAGAAGAGTAGAGCACCATTGTACATCAACTCCCTGGCCTCAGCATGTTTTGCCTGTGACATGTACCTGATGGAAAACAGAAGTGTTACAGATCAAGTTCAATTTAAGACTATCAGATGCATGAAAGCTGCTTTTGCGTCACATATACAACAAGGGATCAATGTGGATGTTACAATGAGTATAATGCCTTTGACCAGGTGTGACAGGAGTTCAGGGGTGAATAAGGCAATTGTGACTTTTAGCCATGACATGAAGCAAGCCATTGACCACACTGTGGTATTGAGGAGGTTTGACTTTGATTTGATTTGGATTAGAGCAAACCACCTTTTTTAATGGAACTTTATTGGGAGGTAGATTTCCAGTCAGATTGGCAGCACAATGGATCCGTGCATTACCCCCAACAGCGCCCAAGTCCGTGGGAGTAGATGTGCACACCAATAAGGGTGTGAATGTTCATTAGTGAGACACACACACTCACACTGGACAATAGAGCAACCATGACGTGGCTTATTCTGGTTTCTGCAAATGTGACCAATGGTCATAACAGCGTTGCCACTTCAGAGTTACGACAAAACAAATGAACTAAGTAGAAACACGTCTAACCACCTTAGTCCAGGCTGCGGTGGTGCAGTGTGGCTAAATGCTAACACAGCTGGACAGGTTCAAGACACACGTTTACTAGATACAAGCAGTTAGCAAAATGATTATCTCCTATATTCGGATATTTAGCGCTTGGACATCTTTACCGATATAACACAAAGACTCGAGCCCGTTTGAATGTCTTGCATTCACAGGCAAGCTAACTCTAGGTCCGCTATCGTTAGCTGTTGGCTACGCTGCTAACTCCTAGCCTGCTATCGACCCGTTGGTAGCCGCAGATGGACACCCCAGCTGTCCAAACAAACAGACGGATCGACACGAGTGGGCGGATCCGTGGTGAGATTCGACCAATCAGAGACGGGCAGATACGGCAGCAAGGTTGACAGCGGAATGATCTGGAACAGGCAGGCCCCAAAGCCAAAATGACTGTATACAACTGCAGTTACGGACACGAAACGATGCCTTACCTAAAAAATAAAGTCCTGTACATTTGGTGTGCTTCATAGTAATCCCCCTTTTCCACACTGGCTCGCAGTTTTCCTTCGACCCTCTGGACGCCTCCGCGGTTTCTGGCACTGGAGCACCTCAGAGACTCCTGCTCCGACATCGTCGTTGCTCCGCAGCAGCGCTGTCTCACTCCGAATGTTGACACTGAGAAACCGGAAAGCCTTAAACAGAGCGGTCCCTCGTCGCTTGCCGTAGCCGGTGAGGCGTAGTAGTAAATGGGTGTGTGAGCACGGGAATAAAAGTTCACGCAGCCTTGTGACTAGCAAATCACCCTGAATGCAGCATGGGGGTGTGAGGAGTGAACACGGGGAGATAAGATTACTAGTAGTGGCAGATAGAAGATAGGGGGTCACGGTCATGTGTTTTTGTGAGGTTTGTTTGTCTCTCCCTCGAGTCAATTCTTGTAGGTTTGCCCTTGTTAGAGAAGAGCCCCAACCTCATAAACACAAAAAGGATCTTAAATTAAAGATGTGTGGATGTGTGAATGTGAATTTAGGATCTGAAATGCAAAGGATTTTTCGCATTTAAAATAAGAGATAATGGTCAATACAGAAGTTTTCCCTTAATTAATTACAGTTGTAGCTTCTTCATCTAGCTTTCAAAGAACATATTCATGAGATCTGTAATACCACCAAGTTCCAGCTTTAATTCTTTATGATTTAATGTCATATTTCGATTTAACTACGGTTACCCAGAGAAAGACCAATTAAAACAAGAATAGTTAGTATGCAACATTTGTTGATATCCTATTCCTTAACTAAAGCCTCATTTCACATGACCCTGGCTGCCTGGGAAACACCCACATTTTTCAGATTTTATGTTACAAGTTTGTAATGCTATTAACTGAGGATTAACTCTTGGCATTGTAAACCTTCAGTGTTTAAACTGGGCCATGGAGGCAATTACATCTATTTATTGAGCCAGATAGGTGAGGTCAGGTGTCAAACAATAACACCATCATGGCCTTAACATTTTGGTTACCAGATACCGTCAAATACTGTTCTGAAATCAGGTAGATCACTGTGGGAATAATGCTCTAAACTGGAATAACCTGGTGCAGCTTAGTCTTGGTGCACAGTAATAACTTCTTCCTACAAAAGTGTAGAAATTGTATATAGTACAATTGGACAAATATACACTGATTTTTATTTTTTGATAATTAACAATACATAAATATTTACTGGGCTCTAGAACAGTTTGTTGTTTTGGAGAAATGTGCCAAATTACACAACTCAGAAACTCAAACAATTTTACCTAACCTAAAAACTACCAAGGTTATTATTCATAATTTCCAGAATCATCACATTGACGGTGGAAAAAATGTTTTTTTCTGTAATGTGCAGTGGTCTGTTTTAATACAAGCGGATCTTTATTTTATTTATTTTGGACTTTATTTTGCTTTCTCTTCATCTTCCACTGCATGAAATAATATATTAATGTGGATGTGAATAAAATATGTTATTCTTCTTGAATAAAAATTTATATTCAAGAAGAATAACATATTTTATTCACATCCACATTAAATCATTGCAAATACACTAAGCCAAAGCTGCAGTAGTAAATCATTATTTACAATATATTACAGAAATCAAAGCATTATATTATGCATGTAAAGCATTTGACCATTTGAACTGTGCTGAAGGACTGTATTTTTGAAACTTGAGAATGTGAATTCAAATTTTGCATGAATGTACAGTATTCAACCAAAACATGATAGGAAATAATGGCATAGGCTAATCCAACAAATATGTGAGTCTTTCATTATTGTTTTTAATGTTTATTGGTACATTGTCTGATTATTTATCTTTATTAGTGACAGTCCATGGTTGTTTCCAGTGCTAGACAAACCTGTAGCTCTCGGAGTACCCAGAGTATACCACTAGGTGGAGACAAAGACTACTACATACTTTTAACTGCATACCTCCATCGTTTATTTACTCGTCTCCTGAAATTGAAGAGTGTACATTTATTGTGCTGGAGTAGGGTAGCTTTATGTCTGACATGTGCCAACACAGCTCCTCTCTCCTCCTGTATCCTGCTGAAGAGGAGCGGCGGCGGTGAACCAGTGAGGAGGAAGAAGGTGATGTGGAGGAAGTGGGTTTTACGTCCCACGCAGAGGAGGGTTTTCCGGTTAAAGTTTCCTTTGTGATTCGGAAGTGGCAGTGTGATGCCAAAGCCGTTTATCCTCACAGACACCGCACACAAAGTGGCGACCATGATAAGTAAGCGAAAAATACACTCACCCAGTAGGTAGCTCCAGAGCATTTAGCTTGTTTGTGTTAGCTTGACAACAAAACCACCGCTATGCCAGACGGACTAGCCGAGCAGCTAGCTATCCCGCTAGCGGGTAGCGGGGAATGCCTGTCTGTTGTAGCATGCTAACGGTGGCTAGCGGGCTAACTTGGGGGGTCTCTCTGTCTGCAGTGGTGAGGTTAGAGATGTATCACAGGAGCTAGAAATAAGCACGCTAATCTGTAGTCGGTAATATTTCGCGTTTTATTGTGTCGTACGCGATTTTTACACTGTAGTCTCACTTTTTTGTTTAGACTGTTTAGGTTAACTCCCACCCCCAGACAGGCTAACAATAGCTTAGCAGTGTGTCTGTGTTTTGGACAGTGACAGCTGTAGGCTGCTGCCCCATGACATCTGTGAGGAGGCCTCCTGCTGCGTGGATCCGACTAGATCTTATTAATGACTTCTCACGATTATTTCCAGCCTCTTATGTTCGCCACTTAGAGAGCCACATTTTCACATGGCTACAGCTGTTCATGTACTTGTGCTGCTCACCATCACAATCTGGATGGAGGAGTAGGGCACAGGGAAGGACTGGGGCAGTGAAACTGGTTTGAGCAGATAGTTCCTATTGCTGATGTTTTCTGTTTTGTTTTTCCTCAACAGAACCATTCAAAGCTCTGTCCTTCTGAGATGGGAAAACGCCCCTTCAGGATTTTGTAACACAGGTAAGCAAACAAGCCTAGACTCCCACCCAGCCTTAGTTTACAGCAGAGTAGGTGCAGGAACTGCATCCTTCACCTGGGCTGCTGCCATCTGAGGTGTTGCAATTCTTGGTTGTGGTTTTCCTGTGTCTGACGGTGAAGAAAGCATGACTGTCAGCAGGTGTGTGTGTGTGTGTGTGTGTGTGTGTGTGTGTGTGTGTGTGTGTGTGTGTGTGTGTGTGTGTGTGTGTGTGTGTGTGTGTGTGTGTGTGTGTGCGCTAGTGTAACAGTGATACACATCTGAAAGGCTAGTGTGGGCGTGCAGTGAGGAATGCTGGAGTACTTTAGTATCTCTGTGTAATGCATTGCACCAGAACAGTAAACACTGCAGGTTAGGACAGTAGCAGTTTGTTGGGAAAGTTAAGATGAAGCAATTGATGTTGCGGTGAGCATCCCCCTGAATATCATGGCCACTGTAGTGTGTATGGGCTGTGTTAGGTCAGAGCCCATGAATTTGGTATCTTTGTATACATTGCGGAAATATAAAGACACAAATATACTAGTGTCATTTCATCTTGCTGACAGGAAACATGCTTTTCAAAGTGGTGTTTTGCATGTGTCAGAGATCACATGCTGGCACCGTGACATCACAGTAGCTTGCACCATCATAAAGCGCACACTCTGTCCTAGATACTAGTAATGCATTATCGAGTGTTCATCAAAAGTACTGAGTAATTTCCCCACAGAAATATTTGTCATACTGCATCAGTCTGAGATGCTTTTTGATTGAATATTCATGTTATGTGCTTCCCTTCCTGGATCAATTTCCTGGTTTGACTTTCTCAGTCTCAGTGGTGCGGCTTGTGTGAGTCTGCGCCAGACTTTCTTGGTTATTAACATGTGATTTCACAGTTGTAACACGATGATGTGATGTTCAAAATCGCAATTTTGTGTGCTTTTGCTTAGCACTCTTCTTTGACTGTAGTGGAGATGGATTAGCTTAAATACCAGAGGATTTGCCTGTTGATGCTTTCATCACACGACAGCACAATGGCAGACTATTTGACTGAAGGATATCAGATGGCATAATATGTAAACACGGTGGCGTAAGATGTCAAAGTGTTATGCAATATTATTTTCTGAGTATGTCTTTATCACAAATGCTCATTTTAGTTTAAATATACCATGGCTGTGGGTATATTATTTGTCCTGTATGGATAATGCTACTCTGAAACCCATTTAAAGAAACTCACAAAGCTAACTTGGGGCAGAAAAGTTAAAAAACAATCTCACAGAACATGTTAGTACAACTGGGTATTGAATGTCAGTAGTTGTTTGTTTGGTGCTGGCTGAAATGCCTTCATTAGGCGTGTTTCCACAGCAGGAGGTTTCCCTGGGGAATAGGAACCCTTTGAAATTACCTGTATTTCTAGCCCGAGAAAGATCCGTGCCTCGGAGGCTGCAACTTCTGAGGGTTCAGGAACTTTCAGGGCGGGACTTGCTGCACTGAAAGCTGCCGATTGGTCAGTTGTACCAGTGTTAATCAGGATGGATCAACACAAACAAAAGGGCTGTGACCTCCTCCATGATTTGCATTACTGTGTCCAACAGTGGCACAAATAAAACATTCCATCCTTTAATAAGTTTTTATCACTCTGTTGGACATCTGTGTTTCTCTGACGCTCTTGGCCGGACACAGGATGTCTGCTGATGAGCGCTGTGTACTCAGTTGAACTAATACCAGCCATGCATGCCCCAAAAGTGTGAGAAATGTTGGTTATGTTTTTATATTTTGTATGTACAGTTGATTTAACACAAAATTATACACACTTCCTACAGAGGGTATTTCCATTTACCTCCATTCTGATAGATCTGCAGGTGCTGTCATATATCTGGTGAAGAATATAGTCTCATGTACTAACAAGCTGCAAGCATTATAAAAGTGTCTAATGTTTATAAATTTGACACCATAACTATTGCATCCCGACATCCTGAGGCCAATGACATAAAGAGCACATTTGGTGGGTCATGTGGTTAGTGTGCCTCTATTCAGACATGTGTGCGCCGGCATTTGATTGTGAGAGAGAAGAGTGACATCTCAGACAACACTGCCTCATTGTTTGCGGCCCCACTGTGCAGTAATGACAGAATCCCCATCAGAACCCCACGGCTTGAAAACACATATTTGCAGAGAGAGCAAGAGAGAGATCAACACGCAGCATAGCGGCAGGCCTGCCTTTGTAAACAACAATTAGCAACCGGGCGCCCGAGCTACTGGGCCTGCTCAGCCCAGAGGAGTGTTTCATGAAAGGATGATAACCAGTTACACCGGGCGCGCTCCAGTAAAGCAGGAAAATCTCTTCCATAAATAAATTTGATGCAAGTTCCAGTGGAAACATAACCCTTCAGACAGTTTAATCTCAGACAGCTTTGTGTGTGCGCTTAACATGACTTCATGCTTAACCAGTTTGTATAGCAAATGCACCTGTCAGTCTGAGACACAATGTTGTTTCTATTGTTCCTCCCCAACTGACTCTCATAACTGTGGTACTGGACATGTGAATTGTACATCATGTCAAAACTTTGACACCGTTAGTGGAAGGCCTGGGCAATAATTCAATAATAATCTGTGTCATATTTGTAAATGTGTCATTGATCAACATTTTAAGCATAGATAATAGTATGTATGGTGGCTCCTGCTGTTAGCTCACTGTCACAGACATGGGGACACACACAGTGTTACTGTACTACACTTGTAATGCAATATACATGTTTATATATATTATATTCATGTTTATATATGATACCTGTTATTTTCCTATTATTCAGATTCAGATTCAGAATGCTTTATTTGTTCCAGAAAGGCAATTCAGTTCTTACAGTCACCAAATTAACAAGACAAATATTTATAGTATCAAACAAGGGAGCAAAGTAGTATGTGGCAAGTAGGGAATAAAAAAACTAAAATATGCAAATAAACTCAAATAAAAACCCATAACAGCAAGGTAAATAAATAAAGTGCCTAATTATATGTTGTTGTGAAGTAGACTATTCAGCGCAAACTGTACTGTAAAACTGACTAAATCAGTTTTTGACATGGAAACATGGGTCTGTTTTTTTTTTTAAGAAAATATATATTGTGTCTTTTAATTTTTTGATCAGTAATGCAGCAAATTCTCATTTATATGTTTGCAAAATTGCCGTATGGAGTACGGTACATTGTGATCAGCAGTGGGCTTTAGAAATGCTGGTACGTCCATTACCTTGGACAGAGCCAGGTTAGCTGTTACTTGTGCTAAGCTAAGTGAACTATATGCTGGTTGGTTGTAGCTTTATTTGTAGACCTTTCACAATGAATTCTGAGCAAGAATGTAAAGGAGTGTATTTCCCAAAATGAACTATCCAGGCTCATTTTAGCCTGATAACATTTATTCCAGGTCAGCTTTACTGAACAGTTTGTGTTGTTAAGTTCACTCAAGTCAAGCTTTTCACATTGAGCGCCATTTCAAATGATCAAATCTACCCCAAATTTTTCCCAAGGGGGCCAAATTGTTCTTGCAGCCAGACTATACAGACCAGAATACAAACACACAAACATGCTTTTTTTTATGACTTCCTCTATGAAGCAGCTCCAACTCTGAGGGAAAGTTGTCAAATGAGTTTAATATATGGAAATCACACTGAGGTTGTTAAGAAGCAAGAGAGAAAAAAAATCCATAAAGAGAGTTCAGCCTTTCTAAAGCAGCGGCCACAGCAACAGTCGTAAAAGCTCAAACATGCAAATTCTTCCCTGATGGCTGATTTAATCCCCCAGTCTGCGACCTCACATTCTTCCTCGTTTTTGCAGTTGCTTGTGCTGTGAGTAAGAGACGCAGAGAAAGAGAGAGAGAGAGGTGCTCAAATGTCTGGGAATAACTTTTTAACTTGTCGTAGCCTGTAAAAATGCCTGAGGTGCTGTTTTCTCTATTATGCCATTGCCTTGTAGAATACTCAACTCTGGTTGGTCAATAAAGATAATGTGACATTTCTGAACACTCAACACTTGTGGAAAAAAAGGGAGGGACTGGAGATTAGATGGAAGGGTATATTTACCAAATTAATACCATCCCCCATATAATGTTACTGCCCTTTACACCGGAATGTACAATGTATACCTTTGCCAAGGCTCATTTTCATAGGTGCATCTTTGCATTTTATTCCTGTGAAATGGCAAATGGCTGGAAACACTCAGCTCTAACACAAACATTATGATGTGCTCCATAGCTACATTATAAAGCTGGATACCTGTCAGTGAACGCAACACCAGCTCTGTGACTACAGCCATCCGCGCTGAATCATTTTATTTACATAAGTATTTCCAGTTAATTCTTTGTAGGTGTCATTGGTAATATCACATCTAGCATTTCAATGGGTCTTTAAACTGTTGCTGTCCTTGTTTTTGTCCACAGGTCTCTCTGTCACCCTGGCAACGTTACACCCACAGACGGGGGAGGAGCCGAGTCCTGGCAGCATGGAAGTGGCCGGGGCGCCAGGCTCAGCCCCAAGCCCTCAGAGCGAGTCAGTGACCAATGAGCTTCAGGAGCTGTCCCTTCAACCTGCGCCCAACCTGCTGCCATTACAGGAGCGCAAGAATGGTGAGGGGGGCGTTACGTGCACACTTGTCTTTTGTTCACCTTTCAATCACCAGCTGGTTTTGTTGTGATTTTTGGATCGATCGGTCAGAGAAGCCTTCACACAAAATGTTCATCCTGCCTGCCTCAGTTTTTGCAGTGGGTCCACTCCAGGGAGACACTTGTAGCTCCCCAATGCAGAAACTACAGTGTTTTAGCTCCCAGAATAACCTCTGTGAAAGTTTTTGATGCAGAGCTCTTATCGATTTGAATGCAGCTTTAGGCAGATGAATATGAAAACTGTATACATATGAAAACTTCAAGTCCACAGTACTGGATTTACATAATTTTCCCAAACTTTCTCACCCTCTTTGTTGATGTTTTTCTTTTTTTACATAACAGCCATCATTTGGTCAGGACTGGGACAGACAGCCTGGTTACTTTGCAAAACCTCTGTTCTGGTAGAAATGACTTTACTTAAAGGGATAGTTGAACATTTTGGCAAATTGGCCCATTGCCACAAGTCACAACTTGAGAGCGTTTTGGAGTTGTTGGATTGTGTATTTGATGAGTTTGATGAGGGAAACCAAGAAATCCCATTAGCCTCTGTAGCATAGCTCTGAGCAGCTTGCGGCTCTGCTCCGCCGTTCTAAAAATAGCTTGCACCGACAATAAAAGGTAACAAACTTACTCCTAAAACTATAGGGATTATGGCAATGGGCCCATTTGCCAAAATGTTGAACTATCTCTTTAATTTGTGGATCATCCTATGCAGGCTTTTATTGAGACTATGCATGTGGGTATGATCTCTTCTCATTCAGATGATAATGATGATTTATAATCAGGTGATATACAGCTATCTAGCAGACATGTAGAAACATTGTGTTGTTGCCCTTTTGCCCTTCCGTCTGACTATGGCGGCTCTCACCCATAAGTTTGCTCTTATTTTGGTAAAGTAAACCACAGAGACACAGAAACTCATTTGGCAGATACACATTGTTTTGAAGAAGGCAAAGACTCCAACTTTGTCCAATACCTTATTTGGATGTCGGACATCAAGGATGAACTTTTTTTCCCCCCTAGACTAAAGAGACCGTTTTTTGTCTGAGCTACCGTTCGAGTGTGTAGCGAACACTGTTCACCATCACTCTACCTACTCGGCAGACCTGTTTTCTTGCTGCCCATCTCAAGTGAATATTTTGGCGTAGCACTCCTCATCCTTCACAGAGGTGGACTCTTTCCAATATAAATTCCTCCAAACTAAAAAAAAAGTGTGCATGCAGAACGTGTTACGTAAGTTGAGGCCAAGTTGAAAGTGGGAAAACCCACTTATCTGAGAGGCAGAAGTTAAATGTCAGATGTGTCTGTACGTCGTGTTCATTTGTCAGAGGAGAGCTTACCTCACCACAGAGGGCGTTCAAAGGCGAGAGAGTCATAGGGATTTAAGTGCTCAGGTGTGTGTGTGTATACAGGAGGCTGTCTGCGGCGAAGTCTCTATAAAGTAGGAAGTAAAGAAGATGCTGTAGGTAATTGGCTTGCTCCTCTGCACTGACCTGCTGTTACTGTAGATTAGAGTGTGCTGCACGTTTGCTGCTTAAGACTCTGTAGGCCTTTTTGTGTCTGGAGTTAGCATAAACCACTTCGCGGAGAGAACGTGCATCACCTTCCTCAGGGCTAAGTCGTCACCTAGTTAGAATATTTGCTTTGTTGAGGGTCACGTGAGTCGAGATCCCTCAAGTAAAAGTCACAAGCACTTAAAGATAGTTTGTTTTGTTTGTTGGACAGCTTTGTCAATTGTCACCATGTCTGACATGAGCTGCAACTGACAACTGATACAGGACACAATATCCTCTCTCTGCTTTTAATGAATGGGTGAATATGGATACAGGGTTGAAATAATTAGAAGTCAGTTAATCTATAACACATATAGAAACTGTTAATGCAAAGTTGTCAAACATTCAGGCTTCTCAGATGAATAGATTTGCTGCTTTGCTCTGTTGTATATCGTTGTGTGACAGCACCATAAATCGCCTTGTTGTTAAAAAGTACAACGAAGGGGCATCGTTTAGCTCAGTTGGTACAGCAGAGGCCCCATATGCAGAGGCTACAGTCCTCGCTGCAGCCGGCCCTGTATCGAATCCCAAGTGAGGCAGCCCTTTGCTGCATGTCATTCCCACTCTCTCTGCATCCCATTTCCTGTCTCTGTCTCGACTATACTATCCATTAAAGGCGAAAAAACCCAAAATATACCTTAAAGGTAAAGTCTGGAGTTTTGTTTGTTGCAGTTTGTAAACAAAACATTCAAGCTGGGCCCCTCCTCTCGGGCTCAACTGTGTAGCCTCCTGCCCCTGACAGCAGCAGTAGTCAGGACCGCAAAGGAAATACAGTCAAAGTGAAGCGCTGGAGCCGTGGGCCGATACCCGGCCGTCACCAACAATGGGAGTCTCCAGTGTTTTGCTGTAATGAGCAGGAGGGCCATTGTGGTGAGGTGGGAAGCGGGTGTTAGTAGCGGATGCTAACCGCTACCGCTAGCCGAAGTTAGCATCGGGCATCAGCGCTTCACTCAGACTGCATTTTCTTTTTCTTCGCGATGCTGCTGCTGAGAGAGAGAGAGAGAAAGAAAGATAGAGAGAGAAAGAGAAGTGCTAGCACTCACTAACATCCAGGTTAGTGTTCAAAATACAGGCAAGGGAAGGGGGCGCTGCAGACACAGCCACCACCACACAGGACTAGAAGCCCATAGCTATAGTTTAAGACGGATTTCATTTGTATAAGTTTAGCGTTTATTTTGGGCAAAAAATTCCAGACTCTACCTTTAAAAAAAAAAGAAGTGCAACGAAGATAAACCTGTTGGCCAAAACAAGACATTTGAATGTGTCACTTAAGGCACTGGAACATTGTGATGGGGATTTTTCACTATTAAATCAATCATCAGATCTGATTGAGTTCATGTTTTGTCTCAAGAAACCAGTGATTGCTGGCCACCAGATGTAAACACTCGCCTCCTTGTACACACACACACACAGTCTGTTCCCGAGGTCGTTTCCTGTTGTTGCTTCAGATTACATCACCGGACCTAAAATAATGCACCACAACTGGATGGTAAAACCACAACATACACACATATTCAGTGGACTTGATGCAGCTACGTAGTGCTCCTGAGATTAGGTGGCATTTCATAGCATCTCTCTCACCTGACTTGGTTCTATTGTACTTCTCTGAACATTATCAGTGGGAAAATGTCCAGGAAAGATAATATATCAGCACAGTCCTGGCACAGTGTTCGCCTTACTCACCCACAAACACACACCTTGCCATATCGGAAGACTCGGCCACCCCAGGCCATTGTTTCAAGCTAGGCGTTGGTTACCCGGTTCTGTGGAGACAGTTGGTTGACCTGTTGTTGATTTGCCAGGAGAGGAAGGTAAGGCAAGGCCGGACCAGTAAATGATTTACTATCGTCAGAGGGGAGTCCAACAGTGACAGAGAATAATGCACAATAGCCCATACAATAAAAATCTTAAAGTGAAAGTCTAAGCACTGCGCAGCTCGCTTTAACCACAGACTTTAATACAAGTGATAAAATCAGGAAACTGTGATTGTGTATGTCATAAATATTCCAGGCGATGTTTACATCATTTAAGAAATGTTTAAGAATGGTCCTGTGACAAGTAGTCACAGGACTGTGTTTACCTCACAGAAACACACAAGACACACACACACACACACACACACACACACACACACTCTCTTTCACACAGCCTCAGGCCACCACTCCCAAATTTAAACAACCCCAGCTCTTGTTGGCCTGTTCCCTATACGCTTCATTCTTCTAGCCAGTAGCAGGCGTGTTGCTGCAGGTACTCTTGCAGCTAAACTTGCACCCAGATGCTTTTAAAGACCCAGGGGGTTGCATTGCATGTGAATTTTCTATATGCATACAGTGTGTGCGTGTGTGTGTGGCAGTAGAATATGAATACGACATGCCCACACAGTAAAGCTTATCAAAGTTTTATCTCTCACCAGGTTATGCAATCTTGTTTATTGCACAAGTTTCCTTCCTCGGTAAGAGACGCGTTCTGCAGATTTATTGTCAAACACACGTGTGTATATAGAGAGGTGACTTGTTTTGCAGGATGAGGATGAGAGACAGATGTGGAGGTCATTGTGCGCACGTGTGTGAGTGTGAAAGAGGCGGCTTTTTATACAAGGCGTACAATAACCACCGCCACCAGAGAGCGGCCTTATGAAAACATTTTGACACTTCCTGTCTTCCCAGTCGCACAAATGAATTTGTCCCACGGCAAAGGAAAGCAAGCAGTCACGTTTTGATGATGTGATTCACATCATTCAAAAGTTTTGAGGTGGAGAAGCTGGTTGGAGTGTGGGAGTGAGGGCTGCAGAGGCAGGAGAAGAAGGAGGAGGAGGAAGGGGAAGAGAGGAGGAGGAGGAGGTCATGTCTGAAATGGCAGGATTGCATAACTTCTTCGCGATGGAACAGAAGGAAAGCGAGGGAAAAATGGAAAGCAAGAAAAAAGGGGGTGTGTTACTTGTGCAGGAGGAGGTGAGGCTTGGTTTTTTAGTTTTCACTTCCAGACTGGCTGATACACTACAGAGGAGTGACTAAAAGTTTTTTTTGTTCATCATTACCGGTGTTATCATTATTTTGTAAGAAGAGCTCAAAGAAAAAAAAAGTTCACATGAGCAGGAGGAGGAAAAAAAGGTGTTGCCACAGAGAGACTGGAACCCATGGGTGGACCTTGTTGTTATCCAAGGAGCAATAAGGGACACGCACACAGACCTACACACACGCCCTCTCTGACGGGGTGTGCACACACTTGGAGACAGACAGTCCACAGAGAGGGAATGTGAGGTGCACTGCTACCTGTGGAGTTACCAGCTGCCGGTGAGAAGAAAACGTGTTTACTGTGGCTTTTCTCTTGTCGGGATTTCTCTTCAGCCTTCTACCGCTGTTGTGGTTTTTTTTTGTTTTTTTTCCCCCCACACACTGTTCACTGTGCATGTGTGTCGGAAGTATGAGTCGCTAAAGTTTGCCGGGAGGGTGAAGCTTTCCCTTCAGCATGGTGCAGAGGGAAATGACTATCCTGTCAGGTAATATCCATTTCAGCGTGCTGTTGTTTGTTTGGCTACAGGTGTGGTGTGTGTGTGTGTGTCTGCTTGCATGTGTAAATGTTAGAAGTGTTGACTCTGAAGTATTAGGAGCTGGTTTAATTGTTTTTGTATGAGCACGGCCGCTCCGCTACACAGCTGCTGAAATGTTCTCGCAAAGTTTTCCTAAGACGCATACCGGCCGCTGCTGTCAACTAAACCTGTCGGTATTTATGATTGGAAGCAGTGATAAGTTTGATGACAGTTTTACTTGAAGCTCAGTGAGGCTGCGCTGAGGATTTTAATGGCAGCTACAAAGGAAAACTTCAATTAAAAGAAGAAATAAACCGCAAACTTTCCAGATGTTACCAAATTGGATAATGATGTAGAGCGTGGATGCTGTAAATACAGTTCTTTCATAAGTCTGAGTCAGAGGCAAATAAACCAGACAGTATGTACAGTGGTGTGTAAATGTTGTTTTTTAGGGGTTAACCTCCCAGGCTCTCCAGGCTGGGAGCTGCGAGGCTGGGTTCGCCTGGCAGATGAATAGGTCAAGCAGGTTAGAAGGTGTGGTTGATGAATTGAGCTCTTCTCAGAAAATGACAGGCCCCCGACCCCCACTGAGGAAAGACAAGGCACCACTCACGCCCCCAGGACTGACTGCAGGCTAAGGGGGGGCCAGGATCCAGACATGAGAGGTTTGGCTGAGGGAGGAGGGAGTCGAGAACAGAGCCGGGGTTCACTGACGGAGGGGGGGAAGTAGGTTAGAGGCATCACACACTCTGCTCCAGATATAAGTGGAAATGACCCACTCATTTCAGTCAGAACAGCTTGTTCCTCATCATGACAAAGACTATGTCTTACTACGGTAGGTTTGAGATGATAAATGCAACTAGACCGTGTGCCAGTCCAGCCCCGTCTTCAAGAAGAATCAACAGTGATGTTTAATCACAGCGTCTGCATGATGCCACTGATTCATACATCAACAGTCAGAATAACGGGTACTGTGGAGGGCCGCAACTAACGATTATTTTCGTTATCAATTCGTTAAATGATTAATCGATTAGTTGTTTGGTCAATAAAATGTTCAAAAATGTTCAAAAATATCAATCAGAGTTTCCCAAACCACAAGATGACGTCCTCAAATCTCTTGTTTTGTCCACAAACCAAAGAAAACCAGTTTATTGTCATAAAGGAACAAAGAAACCAGAAATATTCACATTTAAGGAGCTGAAATAAGATAATTTGGACTTTTTTTTCTAAAAAACTACCCAAACTGATTAATCGATTATCAAAATAGTTGATTAATTTAATAATTGATTATGTTCGATTAATTGTTGCAGCTCTGGTACTGCGGTGTTTGTTTTGAATTGAATACGGGAACACGGCAAGTTTAGGGCCTGACTGGACCGCAGTGATTTTGTTTGTAGTCACAATAAGAAACTGGGACTGAGACTGGGAAAAGTTACCGCAGCTTTATAGGAGGTGCTATGTGCCACTTGGACTTCAGGATAATGACTTTTAGACAATGGTCAAGAATAGGGTGCTGACTCAGACTGAGGTCTTATCAGTGAAGTTGTGGTTGACTACATCACCCAGACTTGTAAACAAAAACAGATAAAGATCACATCCCTCTTCGTCCCCGCCCTTGCATAACGACAATAGCTCCCCACTCTAATGTCGGATCATTAAATGATGGGTTTTGGTTGACAAGAGCCAGAATTGATAAGCTTGCTTTCAGAAATTAAAACCACTAATGTAATGTGAGCCCACACAGCCAGACTCTTATGCCGTTGAGCAGTATTTAAAACACGAGAGCTTGATATGCAGCCTGGCTGAGGCCGGCCTAGCCCAGCAGTGATTCAGGGAGGCTGATGGTACTGTTATGTAACAGATTGGAAAGCTGCCAGCAGCAGAGTCCCTACAGCACTCAGTCTGGCTGAGAGTAGGAGGGGGGAAGCAGAGGGAAGAATGAGATAGATAGACCGATAGATCGAGGGAAAGAGAAGGAATAAGCTCGGGGGTTAAGGGAAGAGAGCGAAGAAATGTAAAATGAGAGATGAGAAAAGGGAAGAATGTTAAAATAAGGCTTTAAAAAAGACCGTAGAGCAAGACATGGTAAAAGGACGGAAGGAAGGAAGGAGGGGTTTATGTTTCGATCTTATCTAAACACACAGCTGCAGCAGACACAATCCAGCTGCATGTCTCCTCATCGCTCTGCCAATGTGGCTATCTCAGCATTAGATAATCTCTGTGTTCCTAAGAGGCTTAAAAGAAGCGAGAAAAACGTCCAAGTTAAAAGAATGTATCAAAATCAAATATAACAGGATTGGAGCTGAACATGTTTGTGCTTATTAGGCTGTGGCACAAATCTCAGCCTTCCAGTAACATTACAAAACAGGCTGGATCTAAACAAACCAACTGCACATGTCGTCGTTTCTGCCGCATGTAAACAGCGTTTGATCTAATAAACACACGCGCAGAAACATTTTTATGCAAGTGAGGTAGTTTTTTGCAAAAGGCTTAAATCTTAAATGTGCAGAGCGCACCACGCACACCCACAGACTATGCATGACTCACTAGGACATGGACACACACACACATACACACATGCACATACACTTCACAACTCATGTCACTGTCAGGACCTGGACATGCACTTACAGGCTTTGGTAGCTTTCCATTTTCACAGTGTGTCCTGACAGCACAGTATTTCAACAAGCTCTAACGCACTCACATCTTGATTTGTGATCCAGTAAATTCCTCTTAGATAATGAGAAGTGTGAGAGCACTGCCAAACAGCCCCACTCAGATCTGTAGCCCAAAGCTAAAGAAAAGAGCTTTATCAGCTCCGTAGGTCTGCCCGTAGCAACAGGAATATGGTGCCTGGCTGCACACACGGTGGTACAAGCCCACTCATGTTAGCTCAGTGATCTTTTCAGACACACACACACACACCTACCTACTGGATCTTATAACATGCACTTGAAGGTGTGAGGCAGTCTTAGAGCATATAGAACGGAGCAGCTGCAAATGCACATTTTGTTCCCTACGAAGCTAAATGACACTTCCATCCATTGATATCATGCTACATCTGTAGGTCTCTAAGCCTCTGTGTACTAATCTTGATCAATGCACCAATGATGTGGTGTGTAGTTTTGGGCAGAGCTGCATCTCACTCTCACGTGTACATTTATAACTAGTGTCATGAATTGCAAAGCTGAAAATGAATGCAGCATCGTGTTGCAGACAAAGTGTGCAGAGTGTTAATGAGATCGCTGCGCCGTCTAAAAATCACAGCGTTGCATTGTGCGGTAGAACGAGCCACAGTGCTGCTACATGCTTCTGAGAAAGCACTGTAATAATTTACACTTATTAAAAGATGATTATGTGGCGTAAATGCTCTGCTATGCTGTTAAAACTAACCTGACATTATCCACTATGAACGTGAGCATTACTGCGATGAGCTCATACAAACACACACAAAGTTAAAAGCTCCTGGTGTCACAGGTACACGCCTGCGTCCTCTCCAACACGAAGCCGCACAGACTCATGTCCTCGAGCCTGTTAGTTTATGTCTCTGCTCCAACTCAACTTGCTCTGGTGTTTCTGAATAATACAGCAGCTATTAGCCTGTGACTCACAAGTGTGGCACACTTAACGTTAGCCGATGAATGTAGCAGAGGTCACCCAGAGCTGACGGGACTCCTGTTGTTTTGTCAGACTGACTCAGTCGAAGAACCATGTGCCGGAGAAAAGGACTTGTGTCAAATTTCCACAGTGTTGGGTCTGATCCCAGTAACATGCCGATTCAAAATCACTGAATTTCATCCAGAAATCTCAAGAGGATAAATCCAGTTCTGTGTTACTGACAAATTGTGAGGTTATTTTCCAGGACATAAGCATAAGCCCTGTAGACCAGAAAGAGGGGTAGTTTGTGAAAGCAAGGTGAGGTTTCAGTTTATGTGATTTGTGAAAATGATTATTAAAGGGATAGTTCAACATTTTGGCAAATTGGACTATTGCCATAATCCCTATAGTTTTAGGAGTAGGTTGGTTACCTTTAATTGTCGGTGCAAGCTGTTTTTAGAACGGCGGAGCAGAGCCGCGAGCTGCTGAGCGCTACATTACAGAGGCTAATGGAATTTCTTGGTTTCCCCCATCAAACTCATCAAATACGCAATCCAACAACTCCAAAACGCTCTCGCGGACAAGTTGTGACCTGCACATTCACCACGCTATGAGATAATAACGGAACGTTGCAAGACAGAGTTGTTTTCAGGCAAATGCAGAGACTGCTTGTCGAAAAACAGAAAAACGGGAACGCGGTCAGGCTCAGCGGTTTTGCATGAATTTACCTCTAAAACAACTCTGTTGAACTATCCCTTTAAGAGATTATTTATAGAAAAGAAACAGAGTTTTTGCATTTTGAATTTTCATGTAAAAGTGTTCCATTAGATTTTGTCCCATGCCCATATCATTTAGCGTCAGCATCCTTGCTTAAATACTCCGATAAAATAGAAACCTGTGTCCCCATTAAAAGTTGGTGTCTAATAAAAACCTTGTCATTTTAGTCGCTGGAGCAAATTAACAGCCAGGCTTTTATTAGAACAGAAAGAGGGGCGGAGAGGGAGGCAGGAAGAAGAGCCCAATAAAACTCCAAAGATCGACCTGAGCACACACACTACAACATCCAGAGACTTTCTGACGGCCGGTCGGTCCGACGGCCTCTTACTCCTTATTCCTACTTTCTTTGTTTCTACTCTGTTGTTTTAGGACTGCAATGGAAACCACTCTGAAAGCAGAAAGCTGTGTTTCCTCTATAAGTGGGGTAGGAGGTTAGACGGTTCGTTACAATAAAAATCATTTTCAGATGTTGGAGTTATGTAACAGTATGTTAAACAGTCGTCATCGCCAAGCAGGGAACACCCCCCCTCTCCAGCCCTGGTACTCTGCACCCCTCTCCCTCTCCCTCTCCCTCTTCCTCTCTTTCAGACTGGTTACTCTCTGGAAATCTTTTTTGCAGAGCACAACCTCGACTCTCCTCCTCATCGTCCTCTTCCTCCTCCTCCTCGTCCAGTCCTATCTGTCTTACAGTGGGGCTTCATGTTACCAGATGCTAACAGCTGCCAGCTGGCCCATGGCTCTGTTTTTCACTCACCACTTGTGCTCTTATAGATGCTGCTCTGTCCTTCAACAGTGCACAATTAGACTGCAGTTGCACTACTTTTTATTGACGAGATATGACACGGTGATGTGTGCTGCTGCGGGCTGGTAAACAAAGAACCTTTGACTTTTAAAGGTCACTCTATTATTTATTTTCATGTCTTGGTTCTTTAGGATATACTATTCACCAACACTTAGATCCCAGAACAGGGCTCCAGGAAAGAGTCAAACACTCAGTACTTATCTACCTACTAGCTAAACATATTTGGAAAAGAAAGTTAATTGGTAAAAAGACCGTACAACCAAGTCACCTGGTCTTTAATGTATCACAATTGCACCTTACTTATTCCATTAGTTTGTATTTAAGTTTCCCATTAGAATGATTGTGATTATGAGCAGCATTTTCATTGTTTACCTTGTGTTTTATTTCCAAATAAAGTGTTATCAAATCAAGTTGCTTAGCTAACAGCTGGAGTTACCAAAATAAGATCAAAGTTGTAATTATCTATAGTTTGTAGTGATTTAAATCTCCTTGAAGAATGAAAGTTTTCGGCTCATTTAGGACTCTAACCACTTATTGTTGTGTTAGCTGTCGCACAGATCCTTCATTGCACATATTCCCTGCACGTGTGACACCTCTGTTTTGAAGATATTGAAGTGATAAAAAGCAATCAGTACATCACTAAACAGAACTCTCTTTGAAACAGTTTGCATATGTTATCGGCCAATTGGCGTTATGTAATTTTACCCCAGGCAGCTGGAAAGAGAATAAAACACAGTTTCCTTTGGGAGCCGAGCCGAAGTGAGTCGGTCAGTGCGGGGTTATGCATCCCAGAAGGAGTTCTACAATTGCTACATTTGCACACACATGAAGAGTTGGCCTGCGAGCTCCTGGCAGTGAGTTTACATCTTCCAGTACAAACACTCACTCTGTTTGTACTGGAAGAGTACAAACACAGTAAGTGATTAAGTGCAGGCTTGCTGTAGCTGCCTTTACATTTAGGTTTTGTTGCTGGACTCCTCCCTCCCACTGGTGACTGCACACGGATCTGCCACGGAGCCACCAGTCTCCTCAGAGCGAAGAGTCTCCTCAGCCTGAACACCTTCATCAGATGTCATTAACACGATTCCTCGGGATGCGTCTCTTGACAGTTCACGAATGTCTATGGATCAACACTAAGAAATCCCAGGCCTGATGTCAGTGTTGACCAGCAGCCAAATGCAAACAGTGCTGGTAAATTCCATAGCAGGCTGGGTGGGTGTGGGGGAACCAGGAAGTAAAGGGGAAAAACACCTTCTGTTTTCGCTGCTGGAATGTTAATGACTGGGGTGACCTGTGGCAGATTGAGACTCAGCCTGGTTGGTTTTTCTCTGCTGGTCGGGTTTTGTTTGGTTCATCTGTTTGGTGCATTCTTTATCCAGACGCCTTGTTGTTAAACTTGCCTGTGAGTGTGGGGTCACCAGTTCAAAATCCAGGAAATAACAAAGTGACCAGTTTCCCTGTGTACAGTCCCAATATGCTACCAGCCAAATAACAGAACAGTATTGTTCCAGTATCTAAGTGTTTGATACTGGACATTTTTGGAATCTGGATGTCTTTAATGGTGTTTTTAATTCATCAAATTGAGCATTTGATGGATGCATCAGTGTTAAATGCTGAACTTTGCCCCGATTGAATAGAGTATCAAGTTTTCTCATTTATATCTGGTCAGGAGATACATAAACATGCCTGAGATTACAACCAATAATTCAAAGACAACCTAAAATGCTTGGCAAGAATTAGAGCTTGGAATAGATCATAGGCCTATGTATACTCTCAGAGAGATACTGGTATCCCATTAATGTGCTTCCATGCTCTGCCAATGTTATCAGCTGTCAAGTGTGTAAATATGTGCCCAGGAATCATCAATGGTAAATCACTCTTAAACAAGCAATCAAACAGTCACTACTAGGTAAATTTACTGACTGATCAGATTTTCTTCATTACACTCAAATTCATAGACCATGGAGATAAGTGGGTACCAGCACCATTCTGTTGCAGCGTAGCATAACCAGTGGGTAGAGATTTTGAAGATGGTGGAAGTGGATAGTGGCATAGTAACCAAGCTAGTTTTTTGTTTGTTTGTTATCATGATCAAAATTAAGGAGGAGTTAGTAAGTAAGTATCATGAAACTTCATGAGAGGTAATAACACATTTGCATAGAAGTCGTTAGACAACAAGGTCTGAAGGCAGGAGTTCATGACAGCTTTGGAAAGTGTTCTAGTGCCAATTGTGGACGGAAAATCTCCGTGAAATATTTGGATATTCCCGTGGTTCACCTTGACCAGACTTGCCCGGTCTTGTTTGTTAGCGAAGACTGGGGAGGTGGGGGTAGGTTTGCGAAAGCTGCTAATTGTTGTGGGGAGGTTAATGGAATGCAGAGGGGTGATTGTTTTGGGCAGCTCGTGTCTGAAGGACATGCACGCCGTGCCAAGACGGTCATGGTGTTCCACGACCAGGTTAGAAAAACATGTAGGATGACGGGTTATCCACAACTGCAGTCGTTTCTGAGGATAATAAAAGATCCACTGGGAGGTCATGTTGTATTTTTGCAGCTGTTTGTTTAATTTGGGGGCTGATGTCTGGGACGCCACAGCAAGTATAGCTGTAGTAGACAAACAGCGGTAATGTACTGAATAGCGCACAGATAAATCTGGTGTCAGGTCATTGACAGTCCACACTGTGGCATGCTACAACACTGTCTTGTCTTCAGCTGGCAGAGATGGGGCTTTTAGTTCTGACATGTTCTCTGAGTCTTCAACTTCACCTAACACTAACAACCAGTTAAGTCAAGAACAGGCAGGAACTTTTTTATGAACGTCTTTGGCATTAATCCTTCTTGATAAAGGAGATGTATAGAGACAGAGTCCTATGAATAGCAGTCAATCTAAAACCCCCTGAGGGAGGGTTAGAGGGGGCCGTGTCGCTGGTGGCGCTGGGTTGATGGAGGGTATGGACTGCAGTGGCAGCAGAGAGAGATAATATGGAGTTTGCTGGTTTATATTCCTCAGCTAAGATGATCAGTAGTCAAAGCCAACCAACGAATAGGACAGAGGTGGCACTAGTGTGATGGTGAGAAAGCTCTGGTTGATGGTTGTCTTCTTGCCTGAACTTGTGCTGAGATAATTTGCTGGATGACATTTTAACGCTCATCTGTGTTGATTGAAAGTTCAGTTGATGTGATTATTGGATTTGGATTTGCGTGTTGCCTTTTGAATCAGGATTGGCCTTTATTCCAATAATGTAGAAATAAAGAAAACACATTTTTTAGCTGACTATGTTCCAAGTTGTCCAGGTTATAATGACCAACTGGAAGCCGTGGGGGAGTTTCCCATTCATTTACACATCCACAGGAAGTCTTTGAGTCACTATTTCAGCCAGACCTTCGTATTGTAATTGTATCCTGTGTGCTTGCATAAAGAGGAGTGTTTTTTTTCTTTCTTAATTTCCCAGAACTTCTTTCAGACACAGATAAGGATGTCCAAGGCCAAATAGCTTCACTGGAATGTTCCCAAAGCCTGAGCCATGACAGCTAATTTCTCTTGCTAAAGGTTAAAATTACCACCCAATCAAATGGCCGTGACTGTCATACTAAATATAAACAGCATGCAAAAGCATCTTATAGTAGTAGTACTGATATTCAACATGTAAACATGGGCGGCCTCTTGGGAATCGGGCATGTCATGCTTGGTAGCTCATATTATCATGCTGTTTTTAGTCTAGCTAGCACAGCAGCATGGCTCTAGTCATACTTTTGCCTTTACTGGATAGATTGTCATGTAATTTAGTAATTCACTGACTTCTCAGCTACTCTGCTTTTTTTCATAACTAAATACTTGCAAAATTATATTCACATTCTCACTAGACATTCACATCCTCCTCAGCTGTTCTTTGAGTTTAGTGCTAATTAGCTAACATTAGCATGACCCATCCATTCGTTGGCTATGTCCATGTAGGGTTCTGCCGCCCTTGTTAGCATGATAGCTAAGTTAAAATAGTGACAGTAGTAAACACTGTACAAGCTATATAATGATACGGAATAATATCATTGTGATTGAGGCCATGTTGTCACGCTAGCTTTGGGATTTAGCTCCAAGCCATCAGCATGCCTGTAAACGCCACATAAAATATTTCCAAGACACATTGTCCTCCGGTTCTTAAAGTGTTTCACAGCTACTAATTCAAGTGTAGACAACCATGGGAAACATCAGCGGTACTTCCCACATACTGTCCAATAAGCCCTAAAACCATAAAGGCTTCCATGCAAACTGCATCTTTATCTCCTCAGTAAAGCTACAGATAACAATTATCAAACAACACTGAATTTATACTTAACTGCTAAGCTGTAAATTACCCGCCTCACATGGGGTTTATATTACCTTAGGAATTGGGTTTCTGCTTTTGAATGTGTTTGTGTTTGTGTATGTGTATGTGTGTGTGTGTGTGTGGGTGTGGGTGTGGACTTGTTGTCCTACATTCACAGGGTTCACAAGGGTTGGCTATAGCCTATATGTGGCGTCTATGAGCTTTGTGGGGACAAAAATGTCGGACCTTCTGAGTTTAAAGGCTTGTTTCGGTCAGAGTCACACGTTAAGTTAAGGGACTGTGGAATGCAGTGTGTCAGAGACGTGTCCCCAAGAATATAGCAAATCAGTGGTGTGTGTGTGTGTGTGTTACTGAGATTGGTTCAACCCACACAGCAACATCCTAATCCCAGTGTGTGTTGTCATCTCTGCGTTTCCTGCCCAGACTGTGAATCATACCAGCAGGTGGACTTTAATCACACATTCATGACAGACAGTTATTGTAGATGCTGGCCACCGTTTGTTTAAGGTGTCGTCTATGTTTTCAGGTGCACCGTAGTCGTGTGTGTGTCACCTGTGTGACACAGGAGAGCGCTGCACTGTTCAGACACCGTGCCACGCAGCATGCAAGTTTCATATCTGATATTTATACTCATGCCTCCTGTTTTATTAATGAGTCGACTTCGCTCTGTGCTGTATGTATGGAGAAAAAGATATGTTTGAAAGCCTCGAATCTCCCTTTGTGTCGTGACTGATAAAATATTGATTCTGTCTCAGGAAATGGAACTTAAAGTTTGTGTGTGTTTGCAGGCTGTGATGTGTGTGCCTCAAAGTAACCTTACCCTGCAAGTGCACAGGTGATACCAAGCTGAATATAGCCCCCTTATGGCCAGCTGGCCTTTTCTATTTAAAACAGTGGAGAGGAGGAGGGGTGGTGGCGTTTACCATCAGCATTCTGCAGGAGTCAGAGACAGTTTGATGGCAGCGCTGGACTGCAAAAGAATCGAGTTTTTCGGAAGGATTAAAATACATCCGCTTTGATTCCATCCTCAGGTTGCACGAGTCTAATAAGAGTCTCGTCCGCTCTCGAAACATATTCTCAGAGTCCCTGTATGAGTAAACCGCCTGTTCTCAAGGACAGACTGTCCCAAAAAAACACATTTCAGAATTGCATCAGTGATTGGGTATCAATCAATCACTCCAGAGGACGCGTGATTCATCCCCAGATCAGATTTACTCAAGCATCTCTGAACAAAGGTCAATTACGGTCAATGAGGTCATCGCTGTAAGCGGTTACCGCTGTTCAATAAAAAGTGTTCATAGTCGGCCTGAGTCACTGTTTTTTGAGAGCGAGTCTGTGTGTGCGGAGGAACAAATTGTGTCATCGATGGTGTTATTGGTGTGTTGGCGTTCGAAACGGGAGGAGGTTTCGCATGTGGCCGACCCCCTCAGCCTGTAACGGTGAATGAATGGCAACAGCTGAGCAGGAGAACTTTAGCAGCACTCCCTGCTTGTGTGTCCGTCTCTGTGTGTGTGTGTGTGTGTAGATTCAGGAGGAGCAGCAACCAGAGCAGTCTCTCTGGGCACTCTTCTCTGCTGAGCTCACTGCTGTCCTCGCTTCCTCCTCCACTGGCCTCTTTTCAGTTTCCTCCCCTTTCGGCTCCCTCGTTCTTTCTCATCCACGACCAGTCCCTGTGTGGATTTCTTCCCTCCCTCATCTCTCCGGGAAACCTTTTCGCAGAGCAGCGCCGTCGTGACTCTCCGGCTGCCACTGCAAGGGAAGGAGAGAGCAGGAGGAAGAAGTGAAAGAGAAGAGAAGCTGAGACAGACCAATCGATTACTCTCATACAGAGGAGAGAGGCACTGGGAGTGGAGAGGCAGTAGCAGTGATTTTCCTACTTGCTTTGCTTTTGAAAGGAGGTTTTCTCGGACTTGTATGGGAGTCTTCTAAAGCATTTCATTCACGTCCTCCCCTTGGAAAGAGGGGACAGCTAACTGAAGGGACAGCCAGTGCAGTTTTGACACATCAAGGACTCTTCTCCCCCCTCTGCTCTTCAGCTCAAAGACTGCTAAACATTTGGGTACTTTGGAGTAGGACCGCTTTTGACTGAGAAGTTCAATGTTTACCAAATAACTGGGCTTCATTCTGAATGATAATGCTGGACACCAACCACTGCCTGTCCTTCGAAACCTCCCCCATGGGTTCTCCTCCAATGGGAGATGACATGGAGAAGGCAGGACTGAAGATGGAGCATGACAGACATGTCTATCACAGCTTGAAAGAAGGTGGGCAATCTGGAGCCAGGCTCAGAAAAAACACAAAGTTATCTGATATGATTTGTGTTTGTGTGCCTCCCCAGGTTTATATCTCACTTTATGGCTTCATAGAAATAGTTTATGGGGTTTCACTAAAGATAAGAGTGCCAGATAAGATGGCCGGAAGCCACAGTGGTTATATGTTGTGTCTGATACACCTCCTCAATAGACCAAACTTGACCTCTGTGTTAAATTAAGGACGTGTGAAAGAGTGTAGGAGTTATGTTAAAGTCAGATCGTTTCAAGATTAAAGGTGCTCTGTGGTATTTATTTTTTTTCTCTAAATGTAAAAATGAATGTTTGCGTTTACAGAATAGATTGGTTTTGTCATTGAAATCGAACAAATGTGTGAATTATTGATTATAAAACCGATTTACAACTACTTTAGCACGCTAGCTAGTAGTCGCCTTCTTCCTCTGTTTTTCTTGGTAAGAATACTCTGCGTCTCTTGTGGCATTGCTGCCACCTGTAGATCAGTGAAGCCAGTAGGAGGGCTGATATCATGTCACGTGTACGTGCCAGATAACAAACAAAACATTGACTCACTGGAACATTTATAGCATGGTGCTGCTGCTGCTGCTGCTGCTGCTGTTGGCCAGAAACTCCACAGAGCAGTTTTCATTTCTGCCTCAGCAAGGGACACTTTCCAACTGTTTGATTCAGATAGAATTAAGTTTTCTGCCAAACTGAAAATTGCTGCTTTTCAATAGTTTTCCTGGTTGTGGTGAATAGTAGTATCCAAAGTATTCTAGGCTTTATACCGTTTATCAAGGTGATGGCGTGACACTTATTAGCACAGGGATTTGGGGATTTGGATGTGCTGTGAGTGAAAAATGTACAAAAACATCTTGCTCCAAAGAAGCCGGCAGTGAAATCAATTTTTTGAGATATAGCCTGACAGCCTTTTTACACTAAAACTAACACATGAAAGAAGGTTATTAAACCTGCTAAAAGACAAGTTTGCTGTGTCCAGACTGAGAGGACACACAGACACACAATTACAGGGAGCAACATCATCACACACACACACACAGTTGGACGCTGGGGAAGAAATATCTCCAGAAAGTGCAGGCTGGTACAGTATAATGGATCTGTTGCATCCCGGTGCTCCTGTCAGTGTCTGGGCCTCCGTGTGAGACACCAGTGATTGTGTGTTCAGTCTTGCAGCACGCTCTCCGTGGAAGGTTTAGCCGCAGTGTTTCTGCTTTAACGGCGCCACGCTGGGCGTGCGACACATTTATTTACAGTGTTTACGTGCTCCGAGAGACGCCGCTGCGAAAATTGGCGTCTTCACCCACATATCACATTTGCATCCCCACCGATCGGAGTCGGCGCCAAGAAATACTTGTGACAACTGCAGAGTCATTTGACGCAGGAGTGAATGTCGTTACGTCCCCTTTCACATTGATAGTACAAAGCTGGATGTCAGCTGTTTTTTTTTTTTGCCCAGTGTGAAAAGGGTTTAGAGTCAGTGTGACAGTGAAATAAAAATAGTCGTTAGAAGATAAGGTTATATTGAATAAAGTGTAATCAAATTTATAGAAATGTATTTTTACAGTGCTGTGAGAACCACTGACATGTGGCATGGTCCACATTTACATTTTTTGCTACCTGCTCATCAGGAGCACACATCACGTCCACAGAAATGATACGATGAAACACATTAAGCAACGACAGGCTTTAAGAATTCAACTTGTGTTCCTTGAACTTGAAGATAATTAGTATTCACTCCAGCCCTCCTTGTTGTCATCTGCCTTCCCGGAGCAGTGCAGCAGTGTGAAGGCAGTGGGAGCCAGTCCAAGGCCTTAACCTTGTATTGTTCCTGCCCTCTAGCATCTTTTCCATTCTCACCGACGTGTGAAACATTCGCCGCGGTCGGGCGCAGCGCAGCGTCGGGTCTCTCCGCTCGGCAGATGCAATCAAACTGCTGCTACCGTGCAGAGGATGAGCTCATGCGGGAGGACGTTAACAAGCTTTCCAAAAAGAATATTTCCATCATCGGTGCCAAGTGTAATGCCCGGAGAGTCTGAGAGACTTGTGTGAGTGGGTTCAGTAGCTGGGTGCGGGTCAGTGTAATCACATATGTCTCTGTCTTCGTGTGCCCACTTCCTCAGCCGGTGTGGGCTTCTCGTAGCATTCATTCCCTCATGTGTCTTGCTAAAATGGGTGTGTGTGTGTGTGTGTGTGTGAGGCTTAGCTGTGCCAGGCCCGGGGGTCTTTGGGGACAGTGACAAACTCAGACATGTTTAATCAGATCTAATGACACATGAGCGCAGCAGGATTAGCCCAGTTGGCTACTACTAAGAACTTGACTCTACGTCAGAGATCTTCTTCTTCTCCCTTTCTTGAGGCAACTTGAAACCTTAAATCCAACCTGTTTTCACTTTTACACAGGTTTACTGTTAAAGGTGGCCCCTTAATACATGACCTCTGAATCAGTGAATGCGCTCACAAACTGTGTGCCATGGTGGACTACTGTAAAGTCTGCAGAACAAGATTGGAAATGTGTGACAAGTATTCTTGTATTGCTCAAATAATGTGATATTCAATCAAAAATGTAATCAGTTGTAGTTATCTGGATATTGATCAGGTGAAATATCAATAATTGCTTTATTTTCTCTATATTTTTGTCATTGTGTGTGACATAGGGACAGAAAGATGACACATTTATTTCATTTGTTTTTATTTATTTTAATGGATAGGACAATAGAGAGACAGGAAATGGCGAGACAGAGCAACGAGGAATGACATGCAGCAGGGGGGCAACTGGTGGAATCGAACCTAGGCCGCTGCAGCCTCTGTATGTGGGGCACCACCTGCTATACCCACTGAGCTACATGATGCCCCAAGACATTCAATATTGGCAGATAATTGAAAAAAAGTGAACATCCAGATGTCTAAATTTAATATAACGAAGCGTGAAAACTTGACATTTTGTGACTTTCACTGTGACTCAGTCTCAGTCTAGCAGCAGGTTGACTTGAGATGACACCTAGTAACCAACAGATTGCAGGTTTGAATAGGAAGCACAGCGATAGTCGTTTCCTTTGATTCATGTTAAAGCAGCCGTCTCATCTCCCTCTCCCTCTCTCTCCCTCCGTGTTCCTTCGCTCTAACTTCGTTTGACTGCGGAGGCCGGTTTTGGCTGTGGCCTAGTATCCTAATAAAACTGCCCTGCCTTCTCATCCTTTTCTTAAATTAACCAAAATGGCCTTCAAACCTGATTTAAGCTCCAGAGTGTGTCCTGATCTCCTGAAGACAAAGACGGTTTTATGTTTCACCTCAGTTCTTTTTTGTTCTTTTTAAATCATCCATTAGCTTCTTACATTTGCAATATTAACTTAAACACATGTGGAATCAGGTTACTGTTGGTCAGATCAGATAACATATTTACATGCTCTGTAGTTATAACTTTTCTCTCCAATCTGCCATCATAGAACTTTTCTTACTAACTAAAATATTTAATATCCTTTCTCCAGTGATGGTTTTGTTTGTAACAGATAGTGACGCAAATGCAGAGCTTATGTAACGGTTATTGTGATTGGACTACCCATTTCTTCCTCCATACTTGTTAACTGTTTGGATAACTTTGTTTCATTTATTCAGAAGTGAAGTTGTTATCTCTTCACTATCATATGATTCGGTCCCCCCCCCCACTTCATCTCACAGCTTCCTCACCATTGCAGCTTTTCACACTTTTCTCACACACGGTTCACAAGCACCTAAGAGCGTGAGACTTCTTCTTTGGCTTTTTTGTCTTCCTCTCTGTAAAAATGACTTCAGTGATGGTCGACACTTTATCACTCTTAGCCGGTTATAAAAGCCATTTCAAGCAAACGTGGCCACCGGACTAAACGCGACGCAAGCTTCCATTTCGCTTGGCGTCACACCAAGAGGAAGAATGATGAGAAAAGGGGGAGTGCAGCAGGAGAGAATAAATAAATGAACTGTAGTGTCCTTGGTGTGGAAGGATGGAGCAGTGAGATGGAGAGAAAGTGTAAGATTCTCCTTCCCAGAATAAACCTCTCGGCATCTTATCCTGCACTGTGCCACGGCACGGTCAGCATGTCTGTGTGTGTGTTTTTGCATTTGTGTGTGCACTGGTCCAGGCAACACGTGAGTCTCCTAAGTGTTTGCTTGTGTGCTTGGCACCGGGGGGGGGGGATATTAATCTCTGAGCTGCTGCATGGGTGCAACATATACATGAAGTCCTCTGGCTCCGTTCAGGTCTGTGTGTTTATGCCGCTGAATGTGAGCTGACATGTTATTGCTTCCAGAGAAGAGGGAGTCTCCCGTGCCGCTCTGATCCCTCCAGATTTAGAGCACACACACTTGTAACTATAACAGAAGGGAGGCCGCAGGATCGCAGGCCAAGGATTTAGAGCCGGGGAGAACGACGTTTACTCACACGGGCTGTGACGTTAGTTCACGCGAATCGCAGCGTCGCCGCCCAGGAATCGGACCGTTTTGTCATAACAAACAGAGAGGGCTAACAACACAAACGGCGGCCGGGCTACGCAGGACGCTAACAGGCCGGCTAGCCCCGCGAGCACCAATGATGTCATTCTGTTAGTGGGGGAGGAACAGGTGCTGCTTGTCCTCAAAGTAGCAGACACAACCCTGGCCAGAAATGCTCGGGAAGCCTCAGTGGTGTGTTCCACTTCATGCATGCACACACACACACACACCGCTTCAGCAGCGACAGCTGGTGCATATAAAACAAGAGTCTCAGCTGAGTGGAGCTGAGCTGTCTGTCGGTGAAAATAGTATTTGGTATACCAGCAGCGCATGTACTCTTTCCTTTTTGATTTTATCAAACTGTGTGAACTCGAGGCCGAGACAATGAGAACATGTGTCGCACTGTCAGTTTAAAAATGGCAACAGGCTGTTGCTAAGAAGTACAGTGGAAGTGGAGTTCACTTATTGATCTGAGAAACAGCATCCAAACCACAGACGGTTCTCTGTTTTGTGTATTTCTGTCATAGTGATCTTTGAAGTTAGATGTCAGACTGAAGGTCGATCGAACGTCGCTTTTACTTCCCTTAGTTTCAACTGTGTCGCAAGAAACTGATACTGCAACATGTATGAAGAAATACGTTGCACTGGCTTGATCCTGCAGCCGTCCGTGCTTATATAATTCTTTTTGTAAACCTCTCCAGTTTTGACAGTTTCATTCATTCCTAAGTGTTTTGAAGTCTAACATGCAGGTTCTGAGGCTAGAGGCTGCAAACGGGGGATCAGTGGTGTGTTGTTTTGTTTTTCTTTAAAGGCACCAAGACGAGAACAACTGGGCAACACGATGCACAAGAAGTGAGACTTGGTGTGTGCAAGAGGGTCAAACATGGTCCATGTACTTTTGTCCAGTGCTGTGTTCCTTAAACTTGCATCGGCGTTATGTAACAAGCACTTCCTGTTTTGAAATGACGCCGCAATCAGCCCATATGCTCTGTTTTTTTTCTCTCTCCTCATCTCCACTCAGATCGTGACTGCTAAATTCTCATTGTTCTTTTTGCTTCTTCTGCTGATTTCTTTTTATCTTTTTTTTTTTCATATGCTGCATTTGCTCCGTGCCTCTCACTGGTTATGTGATGAATGGTTACTTTTTCTTTCATACACATCTCTGCACAGAATTTTAAAAAAAAAAGTCCAGAAACAGGAAGTATGTAGTACTCTGCTCACACCCTCTCTGTGCCCGCCTCCTCTGTAGCTTCTAAAAAAGCTGCAAAGAAGGGGGAAATGGGAGGATGACTTGGGTGCTAGAGAGCGCAGGTCCTCTTCATGTCAGAGCGGTTGCATCTGGGCTCCCCTTGCGTCGGTTATCCATCTGAATGTGGCAGATCAGTGGACAACAAGCGAGAATAAGGAAGCTTTAAGGGCTCAGAGCTCCGCCGCTGCAGCGTCTCGCTCTCACCGGGGCCGTTGACTGACTCTGTCTTCTCCTCTGTGTCCCCCCCCCCCCTCACCTCCTCTGTCTCCATGCAGTCCTCCAGCTCAAACTCCAGCAGAGACGAACACGAGAGGAACTGGTCAGCCAAGGGATCATGCCACGTAAGTCTCCTTTGCCCTTAAGTCTCTGTGATGCTCGGGGGGTGGGGGGTATGTGTCGGTGAGTCAAACAGCGCAGCGCTGTGCAACTTCCACAATGCGCCGTCAGTGCGGTTAGTTCCACTCGAACATATATACGTTTTGCAGGGTGATTCACAGGCAGAAAAAGGTCAAACTGAGACAGCCTCGCCTGAACATAGTTAATATATAGAAGATCTTAGTGTTACAACGCTTCATATACACCCATGCAGACAACTAGGGAAGTGTATCTGTGCCCGTGAGTCGAGATCGGAGTGTGTTAACTCCTTCCTGCTCCAGCATCAGACAGCATGTCGGATCCTGTCAAAGATTGATTGGGTTTGTTATATGATACCAACACTGACCTCTGTATATGGGCCATTGATCCACACAATGAATGGGCCTTGTTACACATATCATATCTGGTTATCTACGTCAGCAATACAAGACATGTCAGCAATTTGTAATTTTATCCGTCTGCCAGTGTTTGATATCAAAGAATCTTAAGTGAATATAATATAAAGGTTAAGACATTCAAGTACTGGCAGACAATGGCCTTATCTACATGCAATATCAGTATGAGTTTTGTGCTCTCTGTATGTGTTATATTCTGTGGCGTCTTTGCACCACTTTGTGTTATCAAACACAGCAGCTTCCTCTTCTTCTGTATCCACTTCCTGTTTCATGGTCCCACACATCATAAGAGGCGGAGACAAAGTTATTAAAAACTTTCTTTTCCCAACAGGCTTTTTTCAAGAAGGTTCTTTCTATAAAAAACAGAAAAGTACCCAGCATCCAGCTCCATACAGCACATATGGTGGCTAATCTTCTGTGACCAAGAGAGAGACACATGGAAGTAGAACAGCTCGCAGGGTTGCTGTTTTCCTGTTCAGAGCCTCATGTCGATCTTTGTTGTCTGCTGTTTGCTAATGGTAACATCTGACCCTGAATTAAGTGCTGTAAGTCCACTTAAAATAGATGAAGTAAGTAGGCAGGCTTGGTTTAGATAAAAGCATCAGGCACAAAAGAAAAGAGTGGGCTCTGAGATACAGGGCATGTTTCAGTGGGCAGCACGGAGTCTCACATTCGACTATTAAGTCGTTACAGTGAATATGTCCTGTCCTCCTTATGCAACAGGCCTCATGCCAGGCCATTAGCTGCCCTGGGATCAGTATGTACTGGTGGGATATTTCATTGTCTAGATATAGTTCTGTTGAGAGAGAGGGTAAAAACATAAAGGGACATGAGAGGTGATAAGAGAGTTATCAAAGACTGTGTTTGCCCCCCAACAAAGAGCACTTGTTTTGACTGTTGCCTTGAGACTGAGCAAAGGTAGAGCAAAGGCCCTTCAGCTGTCAAGGCCCCATGTTGAGTTATAGAACCGTAAAGATCATATGAACTGCTGACGGGAGAGGAGGGAGGGTGCGTTATCCTTATCGGCTTTCAGTGGAATCGTATCATGACGATACAAACGTAAACAGTCACCATAATTGTGACGTTATGGTGCAAACCTGTAGAGGACGCAGCCAGTTACTGGGAACTGATGAAGGGTGAGTTCCTGCTGTGGTATCGAATCCTCACACTCAGGTTTTTGCAGCAGTAGGTGGTGTGAATGAGAAACTTTCCACCAACCCTCTCTCTGTCTCTCTCTTTCTGTCTGGTCTAGATATTTTTGGTCAAGACACTTGACCTCCCGTCGCTGCAGTGATGAACTTAAGTCACTGCTGTCGTTCTGTGTCAATGTCTGCCACGTAAATGTAACGTAGGTTGATCCTGGGTACAAGGATACAGAAGAGAGTAATTGTGGAGGATTAGGTTAAAGAGATAGTTCAACATTTTGGCTAATTGGCCCATTGCCATAATCCCTATAGTTTTAGCAGTAGGTTTGTTACCTTTAATTGTCGGTGCAAGCTATTTTTAGAACAGCAGAGCAGCGACGCGAACTGCTCAGCTACCGCTACGGAGGCTCATGGGATTTCTCGGTTTCCCTCATCAAACTCATCAAATACACAATCCAACAACTCCAAAACGCTCTGGTGGACAAGTTGTGACCTGCACATTCACCACGCTATGAGATAATAACAGAACGTTGCGAGACAGAGTTGTTTTTTGAGGTAAATTCAAGCAAAACCGCTGATGCGTGTTCCCGTCAGGGGCAGTTTTTCAGCAAGCAGTCTCTGCGTTTGCCTTGAAAACAACTCTGTCTCGTAACATTCTGTTATTATCTCATAGCGTGGTGAATGTGCTGGTCACAACTTGTCCATGACAGCGTTTGAAATCCCATGAGCGTCCGTCGTGTAGCTCTGAGCAGCTCGTGGCTCGACTCTGCCATTCAACAATTAAAGGTAACAAATCTACTCCTAAAACTATAGGGATTATGGCAATGGGCCAATTTGCCAAAATGTTGAACTATCCCTTTAAATGTATAGAAATACGGGCGGACAAGCAATAACAATGCTCCTGTGTCTTTAGGTCGGTCATGTGATTCATCTGTGACATAATAGGTCAGTGTCAGGGTAGTTTTTGTGAAGGGCGATATCAGGTATCAGGTCATGATCTCACTGCTGAAAACAGATTTGAAAATACTCTGTATCCTTCTCTTCTCCTTGCGTCATTCATTTTCATTTCTTATTTAGTTTGTTGTCAAAGAATTCAGTTGTACAACAGCTGCAGCAGCTTGTAAGGAGCTCTGTTGAATCAATAGATCATTGCAGAAACACGTCTTTTTACTCGGCTTGTTCATCGGGGTAACCCTTTGTTTTGATTTCCCTGTGATTGTGTCTTTTGTTCACTGTAGCCAGATACACAACACAGGTGTTGTTTGGATTGTTCCTGTTAATTTCATAAGGATAGAGCAGAGAGTGATGTTCCTGTCACGAAGGCCAGCTGTTCAGACGCTTATTGTTTTACACTTGTGCAGAAACAGAATAAAGATGTCAATCATACCTAAAAACACGATATAACGTACAAAACAACAAGCAATAACAGAGGGAGTCGGTGGCAGCAGCTGCAGTGGAAGTGGAAATAGTAGAAGAGATTGAGACGCTGACAGTTACATGTCACCGTTCAAGAAAAGCTCGGTTTTTCCGTTTCCAGTTATGAAAAGTGTTGTCAAATGTATGTGCACTTTCCTCAGGTCACAGTAATTTCATCCTTTCATGTTTAACAGCTCCTTAGGTCCTGGAGGAACTTGCCCTAGAATCAGTTTCACAAAACACCGTAGAAAGGTTAAATGCATGAACAGAATCAGTGAATGGTCAAAAACAGCCAATAGGAGGCAAGAAATACGAGTCACAGCAGACGATAGTGACGGGATCAGCTGACTGGCCGCTTAGTTTTTTGTTGTGATCTGGACCGTTTGGTTATATCACAGTCGGTATGTGGGTCTTCTTCTTTCCAAGTCGAGGGGGTTGTGACATAGGAATGCCTCCCACCCCCACCCAGTCATCTGTGGCACACACACACACAGTCGACGCCCCAGGCTGTAGCCAGAATGTCCACGCTCACACACCCCTGGGCACAAATTTCACCAGCTCTTGACCAATCAAACCATCGCTCCGTTACATCATTGTAACTGCCACTGTCCTCCGAGTATCCTTCCCCAAATAGAGCAGACTGCTTTGTTTGAGACTGTTAAGCTTCTCCTTTATATTTGAAATGGTAAGGTTATATGTTAAAAACTTTTATGAATTTTATTAAAAAGAAAAAAAATCAAATATTCTTTATTCAGTTTAGAAAGAAACTGTGACCAGGCCACATCCTCTGATGTTAAAAGTGAGAATAAACTTTATGCATGGTACAGATTCAACTACAATTCAAAGCGATTTTATTTTTTGTTGTTGTTCTCAGTTGTGTTTTTAAAAGCAGCCAAACACAGGCCACAACTGACTCGCTAAAAATATCAAAATATCTGTTCTTACTCACAGACACACACAGCACATAGACATTTACGCCCCCGCCCACATACATTACGGCCAGTGATGAATGTAGATGTTTTTTTTGCGAGCAGCGGTCCATCCATCAGTCCACATACACACTCTTCCTCTGTCTTCATGGTACTTTTTTAAAATTTTTATACTGGACATCAAGAATTGACTCCCAGGCTCAGTCCATCTATCAGACTTAACGCAGACAATTGGCCTTTGAAACAATGTGTGTTGTCTGCTACGGAAAAGTCAGCACACAGAGGGAGAAGTATACATATAACTTATCATAAAGCATCCCTCTTTCCAGGCTGTTAGAGTATGTAAGACTTGAATCAAGTATTCGATAAGTGAAAAGATTTTGCTACATTGATGCGGTTGTGTTTGTTGGAGTTGGTGCCGCTGGAAAATACTTAGAATGTCGGAAAAAGCGTATGGAATAATGTGAGCGTCTGAGCTCCCACAGCGGAGTTCGGTTACAGTTTGGCCGATGAAACTGCTGAGTTAGGGTTTGGTCACGGTTACAGTGGAGGTATGGCTGACTGTTTGCTCCTATGAAAGCGTAACTCACCTAAAAAGCCTGCACCGCTGTTTTTCAGCTGCTTCGATGTAAAAAAGCCACAGGGATCTAAACAGCACAGTAACAAGAAAAACAACTTTGGTTTTGAATTTTCATAGCGATAACAGATTTGCCTCCACTGCAGAAAAAGTGTGCGCACACAGCAGCACGCCGCAGAGGCCGATCAGAGTGTGTGCTTCTCTGTGTGTGTGTGTGTGTGTGTGTGGTTTAGAATAGCCATCTTGACCTTCTCATCTGCAGCCTCTTCTGCTTTGAGTCTGTCTTCCTCTATAGCTTTTTCTGTTCTCTCAGAGTCCCCTGCTGAAAAGAGCATCACGACACAAGGCTGTGCGATTCTGTGCCACGCTCATCTCTCTCTCCGTTTCCCTCCCTCCCTCCCTCCATCCCTTTCTCCATGCAGCACTGAAAAGCCCGGCAGCCTTTCACGAACAGCGGAGGAGTCTGGAGCGAGCAAGGGTGAGTGTCTTAAGCACAGTGATGGATTTATGTGGAGTAAAATGTGCTTGAAAACACTCGTACTGTGTAAAAGAGCATAACACAAAGCAGGAATTGAATTCTAATGTTAGCGCAGACACTTATTTGCTTACAGGAAGCAAATCAAAACCTTGGAACCAAACAAACAGTATTAAAGCAGCACATCTATGTTATATGAAGCCACATGAACTGGCAGGGTTGTATTAGTTCAGACCTGCTCCAGCCTGCAGCCTACAACATGCATGTCTCACTCTATAGCTTATTGATACTTTGCAGTACTTCGTGTTAGCGTTGAGAACCATCCATTCAAACAAAGAAAAAAAAAAAAGCACCAGATCACACTGCTTATTAGTTGATTTCTGGGAAGTGTAATGCTGAGACACGGCAAAAATGTGTGATCAGTAGCAGTTTATCGAATGGTAAGAGCGTTTCTTCTTTCTCTTCCTCCTGCCTCTTGTCTTCCATTCGCTGCCCCGCCCTGACATGTGCGTCTCTTTGTCTCATCCCCCAGACCGAGGACTATCTGAAGAGGAAGATCCGGAGTCGTCCCGAGCGCTCCGAGCTCGTCAGGATGCACATCCTGGAGGGTAAGTTTTTACCTGCAAATGGAGCTGCGCTGTCGGCGAGAACAAAAGCGCAGAGTAGGAAGAAAGGTGGACATCAGATGCAGTGCTCCAGATGTGGGGCTTTTTTTTTTTTTACACTGGTGAAACATGGAAGTGACGACTCAAAGAATGTGGACTATGTCATTACAGGTGTCAGGCCAATGTGTGTGAGGATCATGAATGAATAGGAGATGTGAATATTTGCTTTTCAAGTCGATTTACAGTGTGCGCCCCTAAACTTTCTGCTTGCACAATTTTAGGTTAGGTGCCACTGTGCTGTGAGTAAAAACAGTTAGTCTGGAGCCCTGAGATGAAAAGTTAGAAACCTTTTTAAAAGGAACCATATAACAAACGAAACGGAACAATTCCAAGTGATGAGGTTACTGTATAGTTCCTACTTGGTTGCTGTAAGTTCTTATAAGCGACATCGACCTCTGAGTCAGATATGAGGCCTTTTCCAGTTCAACTTGTTGCCCTAGAATTTGTTATATTGCAAAACCAGTTAATGCAAAGTAGAAGATATATTTTCATTTGCGAGAAGCAGCTTTTGGTTTAGATCTATTCTGAATCAGGAAGTGCCAAAAAAAGGCCCAAAACACGATATCTGTGATCTCAGGAAAACCAGCTTCCTGTATCTGTACAATATTTCATCTACAGTGTTGATTTATATCCCTCAGATACTAAGCGCTTCCCATGGGCCGTTTTTCCCGATGCTGTACACCCAAGTGATTCGTTTGATTAATAAATTTGCGTGTATGCATGTTGTCGTGTTGTCTCCTACACAGAGACGTCAGCAGAGCCGTCCCTGCAGGCCAAGCAGCTGCAGCTGAAGCGAGCGCGACTGGCCGACGACCTCAACGACAAGATCTCGCACAGGCCGGGGCCCATCGAACTGGTTCACAAAAACATCCTGTCTGTCACCTGCCCTGTGCACTCGCCGCTGCTGGGTGAGTAAACACACACACACACACACCTTACCACAGTCGGCCGCACCCCTTGCAGAATATGGGCCGACTTGTTATCTGTACCGCTGTAAAACGGCATTAGAACATGAGCACAGGCTGAGATAAAGCAAGAAAAACACACCCAACACAACTCTATTCTAATCCATTATGGTGTTCAAAACAAGCCGGTGCAGGAATGCACACCTTTACGCAGCGTTTTGTAACACTCACAAGCACAAATGCAGGATTTATAAACACTTACACACAACCTTATGGCTCCTAAAGATGCATTCAAGTATTGCCTCACGTATACGCTGTCTGCTCGCTGATTCATTGGGTCATGCAGGTCAGGGGATGAGTGGAGATGTTGCAACATGCTCACCTCCGTTATTTCATTGCCACCGTACCATTGATTTACGTTGATTGCGAACACACCTTAACCTGAGTAATTACAACATTTAGGAATCCTCACACACTTAATACAATATTTCCAGGGTGAGTGTTCAAACACACACTGCTTAGTAGTTCAGGTTGCGTCATTCCAGTAGATGTGATAATAAAAAGTCAACCGCACAGAAATGACACAACACCATTGTTTGGACACAGTCCTGTTTTGAAACTTGGTTACTTGGACATAGCTTCTCTAAAATTGCTCATCCCTCTTTTGCAATCTTCATCGCTGTAACAGTGTTACACACTGTGGTCTGGGAGAAGTTTGATTCATGAGCCGTGGTCACTTTTTTTTTATTGACCACAGAAGAAAAAAGCAACAAAGATGCCACCGTGACTCAGTTGAGCTGAAACTGAAAACTTTATCTGCTCTGTCACAGATTCTCCAAAAGGAGAGAGCTCGTCTTTGGATGAAGACAGCAGTGACGCTCTGTCGCCGGACACGCTGACCAACCATGACTCTCCCCTGAGCGCGGTCCCTCAGCTGTCCCCCTCCGACGCGGTCACACAGAACGGGGAACTGTCTCCCACACAGGTAGAGAGTCACTTAAAGGTTCATGTTATCAGAACAAAATTCAAATTTGCAGTCATGCCATTAACCAGTTATGTTTTCCTCAGTTTGCTCAGCCTCCTCCTCCACCCCCTCCACCACCTCCTCCACAGGTGAATGGGTCACCCGCCACCCCACCCCCAAAATTGACAAATGGAACGACGGTGACCTCGGCAAACTCCCGTCTTACAGGACACATCAAGGTGTGTGAATGCTGGTTGTTTTCTGCACACAGAGTCACTGAGAATTAGGTTGTTTCAAACTAAACATCTTGTAGATTTGATGACAAGTGAGTAAATACGACCTCGATCTGATCTGTATTTGTGGTGCAGCTATAAGTGTCTAACCCCTCCCTCATGTCTTCCTTTCCTCACTTCCCCCTCCTCAACCACATTTCTCACACTCTGTCAACAGTCTCAAGCTAAGTCGTCTTCAGATCGTCCCCCACAGAGACCCAAGAAACCAAAGGACAACAAACCCAAGGTCAGCATGCTTTGTGTTTCATTTCATTTTCACTTTGACAGGCAGTGACGCATGATTTTATGGCTTTGATGGGTAAGTGACATGGAGGAACAGTAGCATTGTTTTCTCGTGACACCAGTTCAGCTGTTCAAGTCATCATGTGGTCCTAACTCCATCACCTACCTCTATAACGTTAATAAAAGATGTGGTGACAGGTTTCATAGACTCTAAACTGAACACCCACAACGTTTTCACATTTAACAATCCCATCCATCAAAGAAGAGGAAGAGATACTGCTCAGTTCAACAGAGTAAACACTTGCTCTTTTGTTCTAGTTATGCTCTTTCCATGAAGACCTGTTGAATACGCATGCTGGTTTTTCAAAGGTTCTTTCAGCATTTTCTAGGAATATCCAGTGTTATCTACACAACAAGCATCCCTCATTAAAGAGACCCCAAGGAGTTTGCTTTTGGTTATCAAAGAGTCTCATTAATGTGGATGAATCTACGTTACCCACACTTGTTAATGGGTCTATTTTCGATAAATATATCGTTTTGTCTTTATAGTTATTTTGATATTATTATTTAGTGGTCGACTCGCCCAGCATTTCCTAGTTTCGGTTTCCCGGACGCTGCCCCCAGGGTCATGGGAATAACGCTGCCGGATCACTAGTTGGCATCGTTTATGGTCGGAATTACGACGGTATCTGATCATCCTCGAACCTCAGACTTTCATTCTTGATTAATGAAAACATTCTTGGCAAATGTTTTCGCTTTCGTCCGTCTTGCGCCGGCCCAAGAATTTCACCGTGCGCACTGAGGCTCATTGGAAATGTAGTGTGAAAACACTTCTGCTTTCCGAAAGTCCTCGTAGTCCCTTTAAAGACATCGTACAGTGTAAAAGCATTAAAGAGTGGAATTGTCATTTTAACCGTCCTCTTCATCTGGGTGTAGGTGAAGAAGCTGAAGTACCACCAATACATCCCTCCAGACCAGAAGGCAGATAAGGAGCGTCCACCGCAGATGGACTCGTCCTACGCGAAGCTGCTCCAGCAGCAGCAGCTCTTCCTGCAGCTGCAGATCCTCAGCCAGCAACAGCAGCACTACAACTACCACACCATCCTCCCTGCACCGCCCAAGTGAGTCCCCCACGGTGTTGATAGTAATAGGAAAAGATGTTTCCAAAACGATCCATCGCTGGGATTTTCATACTTGATTGTTTTCTGTCTCCCTTCAGGCCTCCGACTGAGCAGCCCCCGACAACCAACTCTGGCCCCTCCCCCTCGCGCAGCACTCCCACGACAACAACCATGGCCTCCTCCAATCAGAGTGGGAATGCACGTCAGGGCCAGACAGCGGGAGCCAAACCCGGCACTCTGCCAGCCAACCTGGATGAGTTCAAAGTAATTTATAGACAACTTGACTCAGAAATGTACTTCTCAAGAATGGATACTTGTTTTCATTAAGAGAACTGACTTAAATTAGTAGAATAAATTATAAATAGTGATAGCAGACATTACACAGACTGTAACTGTCTTCTAAAAGTCCAACGTATGATAAGGGGACATCTGACTATGAAATCATGTTTTCTGACCTATCAGTCGTTTTGCTCTTTCACTTTGAGTCAATGGTGGTTTGGTTTCTCATCAGGTCGCTGAGCTGAAACAGGAACTGAAGTTACGTGGTTTGACCGTGTCAGGCACCAAGAATGATCTCATCGAGAGGCTCCGCAACTACCAGGAGCAAAATGGCGGAGGCGGCACGACGGTTTTGAAAAACGGCATGTTGCCGCCCAGCCAGCAGGGCGTCGGCTCGGCCTCCAGTGGCATCGTATCCTCACCAACAGCCACCGCCGCCCCTGACGCCCAGCCAGGAGAGTGTGGTTTTAAGTTAGCTCTGTCCTCATTGGCTCACGCGGTCCCTGGGAGGGTCATGCGTTTCGGCAGCACCAGCTCCAGCCCTCCCGTGTCGCCCACTCCGTCTGAGAGGTCGCTGGCCGGTATGAGTCCAGACGAGACGAGCTGTAACGGAGACATGTTTGGAGAGATGGTGAGAGCTTTATGTAAAGCAGATGTTTGTTAACAGCATTGATTACAAAGTCGATAGACTTGTGCAGATGTTGACTAACTCCTACCCTGTTTTTAATGCACATCATTAACATACACAAACAAATAAAAAAAATTATAATTTCCATATAGGGCAAGGAGGCATCCTCCCCTCCTACATCCTTCTTTCATCCTTCATTCAAATTTTTCTTTCTTATTTTTAGAATTATTGCTGTTATTATTGCTATTATTATTACTGTAATTATTGCTGTCTAGCTATTGCTGTCACAACTATTATTATTAATATTATTCATATTTATGTTATGATTAATGTTATTATTAATATATGATATTATTATTATTATGACCAATATTACTATTATTATTCCTTAATTTCTTTCTTTATTACTGCTATTACTGTCATGACCACCATTTATATTATATATTATATTTGAATTACACACGCACACATACACACACACCTTGTTCACACTTTGTATAAACACTGATGTATGTCCACTATGTTGTTTGTCTTGTATTTCACAGTAAAAAGGAAAAAACAACATTGACTAAGTTCCTTTGAAGCGTTTTCTAACATCCTCTTCCTGTTTTGTTGTCCTTCAGGTGAGCTCTCCCCTTACCCAGCTCACCCTACACCCGTCTCCTCAGCACCCATCGAACATCTCTCCACTCTCACAGCCTCTCTCTAAGGTCAAGGAGGAGACCCAGAGCGCATGCAGCCAGGCCAAGTCTTCAGCCGCCTCAGGCCAAACTCCTGAGTCCCTGCCGGCCTTGGCCATGGACACGTCCTCTTTGGACAAGGACCAGATGCTCCAGGAGAAGGACAAACAGATTGAGGAGCTGACCAGGATGTTGAGGCAGAAGCAGAGACTAGTGGAGACCCTCAGGTCCCAGCTGGAGCAGGGCAAAATGGCGGGTGGAACAGTCGCGGAGAAAGAAGGAGGCGAGAAGAGCAAAACGTGCCCAGAGGTGAAACTCCAGACTCTAATAAAAGCCTCAGCCATTCAACCCCCGATTCTCCCTAACGGCGTGGTGGTGAAGGTGAAGAAGGAGGTGGAGTCCGAGGAAGAAATGGAGGGGATAACGGAGGAGGCCCTGGGCAAGAAGCTGGCCCAGCCGATGCAGTGTTCACAGGAGACTCTGCTGAGGCTGCAGCAGATTCACCGGCTGCAGGTCCAACAGGCCGAGCAGCAGAAACAGCAGCTACAGCAGCCCAAACTGCCGCAGGGCCAGGTGCAGCTGCAGAGGGCACCGGAGGCCAAAGCAAACCCTCAGAAACAACAACAACAACAACAACAACAGCAGCAGCAGCAGCAGCAAAAGAAAGAAGCTCAGATCCTGCTCCAGCAGCAGCAGCACCTCCAGCAGCTCATCATCCAGCAGACCCAACAGAAGCAGCTCCAGGCCCAGCAGAAGTTAGCGCAGCAGAAACTGGCCCAGCAGAAACTGGCCCAGCAGAAACTGGCCCAGCAGAAACTCACGCAGCAGAAACTCACGCAGCAGAAGCTCGCGCAGCAGAACCAGCTCAAACAGACCCAGGGCCAGGTCCAGCAGAGCCAGCAGAAGAGCCAAGTCCAGCTGAAGCAGGTCCAGGTGCAGATCCAGAACCAGACGGCGGCGAGCCAGAAGCCGGCGACTACGACCCTGACCCAGCAGAGGAAACAGCAGAAGACTCAACACAGGCAGCAGCAGAAACAGCAGACGGCAACCGTTGCCACGCAACAGGTGATCACCCCGACCAACTTTAACACAGTCATCAACCCTCACTAGAATTTTTAGTTTCAATAGACTGTAACCTTTTTCCCATTTATTTATTCATTTAGTTATTATCATTACTACTACTACTATTTTATATATATATATTTTTTTTTTAATTTACTTCATTTATTTTAATTTCTATTTTTTATTTTTTTTATTTCTCTACCTCGCACAAGGTATGTTAATATTATTTCTTTACTTTGTTGAAATTATTGTTAGGTCAAGGTGAGGTCATTTTAGCCACCTCACAGCTAAAATGTCGATATGTTGAAGTTTCTTGGTGTTAAAATATCATCAATGGTAAAATGGAAAAACGTCCTGTTTGATTCCCAGGTGACTCCGGTCTTCATCAACCAGCAGAACGGCACCCAGATCCACACTCAGGCCATTTCACTAGACCTCCTCAAGGCCAACGGCACGCCCACACTGGTCACCGACAGCAACGGCAACCACTACCTGATCGCTCTCACCAGTCAAGCCACAGAGAGTCAGAACGGAGTGTCCCCATTGGCCAAAACCAATGGACGCATCACACTGCAGGTACAGTACAATGTTGATTCTTTGTAGGACTGAACTGTGTTGATGTGTGATGGAGTATTTATGTGTATTGTTGTTGTTTTTCAGAGATTGCAGTCGACTCCAAGTAAACTGCCCAGCAATGACAGCCAATCAAAAGAGCAGCCAGAGGCCGAGCCTGTGAGCCAGCCAATCAAAAAGGTACGATCCATACTCAGCATGTGTTACCATCAAATACACCTTGTTATTATTTAGTAGTGCACAATTTAATAGTCTCACATTAGCCACCTTCTTTTAGGTGTAAGTTTTGAATGATCTTGCTCAAAATCTCCAGACGCTAAAATTATGTCACTTAATAAAACTAGATTTGTAGGCTTATATTCCTTTCTATATTTCTTTCTTTCAATGGTCAGAAAGGAGCAGGATCTAAAAGCCACCTATGTGAATACATACACATAATTTATTGTTAATGGTTTGGTTTTCTTTTCTTTTTTTTTAAATCAAATCCACAAATTTCTTTCTTTCTTCCACAACCACATCATAGGTGTATCTTGAACATATACACATATAAAGCATATGTATGATGATATATTATTATGACATATCCTGATGAACACAATAACATTCAAGAACAGGCTGACATAAAAACTATCCCTAACTATGGACAGTTTTTATTATGTCCAAAATTGTATTTTTACTCCTAACAACTTACCTTAAATGTCTCATATAATATCATGATTAAAGGATGTGATTGGCATTCATCAGCTCCTTTTGTCTATGGGTGTCGAACCTGACAGTAGAACCTTAAATATGTCCGACTGTGTGTGCACATCGGAAAAAATATTAATAAAACCAACTGTAATGCAACAGCAGTAACATCCCTCTGCCACAGAGGGTCGCCACTCACACAGTTAATGAAAATCATGAGGAATCATGAGAAAAGCAGCTTGTTATTCAGATGTATTGCTTCACGAGCCAATCACAACTGAGTATTTAACATATCTTCTCGTCCCTGTGTCTCCCCTCAGGGACAGAAGGCGGGGCTGCACCTAGACACCAACGGCGTCCCCCAGCCCAGCCTGCCAGCCACAGCTCCGCCCAACCTGCAGCCCTTCTTCGACGACATGTCGGACAGCGAAAGCCAAAGCAGTTTAATCTCGTCTCTGAAGGTAACACCACAGCCGCCGCCTCCGCCTCTACCTCCTCTGCTCTTGGGAGCTCCCGTCGTCATGTCGACCTTACTGCTCAGTCTGCCGCTCCACATGTTGTCAACTTCATTAACCTTTTTTCTCCTTGTTTCTCCCTCTTTTCTTTTTCATTTCATCACTTCATCACTCCATCCTGGCAGGGAGAGGAGGTGTGTCCGCCTTACGACCGGCACACACTGTTCACCCCTCCCTCTCCCAAACCCAACACCTCCCTTCCTACTCAACGCTCCAAAGTATGTCTTCTAGCATGTCTTTTCTTTCCCTCTTTTCTTTATTGTCCTTCTTTTTTGTCTGTCTCTCCATTTCCAAACTTTATTGTGCACATTTTACTGAACTTTGAAATGTGTCTGACTTAAAGTAACAACCTCCTGTGAAGTCATCATCTTGATATGTTTTCTTTTCTGTGTTTTGTTGTGTCCTTTTAATTTACTGACTGTGTTTCCCATAATGCTCCAGACATTTCACAGAAAGTTGTTGTAAACTTTCACTCAGACATCAGACATCTGTAGACAAAATGAACTGGTGGTTATTCAAGTGTTTCATGTCAAGAGAAAGTGAGAATCACATAGCAACAGTCAGAAACTAACCAGTCTGCTGTTCACTGTGAGAGAAGAAAAGCCTGTAATGAGAACTTTTCAGCTTTAGATGCACATGAACCATGACACTAAAGTAGGTGGAAATCCCTAAACACGCAATATCGGCACTTTGAAGACGTAATATAAGATTTAAGTAAAGAAGTAAATGCCCCCTCATGTTTTTTTTAAATACCTCCACATCCTTCTTGAGACCACATACGTACATCATAAATTGAATATTTTTTTAGTTTCTATATGAGACGTTTAGGGGAGGTGGGAAGTTAGTGCACCGACAAACTCATAATGAAGCAGTGCTGTGGTTTAAAAGGTTTAGGAACTGCTGATTTAGATAAAGTCAAACAGGCTGCACACTGTATTGTAAATGTGCTGTAATGGGATGTCCAGTTATTCAATGAAATAAGAAATAAATCAAGGTAAAATGCAAAATGCAGAGTTTATCTCTATTTAAAAACGTGGAGTTTGTCTATGGTGCATTGTGTCTGTGTGCTTTGTGCTCTTGTTGTCTATGGACTCATGTTTCCCTCTCTGTCTGTTTGCAGGAGAACGGTGTGAACAGTCAGCACATGGACGACCTGTTTGACATCCTGCTGAAGAGCGGAGGTAACGACCCGTCGTCACCGTGGACACGAAGACGTCCCGAGTCTGTCGTCCCCGGCACTGACCAGATTTTCTCTCTCTGTCCTCCCTCAGAAATCCCCGGCTTCAAGGCCAACCCGGACCCTTCCCTCGCCCCCCTCCACTCCGACCCGCCCTCCCCGTCCTCTCCCCCGTCTCCCCTCCACCTCTCCCCTCCCACCCCCACCTCCCCCCTCATCTCCCCTCAGCCCTCCGTGGGCGAGCCCTGCGCGGGCAGCGGGCGCCTGGAGGACTTCCTGGAGAGCACCACGGGGGCCCCCCTGCTGGGCGTGGAGCCCGACGGCGGCCTGACGCTGATCGACGACCTGCACAGCCAGATGCTGAGCACGCACAGCATCCTGGACCACCCCCCCTCCCCCATGGACACGTCCGACCTGGGCTTCTCGCCCCACTCCGCGGGGTTGGACTTTGGCGACGCCGCCTTGGACAGCATGGACTGGCTGGACATCTCCATGGTGGGGAGCGCCAGCGGAGGAAGCGGCGGCGGGAGAGGGGGAGGAGGAGGAGCCGGCGAAGGAGACGGAGGGACGAGTCTGGCCCCGCTGGCGCCGCACACTCCGCCGAGCGTCTTCTCGGCCGATTTTCTGGACAGCACGGACCTGCAGCTGCACTGGGAGTCGTGTCTGTAGCTCGGCGCGCACAGACGGACACACACTCGCTCACACTGTGTACAGGCTCTGTCTTTATTTCATGCACATACAGAAACCTTCTCTATGCTGTCTCTACCACTGCAGGGGTCACTGGCACATGCAAATACACGCACACACACACACATTTACACAATTTACCCTGTCTTTCACTGGCTGTTACTATATGCAGGATGAGGTGGACAAAACATAGATATTAAATTCATAGAGAAGACTTGAATAGGTGGGACTGAAGTGGACTTTGAATTTTAATTCTATGGGGATTGGTACAGGAGACTGTAACATCCCATCTTCTCCAGTATAACCAGGTTAATTGAACCAGCAGAAAAACTGTAGGTCACTGTAATAACGTCATTTCAACCCTTGGAAAACGGTTTGACAGACGAAAGTTGACGAGGAGCCGTCGTTGGCTCCTGGAGGAAAAAAAAAAAGCAGAGTGTGTGTGTCAGTGCCTCCTAAACTTTGCACTTATGCTGAATCTGATTGGTTTAAAGGGGGGGAGTTCAGGCGGACGGCTGAAGTGTCAGCGCTGCGTGGTGATGCTGATTGAACGCTACAGTGTGCTGTACTGGTCAGTTGATGGTGTGAAAACAAACGGCACAGTCGGTGGTCTCATCATCTCACCGTGGAAACCTGAACCCCGCCCACACTAGTCAAAAAAAAGCAAAAACAAACAAAACAAAAAAAAAAGAAACCAACCGTCATTGGTTGACAGTTGCTATTGAAATGAACCATATCAGTGGCAACAGTTTGAATTGAAGCCTCATTGGAGGTTGCGTATTATTGGTAACATTATGGTAGACCACTATGTATTGCTGTATATGGGGTGTATATTATCAATTGTCCATATGACTATTTTTCTTTGCTGGTTGCTTTAGAGTCGAGCTGGCCGGCTGGGGAACATACGGTGAGGGCGGGGCTTCCAAAATCCTTGGACCTTGTCATTTTTTAAAGAAAAAAAGTTAAAAAAATAAAAATACTATAAAAAACTCGAAGGTGTGTCTGTTTTTCTTTTGCATTCACAGCACAAAATAAATCATATAGCATGTAAATGTGTCAAAAGACAATTAAGTTTTTACTACTCAAAAAGCAATTAACATTCATTTTATAAAAAACAACATCTGAACCTGCTTTTTAGTGTTGTTATTAATTAGTTTAACCATTGGTAACCTGTTACACCTGTTATAATATAATAACCAGGAATAATCCTGGTTAGATAAAGAAAGACCACAAGAGGGCGCCATTGTTAAGAAATCAGCTGTGTTCACCTCTTACAAGCATCTGGGAATCAACAAGTCTGACTATTTTTTTTTTACGTTTGCAGTGTGCAAAACAAAATTTGAAGAGTTGTTAGTGGTTGCAAGTGCAGGAAATTTTAATTTCCATAAAACATTTAGACTTAATTAAAAAAACAATTAATCTAAATGTTTTTCTAAACACAGATCTGTGTTATCCCGAATCAAGTCTCAACCCTGAACCGCTTCATGTGTCAGGACCAAAACACAAACCTGCTCACTGTGTGGGAACAGCAACCACTTCAATGTTTTAACCACAATGGTCTCATGCACTTCATTCTGAAAGCACATCATCATCCCTTCCTCTCAGCGGTCTGATGGAGGAAGCTCATGAGTGTGAACACACACTGACACACTCTTTACCTTTTCCATCTTAGAATAGCCTTGAAAGTATTTCAGAGTCTATTTGTTTTTCTATACTCTTCAGATTCATCTTTATTTGTCCTTTGCAGGAAACTTGTTTTCACCAACCCGTACAAAACATCCTCAAGATGCACATACCCACATTAACACATCACCCACATAACAATAGACGAAACACACATTTAGCGACTAAATGATTTGTTTAGCTCTGTTATCGAGAGGGGACAAAGCTCTAAGACAACAACAACTAAGGGTGAACTCACTCCCACTTACAATTTCTCTTCTTTGCCACTTCACACACTCACAGACTGTTTAACATCTTTGAGGAGTAACAAATAACAACTTGTGGCTCACACACACACACACAGTGATGCATCTCTATGGTTTCCTCACTTACTGCACTTGTGTTGCATTACTTGTCATTGTTTTACACCTGAGCTCTTCAGTGTGACAGAGGTGCAGAACATTGTTTACTGGTTCCTGGTGAGACTTTCACAGTTTAGCTCAGACACTTTCTGTTGCACATGACAAGCTGTATTCACAATGAATCAGCTCAGGTTTAAAGACGCATCTGGAGGGCAAATAAATGATTTATTTCAAGTCATTATTATTAATTACTAGTATTGCATTCAGTTGACTTCAGTTGGAACCAACAAAAAAAAATGACGGAAATGAAGTCACTCATTTCCACTTGATGCGTACTGCTAAACCACATTAGCTGCTAATTATACAGTAATGTACTGTACAGCCAAATCTCTGATGGAGCTGGCAGTGGCTGAGTTGCATCATGGGTAGTGTAGGCACCTGATTTTGATGAGGAAGAAGGATGCACAGGGGAAAACGTTCTGCTACAGAGAAGGTTTCAGTGGTGGAACGAAACAAGGAGGATATCTTTCCAGATCGGCCATTTTGCTGCAGCTCACTCCTACAGGGAGAGAGATCCCCAATGAAAAGAGACTAATTTCAAAACCCACAGGAGCTTCAATAGCCCATGAATTCTGGGGAGATGTGTTGGTAATTAGAGAGCTCTTGTTTTGAACAGTGGGGATAAAGTGACCTCTTCACCATCTCCTCCTCTTTCCTTTCTCTGTAACATTGACTGAATCGAGCTCTAATGCCCCCCCAGTCTTTCAAGCCTCACTCAGCCAGCCCCTATCATCTCTCAAAGACCCTGATGAGCCATCAGTAGATCTCAAACACACACACACACACACACACACACACGCACACACACATACACTGAACCCAACACACCCAGATATAATATGCAAAGCACGCAAACATGCAACCAGCTCAGAACGCTCTTACAATTAAAAATTCGCTCCACACACACACACACACACACACACAGGTCACAGCAGCTCCCCAGTGCAGCATCAGTACTCTCTCTCTCTTTTTCCCCCTCTCTTTCTCTCTCTCTCTCCCTCTCTCTCTCGCCCATACACAGAGCAGATAAAAGTCCCGAGGCCATGCCACTAATTAACTACAGTGAGCTCCAAAGGGCCACGGCGCCACGAGGGCTAAAGATCTCCTCTGTTCTCCACATCCCACTGACAGGAGGCTGCCACCCTGCAGCCAGCAGTCACGCATGATTTTTAATCACACGTGTTCAGAAAACCTTCCATCGCCCCAAAAAAATACGAACAAAAGAGGAATGAGAATGTACAACAATGGTCGCCATCTTCGCAGTGAAATTGAGTCATGGTTATCAAAGATTTCCCGGGACAGACTTTTTATTTTCCTTATGTGAATCACCCTTAGTGTAACTCTATATTTTCTTTAAATCTATTTCCTTTACATGAGTTGTCAGACATAGGAGGAAATAGACTTCTCTGGCCTGGACTTTGCAGTAGGAAACTGCTTTCATGTGTTCATGTGTTAAAGTTTTGAATAAAAGAAAATATATTGATTTGGGATTTGTATGTCATAAATTATGTCATGAGGAAGAGGAGCTTTAAAGTTGAACACAGGTTACAGTAAATGATTCTAATTCACTCCAGTGATTCACTGTTGGTCATTGCTATAGTTTGAGGATTTATGAGAGACAGATTACATAACAACACTGGTGGGTCTTACTACAGTAAGTGGCTCAAGCTCAGAAAAGTGTTTGCTCCTTTAGCATCTTGTCCCCTCCTGGTGGTAAACGCTCATGTTTCAGACTTCTTGTTAGTAAATGAAAAGTCCTCAGCACCAGCCTGAGGTAGCGAAGATGACATAACCCCCAGAGGTCAAGAAAGTGTCACTAAGAACTAGCGACTTTATTTTGATTAGTGGATCCTGTGCAGTGGCCCGTAAAGTTTTAGATAAAAGCAGTGGAGGTTTTAATTCAGCGATGATTCAGTATAAAACATCTTTTTGTTTTTGTGACATCACGGCACAAACAAGCTCTGTTCTTTTCGTCGCTATTAGTCAGAATGAGGTGATGTGAATTTTAATTTGTCTTTACAGTCGGTACACTTTGCCTGGTCTCCGTGGTGATCACATTGTCCTTTGCTGACTTTAATGCCTTCCAGACTATGGGAAGCACCACATGTGATCTGTGTGTTTAAATATTGTATAAGACTAAAATCATATCCTGTGTTTTTAGTGCATTATGTTTCCTACTATCCAGAGGAAAAGTTGCACAAAGATTAAAATGCATGCTAATTTGATTATCACTTTATATATTTGTTAAATGGAACCATTGTGTGTTTCTGGAAGAGCGACTGTGTGTCATGGAGCCTCCGTCTGCATTTTTGTGTGAAGTTGTATGATGTGAGAGGAACAGTCAGGTCAGGGTGGAACCTGCTGCGGCCGCAGAGCCTTTGATAGCAGAGGATGTGAAGGCTGACATTTGCACGAGCAGGGAAGATGGAGGGAGGGGGGGGGCATCTTGGAGGAAAGAGGGAGGAGGGCACTGAGAGAACTGTGGGAGTTTGTTGTACACCTGTTTGTTTGAGTGAAACTGAACACGTGGGCAAAAAAAGACTAAAAGACCGTGACAGAACAGAGTCACTGAGCTCTCTGAGCTAAATGCAGGTCTCTGATCCACACTCACTCATCACTCCCAGACTGGCTCTGTTGATGTTTGTGCGCATGCGCGAGATTTGCTGCAAGATGTTTGTTCATCATTGTAAACCACTGGACGTATGATATAAACATGGAAAACATAAATCAAATTGTTTTTTTCCGTACAACTTTTTCATGTCGCGGCTTCAGGACACTTGGGTCAGTACAGACGAGCAGTATGGAGGTATTTGGATGTTTCATAGTGTGTGTTTTGGATGATTCAAAAGTCTATCAGCCGCCATATATGAAAATCCGTTGCCAGCCGGACACCCCCTAGAACTCCAAAAGCATTTTGATAACTCCAAAAGTTCTCTGAACCCTTCCTTGGCATGACGGTGAGTCGAAAATTGGTGAATTATCGATTTTGGGTGAAGTATCCCTTTAAATAGCTTTGGAATAATTGTGATGGCTTATTAAATGGCTTAACTTGTTACGAGGGAGAATGGAGGCTCTCTGCCTTCCACTTGCATGTCTCTGATTGCGTCTCTTGGCTGAAAAACAACTGTGCAAGATCAGGGACGCCGGCCCGCCGCCCTTGTGTCCCAGCCCTCGTCCCTGTGGCACTGCGACACAAACGCACCCCATAACTCGTAATCTCTTGCTTATGACATAAACTACACAAATATGCCAGTCGTAACATCGTATATGATATATAACGTTATGTACCGCTCTATTGATTGCATTCTGGATGGCTTCGTTGTAAACAAATGCACATGGCCAGAAGGAGGGTTAGCAAAACTGCAGAAAAGTGACCAGACTTACATAGTTCCTCTTTAACTTAACTTAACTTAACTTGTGATAAGCATATCATGTGTTATTGCTACAGCCTGCTGCTGACACTTGCTGAAACATTTCCATTCATTTAAATCAACTACTTTATTGTTTTATAAACCAGACGTACACAAACTGCAGCGGACACTCACTCACTCTGTGTTAGTAATGTTGACTGTAAGGTGAACACCTTCACTGGTGAGTCACACTGCAACAATATGTTGTCAGAAAAGAAGAAAGGAGTTCACCACACTGTCCCACATCCTGCTTAAAAAAGTTGAGAGCACCAACATTTCCTCCATGTTGTTCCCATTAAGAGCAGTGTACTGGTTTGTTGCCCTGCAGACAGAGAACTGTTGTGAGGAGAGACACAACAATAAAAAACAACAACTTTTTCATTAATGTGTTTTGAATCTAAACCCACTGACACAAAAGAACTGCTTCAACCTGACAAACTGGGTGTCATCATAGTCGCCTTTGGGAGGGACGGCCGCACTCACGGGTGACCAGTCATTACGTAATCGAGGACTGAGTCTTTTAACATAACCTTGGGACGGCTGAACAGTGCGAGGGAGTTACGTAACGCAGCCATGTTGGCCTGGTTTAGAGGTTTTTGTTTTGGACTCCACAGATGTTGGCGAGGGGCGGGGCGGCGGGGGGTGACCTAAAAAACACAAGATATTGTAGGTCAGGTCAATTAAACAGGCTGCAGAGGAAGTCGGTAGGAAATACACACCTTGTAACTATGAGTGATGAAGCATGAATGTCGAGTTGGACACAATCATCGGCTGTGTCAGTTCTATTCTGGATCAATGGATCTTCATTAGTACACAAGAGGTGTCAGACTGCTGGACGTGGAGCGTGGGCCCATCGGAGCACGCTGGTGTCCACTGACACATGGTTTTTCTTCAGAGGCTTGATCCAGACATATACTCCACACACACATCATCATCTTTTTAACATTTCATAACTTATGTAGGTTAAAAAAATGTTTTTGCAAAAGCTCATTTTCCACTTATCTATCGGTCAGATCATTACAGTGAATGGGTTTGGCAGCTCATGTTCAAGTTCAACGGTACACCGTGTCTTTGTCAGTGATCTGATACGGGTTTGGCTCTTAGCGCTGCATGGACATGATGAGAGGGCAATATGAAAGTAGGTTCATCACAATGGAAGCATCAATTAATTGACTGGTCGGTCCCAAACAGCCGTGAGCTCTAGGTTTAATTGGAGAGAAGCTTCAGTTCAGACGCTTGATGAGAGCGAGAGAACAGAGACGTGATCAGACCGATTGTACTGGGAGTCAGTTAAATTAATTAGAACAGTGGGACAGTGGGTACAGTAGCAGTGGAACATGGATTCAAGGAATTTGTGTGTGTATGTGTGTGTTTCTTCCTGTCTTCACACGCTTGTGTTTTGTGTGATAAAATATGAAAAACAGCACTGAAAGCTCCACTGTGTGTTTGCATCACATCCTGCTACAACTTTCTCTCCGTTCGAGACAAATTAAAACTTTCCGGGATCATCGAGAAACCAACCAATCACTCACTATCAGACGGCTGCACCCACCAGACAGTGAGACGTGATCACACAAGACACACACACATCCCCTCCAGAACTTATTCCAACTTATAAAACCCCTCCAGCCTGGACCAATTATCATGATGAACAAGCCGTGAAAGAATTAGTGTTCTAACACATGTATGTATTTGCACTTTGACATTTCCTGTCCAGCCAAACTCTGTTAAAGCAGATAACAGCGGCACGGCCGTTTCGGCTAATGCTGTGTTCAAGGCAGGCTTTTGAAACCGTAAGTTACAGCTTCAAGTCACAACTACGACTTGGTAGCGTTCCAGGTAACCCGTAGCTCGTGTTTTTACCGTCCTGTTGTCTGTGAAAGTTCCCTATAACGGCCACTCGTAACTTCCGACCCGTGAACTCGTACCAGATCGAACTGGTATGACTTCACAGGAAGGAAAAACACAAAGTACGAGTTTCCTTGAACGCACCATGAGTTAGCAGCCCCCGCCCTTGTCAGGCATCAATTGGTCCTCGTGCTACGTCACCACATTCACGCGCATCCCTTGGCTGCACACACAGCCCTTCATGCCGTTCTCTCCCCTCATTGGATAACACTTGTATCCCACAAGGAAAATTTTCTCCTCGGGTTACAGCAGAGCAGAGTGACGGAGAGACTCGTGTTTAGGCTGAAATACTTCATGTAAGTGATTGCTGACGGAAAATAGGACTATTTAGGACTTATATTAACAAAAACATTCCACTGATACCTGCTTTAATACATTGCACATAAGTATGTTTTTGATACTTTATGCAGATTTTTTTTTTTTGCTTCATGCATATTTTTTATTCCACATGTGACCCTTGCAATGGACAACAACACATTCTTTGCGCTTTTATTTTGAAATCTAGGAATAAAAGAGCTTTTAAACAAACCCAAAGGTAAGTCAAATTTGTTGGAGGACATATTTGTGTGTGTGTTTCTGGGATGAAACTGGGGATGTTGATGGGTAATGGCTACTTACTCACAAGTAGCCAATATAATGACATTCAACACCGCCGTCCCTGTGGGACTCGGAGTGATTAAGAGGGAAAATTGAAAAAGAAACAGAGGGAAGCGAGAGATGTAAACGAGTGGAGAGGAAGGCGATACAGATGTAGGCCTGGATATAAATAAAAACAAGCAGTGAGAACGAGGGAGGGAGAAGACGAGAGCGGAGCCAGAAGAAAACGGGAGAGCCAGTGGAGACCCCAGAGAGGAGCGAGGAGCTGCAGCGTTGTGGTGTGTTGTTCAGTGTGATTAACTCCAGAGGAAGAAGCCTGCTGGAGGACTTACCGAAATAGCTGCTCCCTATTAAAATCAACTACTGCGACTGCCACTCACCTGGCTGCTGCTTAGCAATGCAAATGTACATGACACGACGCTATACGTTACAGCGTCTATAGGAGGAGTTTGTCCTTGTTCTAGTGAGACGCTGAGGTGAACAGACAAAGTCTTTGATTCAAAGGTCGGTGTGTTTAGAATATTGAGCCGTCAAAAGATTCATCTCAAGTCGTTAGTGTGATGAGGGAGGAGAGGTCCTCGCTGTTCAGACCATATTGGCATTTAGGTGAAGCGGCAGGTCAGATTTATAACATCAGAAGACAGAAGGCCTCCCAGAGCAGAGGGAAGAGCAGAGGGAAGTGTGAGTGTAGAAGTTACAGAAGGAAATCAAAGAAATCAGCTGAGCTGTGCTCTTCAGGTTCAGAAACACAAGTGTAAATATAACTACAAAAGTCAGACCTCCTGTCTTACACGGATCCGGAGACAATAAAGCAAAGGAGCTGATGAAAATGGGACTGAGCACATGGCTTAAAATGGAAAGACTAAGAAGACACAACTTCTAAAAAAGAGCTTCCCATGTGATCCACTCAGTGACTCTGGATTGTTCTTGTTTTTGCTTTTTTTTGGGGGGGGGGGGGGGTTAACACCACTGTTCACATGTCAGAGAAGTGATCATTTAAAAGTTATTGGTTATACTTATTTTTTAATTGTTTATTTAGACAGCGCACAGCTCAGTTGTGCTAGAGTTAGCTCAAGCTAAATTTCATCTGTAGTCTCTGGGCAGGAAACAGAGATCTGCTTAGACAAAAACACAGAACAGCATATTAAAAGACAACAATAACAACCAGATTATTCTACATTAAAGTCCAGTGTTTGAGTTTATGATTGATGGGTAAATGATTGGGTTTAGCCATGATTTCATCTTGAAACAGTTACAGGAGGTAAAAGTAAGAAGTGAGACAGTGATCCAGCTCCACACCAGACTGAACAGCTCTTTTCTGGACACAGGTGTGTTTGTTTATGCCAGACATCCCATAATGAATACTTAAATTAATCAACACATTCTTCAGCAGGAAGAGGTTGAAGTAGTCGAGTAGGAGGAAAAAAGTGAGGAAGGTCAGGTTGTAATAAACACACCTGCATGAATGTGAGCAGCTGGAAGCCACAGAGCTGATGAATGAGACAGTGATTGTGAAGCTGCTTCAGTGCAACTTCAGTGCTTGATCTGAATCTCTTGGCTCCAAAAAGCACACGGTCACACCTCTGACTTCAGGCCAGGTGTTGAACTCACTGTTCACCTGCCTCACAATACCACTCAGACCAACCATGTACCTGAATAAAGAGGTACCAATCACTGCACTTCTTCCAATTTCTGCTCTGTTACAGTGACCAACAGCAAAAATGAACAATTACAACCTGGTACACAAGAAATGTTTTTTGTCTCTAGAGCTAATTTCTTCCTTCATGACGACTGTACTGTATACTCCACCGATTATCAAAGCTTAAATTTCTGTAAATATGAGGGCCAGCCACTTTGAGTGACAGTTGGGTGGGTGAATGTCTCAAACCAGCATGCATTGTCTTTTGCATGTCTTTTCATTTCTATTTAACACAACTCATTTTAAGACCAATACACCCATGGGTGCCCACAATTGTGTTTGTTATTAAAGGGATAGTTCAACATTTTGGCAAATTGGCCCATTGCCATAACCTCTATTGTTTTAGGAGTAGGTTCGTTACCTTTAATTGTCGGTGCAAGCTATTTTAAGAACGGGGGAGCAGAGCTGCGAGCTGCTAATAACGGAACGTTACAAGACAGAGTTGTTTTCGAGGCAAATACAGAGACTTTTTCCGACGGGAACGCGGATCAGCGATTTAGCATGAATTTACATCGAAAACAACTCTGTCTCGTAACGTTCCGTTATTACAAGACAAAAGCCATGGTTCCATCCAAAGTGATTCGAATTACTGGGAAATGCGCATTAAAAGAAATTCGAATCATGTGTGTTTCCATCTACTTCATCTACTTTGCCGTGGCGGTGCGCCACAATTAATTACATGTTTAGTGAAACCCTGATGTTGTCTTGTGAGTGAACTGCAAACACGGGAGCAGATGGGGTGAAAGTGTGCTACGTCACACTTAATTCGAATCATCAACCAAAACCCGGCCATAGCGAGCGTATTTCAGTTTGTGCAAATCAGGGGATTTTAATTCGAATCACAGCGTTTCCATCATCATTTTCCGATGCGATACATCTCGATGCGCATCTAAACAGCTGATGGAAACGTACCTAATGTAGGTGCACAACGTGTCTTAGCTTCAGATGGTGGGCATCAGATATCAATACAATACTTATCTTTACTCTGATGTTCACAAAAGTTTGATTCAACTTTTCTGCATTGAGTGAGGCGGTCAAAAGCATCAATTAGTAATAAGTTGCAGGTTTTCTATGTGAATGGTGGTTAGATATCCAGGATCATCCAGGGATCATAAACTCAATCAGTTGCTGTCAGACTGACTGACACACACACACACACACACACACACACACTGCATGAAAATAATCCTGCAAAAGTTGTGACTTGCGCTTTTTCTTCTTTTTCACTTTTCGACTCCTCATCACAACGCGCTCTGTCACAGGTATCAAAGCTTCGTCAGCCGTCTCTCATTCTTCTGCTGCATTTTACTCTCATACACTGATTCTTTCACCTTCCTCTCACTCTCAGTCTGTATTGTGTATTTGATTTAACTTCCATTCTTATGAACATTTGATTCAAGGTATACTCTCAAGCACTGCAGTTTGGATGAGACCAATTTAACCCTTGAATTTCTCATTCAATTTCCCCGGTGAATCACCAATGTAGCCCATTTCCAATTCCACAATCACAGCACGTTTGAGTTCAAACACCAAAAACCCAGACAGTCTGTGAACTAAACTGTATTTTTTTGCTCTGACAAAAAGCTGCGCTGTGATTGGCTGATGTGATAGCGTGAAAGTGTTGACACCTTGACCTTTTTACAGCTACAGGTTAGAAAACTCTGTGGCTGAGTATAAATCGATGACATGACTTTATCAATGGATTTTATGTCTCATGTTGTAAGGTTGAATTGTTCAACTTTTTCCCCCCCTGACATTCAAGATGAAACTTTTGTTGATCCACAAGGGGAAACTCAGCAGTTTGAGCTGTGGGGAAGAAAGAAAGAAAAAGAAATATGGAACACACTCACAAATAACAACAAGAAACAAGAAATATCTATATAAAGTAATAAATATAGAGAAGAAATAACATGGGGCACAAAATAAAACTGTCTTATATGAAAATGTGACCAAATATGGATCCTGCTGAAAATGTAGAGGAAAATAAATACAACATGACAGTCAGTCACTTAACTGATTTATCCATCCATCCATCAATCAATAATATAGTGTTGTACAGCTCTGTTCTTCTATGCATCCATTTGTCTATCTGCCATCACCATCAGCTCTGTTCTATGAGATCAACTTTACCTCAAACAGCCAAACACTGATCCAATAACGCTGCCTCTTTGCTCCTCTACCTCACACACACACACACACACACACACACACACACACACACCAAACAGAACACCATGTAAATAACATTACTGAACACAGCTCAAGGCATTTGGAGGCTGGCTGCCTCCACTGAGCTCCACAGGTCACCAAGAGGAACCAGAAAATAATAATTTTCAATGTTACTTTTCCAAAATGCACTTTTGTTACCAGAGAGATTAAAGTATTAACACTTCTGAAATGATCAAAATGAAAAATGATAAAGGGAATAAAAAAAAAGGAAAAGTGACTTATTGAATAGAATATTGTCATCGAGCTGCAACTGATGATCCTGATCAGTTTAAGTCCCACAATGCATCTGTTTATCTCAAATCTGCAGTACTGTACTTTTTTTACTGTTCAAACAGCTGGTGGCAAGCCTGAGACGGAGGAACGTTGCTCACTGGGAAAACATGAGGAATGATGAACTCCCACTGCACCTGTCTGAACTCAAACAGCTGATCCGTCGAGTAATACAGTGTTGTAATTTTTTTTAAAAAGTGTACATTCAAACTGCTGTTGGCCTTTTTTTTTTTGCTAAAAAATTGATAAAAACATTTTTGTGTCTGGCTCCCTCTCAGCTCAGCTTCTGCTCCTGGATGCAGATAGCTACCTCACACAACCCCACATCAAACAACTCCAACTATCACTTTAAGCTGAGACACTTTTAACTTGGACACCGCAGGATGTGCTGCATTTATGCAAACCCACAGTGACATTACGTGTTGATATGCAATTTTTTTTTATTTATGCAAATACATGTAGCCCCCTTTAAAATCATAACAAAAATACAGAACAAGGGGGTGAGAGCTGTGAGCAAAGAGAGAGGAGGGGGGGTGGGCAGGACACAAAGACTGTGGGGAAATGGGATTCATTACAATTCTCCCAAGAAATGATGCCTGTAATGGACGAGGCAGCGTCAGAGCTGATTTGTATCTGTTGAGGAGAGTTGGGGGCCGAGGGCCGAGGCCCTTCAAATTGCTAATCAAAGCCGGCCGAGAAGACTGACAGCTATTCTCACTGGGCGTCTGCACAGGGCTCATTCACTTCTATGAGTCGCTGTGTGTGGAGTTGTAATGGGCCCAAATGAAGCTGGATATTTGCATCTCCTTTGATTTGGTAAAGGTCACTGCTGACAGGGAGGTCCAGGGGACTGTGGACACACACACGCACACACACACATGGGAATCTGATTGGAGATGATACTTTTACACTCTTTACCTTTTGTCTAAATCCTCTAAAATGAGGCTCTTAATTTCTTTCTTTCGTCCCCTTTGTAGTTTTTTTTTCAAATAGAATACCGTGTCTATAGATGGCCTGTTATTTATATATAAATTATTCCTTATTTACAGTAATCTTTATTTACGCTTAAGGCTATTTTTCCTTTCTAAATGCTTTGCTCCATTGTGTGGCAGTTCTTCTCAGTATGACAACACTTTATCTTCAAAAGTCCTTCACCTGTCACTCTGTCTTCCTTCCATTCTCTTCATATTCCTCAAAACACAAGCAAATAAACATCCAACTCTCTTCTTAATTTAGCAACATAGACCAACAAGAATGAAATAAGTTAAAATGCAGGGTTAAAACTTTAAGGTTGGAGTAACAGGCAAGGATTCATCCTAATAGGTCCCTATGAATATACTAAAGTAAGGATGTGTGTGTGTGTGTGTGGGGGGGGGACTGTGATTCAGCCCCCCTGGGCTCTGCTGCCCTCTTTGTCTTTGCTTTTCTAATTGGCATCTGAGTGCAACCAAACAGTCAGAGGAACATCACTAATCATTCATCTAACCAACTCTAATAACCCTGCTGTCCGTCTCTGTCCCCGTCCCTCATCCAGCACCTCTCTCTGTCCCAACCACCAGTGGTCATCACAACCTGCTAAACAATCTTCTGCCTCATCCACTCAGTGAATTTCTACTGAAAAACTTCTATCGTCTTTTTCAGTTGAAATATTGAGCTTGAGGATCCAGAGTCTGTCTTGCTGGAATAGACAGGAGATCTGATCTCTGTGAGCTCATCTTACAAAACCTGAACAGAAATCTTAGAAGACATTATAGTAGCTACTGTTTTTAGCTGTGACTGTGCTGCCTTTTATGGATTTCATCATCGGTAACCCAGAAATTACCCTCTTTCTTTCTTTTCTTTTCTTTTTTTTATTATCATGGGCTAATTCTGTCATATAATAATACTGTATTTTAGTATTTTGTACTGGAGAGAGTCATTTATCATGTGTATGTATCTGTGAATATTAAACAGCCTATGCTTATTGGACTGAGGAAATTATAACACCAAAAAAACAGATTTCCATTTAAACATGTTTACTTGTATTTTACCTTTACAGTATTATATTTTCATTTAGCTGCTTCAGTTTCAGGGACCTGGTATTGTTTGTGTCGTAATGTAAAACTGTGACAGAACCATTATTAAATATTAACAGCAAAATATATTGATATTTTTACTGCTATCACAGGCCAAAATGTCTGCTGTGAAAGATTCCCACTGATCACACCGCTCTCCATTAATTTCCATTTAGTCAAGAAATTATGATTTACAGCTGACTAATTTCACCTGCTTTGTTTTAGACTGCTGTTTTTGTTATTGCCCTGAAGCTAATGAGCAGTTTGTTATGTAAATGAAATCATTTCAGTGTTTCTAATGTGGTTTGTTATTCACTGTTGTGCATTGACTTCCATCTATTGTTCAAGTTGGAAAAGCTCACTTGCAGTTTAAACTGAGTGTCACAAAACCCAGTACGATGGCCAAACTCTTCTCCTAGCTATCCTTTTCAGGTTTTTTTTATATCACTGTGAGCTTCCCGTAGACTTCGTAAACAGGATGCAGTTTACATGCATGAAGCTTTATTTCAATACCAGGGTAAATGCACTCAGCAAAAACAATCAATATTACAGTTGCTTTATGGATGCGGCGCAGCCATTCTGTTCATCTGCTCGGTATTAACTCGACGGTTGGTCGGCTGGTTAAGTGACAGACATAGAAGCCAGTCACGGATCAATATGGAGCTGGGTAACCCTCAACTTAAAGGTCATCCAGGACCAATTACTGTTTAAAGTCCAATAACAGTATCGTAAAGCTGTGTGTGTAACATTCTACGCTGACGATGAAGCTAAATATTTTATAAGTGACGCCTGAATTACTGCTGCACTTGAGGTCAAGGAGTTTTTCATTTCTGTGTACAAATGTAATTTTGTGACATCACAGCTTGTGTGGAAGCCAGTCATCACTCAATCTTATACTTAGAGAACTTGAAACCTCCAGCGCACCTACACTTGAGCACTGGACATTGTGATATCAAGTAGATAAAATGTTCAAACACAGGAATCTCTTCTGTTTATAGATAATCCCAATTTCAATAGGTAGAAATCCCATTGCATGACATTGGTTGACTGTATAGTGGAGGCTCATGTTTGCCTATAGCACACTGGTCCGTGATGTTTCAGATTTTTATATGCTGTGGAGAGGATGGTGGCAAAGAGGAGAAGATGACCGAAGACTGTGACATTTAAATATCAAACTATAAAAGAATTTCCTCTGCTCTAAAATGATGATGGATGCCTAATAAACACAACACAGACTCTACAATGACCACCTTTTGTCTTTCAGCGCACATCAACTAAAACACACAGCTATGTGTCACCTCAAGTCCACTTATTAAAGCAGCAGCCGACGTATGACCTTATATGTTCTCTGATGCATTAATGCATGAGGGAACAGACAGCGACAGAGGGAGAAATTTCAATTATTCTCCAGGCATACAAAATGGAGTCGCAGCAAACATTTTCCAATGTCACGTCTCATATCAACAAATCAAAGCTCTCCACCCCAAGGAGAGCTGGGCAGTCAGTAACATTTACTCTGGTCAAAACATGTGGAGCACTAAATGTCTGTGACTGAAAACGTTGTGTCACTCTGACAGACCCTCTGCTGTGTTGTTGTGTGCATGTGGCGCCAAACGGGTTCAGTCCTGCAGCATCAGAAACATCAGACTCACTCATTAGGCTTTGTGCTGTGAACTCACAGCGTGGGCCGTCGGGGTGAAAACACACGCGTTTAACCTACACACACACACACACGCGCTGTAGATTGTACGAGCGGGAAGGATTCAGGACTGGGTGACGGTTCAAAATCAATTTATTCCAGAGATAAGAGCATAAATCTCACACACACCTGACACACAGGTGGAAAAACAATGAAGCATTGAAAACAACTGTAGAAATCATTCTAATTCATTATTCAGTAAGATTATATATAGACGTGTTGTTCCAAAAATGCAGGCAAACACACACACACACACATCACTGTGCAAACAAAAAATAACGAGACAAACACACACAGAGACAAACTCACTGCCTCCAAAAGGTGGTTTTAATTTGTAATTACCCTTTCCAGCTCCCTGGAGTATAAACTCTTAATATTAGAATGTGGTCCAATGAGACCTGAGCAAATGAGACAACACACATACACGTACACACACACACACACACAGTGAGAGAGAGAGAGCACCCTATGAAAACATGGACTCCGGTGTGCACTCGTGACCATATAAATGCAGATAAAGCATTGCCTGAATTAACATATGTAATTGGTATTCATTAAAAGGCCTTTGCATGAGCTTTATCAAACAGGAGTCCATCAGAATACTAACATCAGGACTGTAGCTCTACTGAGCACTGAAGTCAGCCCTCGTGGATCTGGCTGCAGCTTTTTTTGGTTATTACACAAAGCACTGACAAAAAATAATGCAAAATATTCATGAGTACAACGTTCATTTTTAAGCTCCATGTGAGAGCAACCGTTAACATTTGAACACTGTCAGAGCTTCAGATGGTGGCAGATGGAGCTAAATGTGAAAGACTGGGTGGAGATTCAACAACCAGCAGGGTTTGTGGGAAATGTGGTCGTCATGAACACCAGCAAGAAACACATCATCTTAGTTTATATACACATGCATCTCTGCTGTGGTCTGAACTGTGGCACAAGCCCTGCAACGAGCCACTGGCTGCATTAGTCCAACACACTTACAGGCATGTAATGTATGGACTGTGGAGCTGCTCTCATGTTGTGGTTGCATGACTTTACGCTCTATAAGCAGTGATCAATGGGCTGATGTTTGCGATCAATCAGCTTCCTGTTTAGTCAGTCTCTTTGTCCCGGAGGAGCTGACCTTATATTCGCCTGACCCACACCCCTGCACTTTGTCAGACGAGCAGAGACACGTCTGTGAGGAGACACTAATATAACTGTGTGTTAATGTTTGTGTGTGTGTAGGATGTTGGACACAGTATTGTGTTACTGATGGATTCATTTGCCACATTTGACAGTTCAGTTTGTTTGTGTTTTCTATATGTTGAGATTTCAACCCTACAGTATCTGCATCAATAACTGTTCATTTCATGGAGTTGAGATGAACATATGTTGTACAAAGTTTTCATTACAAGACTTGAAGTTATAGGTCTTTTCCAGTATCTGTATCTATCATGGAACATGAAGGAGAATTTAGCGGCCCTAACTCATCAGGTAATGGCGCTTGGTGTCGGCTAACTCTCTGAACAACCTCTGATCTTTATGCTCTGCTCACACAATGACACTCGGCCATGTTAGTCACCTGAAAATGTCACAATTATCACTCATGCGGTGAAAAAAGAAATGCCAGGAGCAACGACTGCCTGAGATGGTCACACACGACCACTCACACACATTTTGACTTTGGGTTGATCTGTATCTTGCAACTATGCACAGTGCCCAACTACGAAATGTCAGTAATCTTAGTGTATTTATTTGCTATAATGATAGAAACAAATGTTCAAAATGAAAACGCTAACCTGCTGATGTTTAGCACACCCCACAATCACAGTCTTATGCACACTAGCATCTGCTATTAGCTGACTAACTGAACACAAAGTACAGATGAGGCCATTGGCTTCAGTTTATCATCAAAGTTATTAAAATTCATCTTCTCTTGGGGCATGAATATATTTACCAAATTTCAAATCCATCCATTTGAATTTTTTCAGTCTGGACAAAACTGCCAAACCTTGATTCAAATTAAAATAACATATCAACATAACATATTAAATATTAAAATAATATTTTTACTAAAACAGAATAGCTGCATAATTCTTCAGGAAGCTCTTCAGATGCATTTTGTAGCAGAATGTGGCCATTGCCCAAAATATTGCAGGAGGTATTTTGTTGAGTGTTTGTAGCTCTGTAGCAGGAGTTTATCCACTGACTGTAAAAGTTTAAAGGTCATTTTGGAATCCCACCTCCCGCTTTTTATTTCCCATGATCCCCTGAGCAGATCAGCATCAAAGCTTTGCCTGGATCAACTCATTAAGGGGCTTCCCTCTGATCACAGCCCTGCACGGTGCTTCAACTTCAAGTGGTGTACTCGCTCTCTTTCATGTGTACACACACACACAGACACACACATGCAGGCAGGGGAAAAAAAACTAACATTCAATAGCATCAGTTTAGAGTTGACAAGTTTTATATATATATAAAAGCGAGACACCTCTTCTGAAAATGCTTTTTAGGAGAAATAAAGTGTCATCTTCTCTCTCCACCACCTGCTGCTCATCTGTCATGTCCAAAGTAAAACAGCAAAACTAATAAGGAGTTATCTGCAAAGACTTATATGACTGACAGACTTCAGGTGTTTTGGAACAGACTTATTTCCAATGGGTCTACTTGTATTTGAGGAGGCGTTTTTAAAGTTGAATCAAAGAAGTTGAGAGGAACAGATGAAGACAAACTCAAACACAAACCAGGAAATATACAAATAGAAGAAGCAAACTGTCTCATTATGATAAGATCAAGATCTCAAATACTCCAGCTGGTGTTTGACAGTCCATGGATGTGGCCTCCATGATGTCACCTACTGACACTCAGTGGGTTGCTCCGCTGTTGCCATCTTGGCAGTGTGTGTGACTCGACCTAACTCCTGGCTAATCCAAAAATGCAAAGTGGAGACTGGTTTGTTGCCAATGGGCCATTAGTTTAACCCTTTAAAATTCAAATAGCTTAGAGATAGACATTTTAACATCAAAGTCTGTGGGGATGGACCGACTTTTGGACTGAGACTCAAGTGGGCATTAGAGGAACTGCAGTTTTTGGCTGTGGGTGGATGGATGGATGGATGGATGGATGGATGGATGGATGGATGGATGGATGGATGGATGGATGGATGGACTTGGTTTTTTTCTGCAGCTTTGTGTCGTAACAAGTCCAAGACAACTGACTACACACATCCATAAAGGAGGACTGTAGTTGAGAGCCCCACAACTAAGTTCCTTCTTATTTTCTTTCTGGGTCCAAACTACAGTGTTTCCCTTCTTTGTTAATTATGCTTTCTTTCTGCCAGGCCTCCTCTCATCCTGCTTCACTTAGTGTTTTGCTGCAGCTCTCATAACGCCCCCGGCAACCGACACTCTTGATAGTAGTGAGATCAGTACTAATACAAGAGATAAGTGATCGCGATAAACATGATGAAAGCGGGAGCAGAAGCTTTTCCATGAGCAAGAAGATGCTGAAGTCGATACTGATTCGTCACTCACTGTAACATGTTGTTTGGCTGCATTGCATCCTGGTCTGTTTTCTGCCTCTGCAGGTGAATAAATTGGTCTTCATCAGCAGCAGTTCGCTCTCTGTTTGACTAGAATAAGATGGCAGCTCTCGAGAGAAACCCTTTGATTTTCAAACCTGACATTTACCGTTGATGTTTCACATCATTGAAAGTTTCTCTGCTGTCAAACTTCTTTGTGTCTGTTGGAAATATCAACACTTGGTGCTACCAGCGTCTTTGTTTGTTCAGGAATTAGAGCGGTTGACCAGAATGGACCCCAAACTGCAAAGTCTCCAGAAGCCGATGTGAACATGTGTTTTTGGATTAAGATTTTTCCATTAACGCTTTATCAGTGGAAGCGCACAAAGCCAAAATATGAATATTCATAGATGCTGTGAAGTCATCAAGATGAAATATTCAACGCATTTGGGATATTCAAAGTGTCTCCTAATGAAGGGGGCAACATAGCTTGAGTAAATCAGAGACCTGCAGGCACTTTGTGAATCTAGTTCAAGACGAGCATTAATTCAGCAGGATTATTTAGAATTCATGTGGTGACAACAGCCCGTGCGCGTTTAAACCGTACCCACACACAGACACAAACACAAACACACACACATCCTCCTCATTTTCCTATTTCCATTAAATTCTCACTTTATTTACACACCTTGACCTCTATTTTCCTGAAGGTGTCGAGCCAGCAAAAAGCACAAATGCAGAAGTGACATTTTCATTGGAAGCATGCAGTGCTTTTTCTCGATTTCTTTCACTCTTGTTGTTCAGGGTGAGAAAGCAATTTGTGCACATAAACTATGAAAATTTCCAGAGCCATTGTGCACACGTCACAAATCAAGAGGGTGCTCTGTGGAAAGGATATAAAAAAGAAAAAGAGGTCAAAGCATCTGCACACTCATCAGGTACCTGGTTTATTTTTGGTCACTCAGGCCTTCGCCACAGCAAGTGAAATGCCAAACACACACACACACACACAAAATAAATAATCTCAGTAGGGGAGGAGACGTCATCTATTATCAATCCGCACACCTGATGTGACAGAACGCAGTAAACACACTCACAATTCTTAAGGTGCAACAATCAAGAATAACACAACGCATTAGATTAAAAACTTTTACTTTTAAAACAATGCAGATTAGATATGTTGTTTCTGATCAGAATCTATGTCATATCAAACCTAACCCTCCTTAATTTGAATTTGAAGTAACTTTGCCTGTATGCAGCAAATGAGCAACATCATTGGAGTGATATGATGAATGGTAGTGATGTGATATATTATGGTTGTCAGTGTTTAGTTGTCCTGCAGTGGAAGTGGACATTGAAGTGGCTCATGTTCACCATAGAGGTGCACCTGAGAGTCTGTAGGTTTACCATGCTATTGTATTCTGTTTGCAGTGTTGTGCCCCTTCATACAGAACTAGTTCAACAAGGTTCGGTTCGTACAGATGAATATGAACTAGTTTGCATGTGTTTTTTTCTACAGTAAATATATAGAGACTGCTAGAACCCCATCCTTCCACCTCCATCACCAGCTCCACTGCCACTACCAAAATAAATGAGCCATTGTACCACTGAAGAATCACAAAGATGAGTTACATCAAAAACAAACAAAAAACCAGTACTACTGTAAGATTGAGAATATATTTTACCACTTCAACAATTTGTCATATCCAGCTGAAATGAAAAACAAAAAACAAAAACGAGTCCAGTTAAGATTTTCTTACTTGGTGGGCACAGTTTGCAAAAAAGAAAAAAGTCTTCACTTCTTCACTAAAACTTCAAACTCAAACTCAATGCTTCAAACTCTCCATGTGCATTTGTTTTTAGCTAAGTCCGCTAAAAGGCAACCTGTGGGGCGATATCTACCAAGCTGGGTAATGTAAACAAGAGATTAAAGAGGTGTGTTTGTGCTGTTGTGCTGTAGTGCCGTAAAGCGGTCCATGTTTATCATAAGACGAGAGCTGAAACACCAGGTCAGAGGCGCTGATCTTGCAAGGTTGGTTTTTGGCCAAGAGATGCTAGGTGGAAGACAGAGAGGCTCCATTTTCCCTATAACAAGTAATTTAACCATCACAATTACTCTAAAGTTGTTTAATTAAGGTAAAAATCTTGCATAGTTCCCCTTTAATAATTTCTGATATTTCAGTCTGGACTAAGGTCCAGCCACTACAGCAGCCTTTCTCAAAGCGGGTGCCGCGGCACACTGGGGTGCCGTCTGACTGCGTCAAGGGTGCCGTGAAAAAAATACCTCTTCCGACATTTCATAGAATACATTCTCTTTATATATGCAAAGGGGCCGTGTCCACCGTCTACTTTCCATTCAGATCCTATGGAGCTCGGAAAAAAGCTGTCGGAGTTTCCTTTTTTTGTTGCGGCGCTCAGAGCGCTCAGAGTTGAAATATATATCTATGTATATACCAACTGCAAAATGGCTATCAGGACGATCAGGAAATCTCCCGGTCGGCCGCCTAGCCAATATGCTCCAGCGAACCAACAAGCAGGTTGCCCTGCGCGGGTATGCGGCCTTTATGACCAGCCTCAGTGAGTCTAATGTAAGTCAATCATGTTCTCATGATATTCTTCAAGGTTTCCTTTAATTAATTGATATTTACAGTCCAACCATTATTTATACCACTTCTTGTCTTTTTACATCTCACTCATGGTTGCGATAGTGACGCAGACTCCCATCAATCCAGACTACTAAATGATTTTTGTTTAGCCTCCTGTCTTTATCTAATTCTTTTTGTTCAGATATAACTGAACTTTCATGACCAAACATATAAAATAACCAGCAATGTTTGTTCGTTCTTAAATTGTAGAATGGCGCAAAGCCTCATGGGAAATGGGAAACGCGCTAGAGAAAAGTCACTGAGAAAGTTATCATTAAATTAGCGGCTACAGCTAAAAATAGAACGACTCACGGAAGCTAACAGCAAAGCTTATCAGTCCTGCCCGTGTGTCACGTTATTTATAAGTTATATTAATTTAACAAGACAACACAGTCCGTGCTAAGTGGGCCAGTACGTCGGTACCTGGTCGGTACGCGGTACCGTTACTTCTGGATTTTAACCACTTGAGAGTCGGAACCTATGGGCACCGAAGCATGTTGGTGAGTAGGACAAGACCCGAAACCGTGGCGTTTGCAGCGCGCTGTCAGTAAAATCCATTCGCAGAGCAGAGTAGGGAGGGGGAAATATACCTGACTGGATGTAATGTTATGGTCAGCAGCGTTAATGCTTGAGTGGCACTAATTGCAGCTCTTTCACCCCATTCAGCATTTCTGTAGCCTACTTTTAATACAAATCCATGATCTAACTGGTGCCCACTTCTGAAGGAAATAGCAAAATATAGCTACCCATATTTCTTATTTTTCTTATTCTAACCCTGCCCACCCCTTCAAGCGGCGCTGGCGGCTCGTTTCAGCAGCGTTCAGAGAGAGAGAGAGAGAGAGAGACCGCTCCGTGGACACGGCCGTTGGTCACGGGCATTCAGAGCAGTAGGGTGCGTGTCCACCGGACGCTATGAAAAAAATGCGTCGTACCAGGCTCACGTCTCACATTGATGGTGAGTCACAGCCTCCTCTCTCCTCTTCCACTGGTGGAAATTCTCTGATTGTTCGCAACGGAGTCAGAACGGAGCGGACTCAGCGGAGACTGCCGGTGGATATTCATGTGAACGCGTGCCTGCGCTGCGCGCATGTAGACCTTTCTCTCTTCCTCTCACATTGCGGATTATTGTGTGCGTGTGTGTGTGTGCATATGTAGGCTACAGAGGCACCTATGCATAAATACTGTAATACTGTCCCGTCTAAATAAACAGGACATTTACATTTAGGCTATGCAGTGTCATTTTGAATTATATTTTACACAGGGGTGCCGTGAGACTTTATGCACTTTTGAAAGGTGCCCTGACTGAAAAAAGTTTGAGAAACGCTGCACTACAGCATCACATTAAAGAGGAACTATGCAAGTCTGGACACTTTTGCTCTGTTTTGCTAACCCTCCATCTGGCCATGTGCATTTGTTTACAAAGAAGCTGGCAAAAAATCAATACATGGAGTGGTGGATAATGTTATATAACATATATGATGTTACGATGTGTATATTTGTGTAGTCTTAACCATCATAAACGGTTACGGAGCGCGTTTGTGTCACTGTACCGCAAAGACGAGAGCTGGGACACCAGGGCGGCGGCCAAGTACTACACTGATGTTGCAAGGTTGGCATTCAGCGATAAGACGCCAGGTGGAAGGCAGAGAGCCTCCGTTCTCGCTCGTAACAAGTCACAAGTCATGTAGTTAATGATCACAATTATTCCAGAGCTTTTTAATTAAGGTAAAAATGTAGCATGGCCACGGGAAAAATCCTGCTTAGTTCCTCTTTAACCTAACATTGGAGAAACACGACTGAGACGAGTCCATGAGTGAAGGTGGTGACAAACATCTTGGTGCCAAGAGTGGTTACATGCTGTCATTCCGACATACCACTATTCCCACATGCCATCCTCATATTTTGGGGAAAAAATACGCTATTAAAGGAATTGTCGGAAAGGCAGGACGTTTAAAAGAAGAAAAAAAATACCTTCATTCCGACCATAGGAGGCAAGAATTGTCGGAATGATGGGATGTTTGATAGAAAATGAGCAAATATAAGTGTTGCCATTTAGACAATTAGAGGCCTATGTTGGACTGGTGGGATGTTGGAATGGTGGTTGCCCCCCACCAAAGAGTGAGTGAGTTCTGGGGTCGTCGGCCGCTCGCAGTGGGTCATCCGCTGGTCATCCGCTGGTCACAGACATACACAAGTGCGTTGGACACGCCCACAGCACACAGGGCAGGACACATTGATCAGCAGGAGCAGAGATCATTTCCCGTCTTTCACACTTCACATATAAAAACCGTGACCTCCAGCTCAGCGACCAGCGCTGGATGACATCAGATTGAAAGACGTTCACTTATTGAATCTTCTCCTGATCGTTCACACAGCTGAAGTCGCTCACGCTGCATGATCGCTCCGTTCACATGCTTATTATTTATTCTATAGATGATGGGAACTCTCTAATGCACAGAGGGGCTGGATCACGTCCTCCCTCAGCTGCACCAATCATTAACAATTAATAAAAAAAAAAAAAACTGTTTCCACGCCAGAAAATCACGCTCCACTCATCCTGTCTTCATGTCGTTCTGCCGTTGGCTTGGTGACCCCCGTGCACATCACGTTCCAATCAATACTCATTCTTACATAACAAACATCTGTGCGGTTCTGCTGTTCACACACACACACACACACACACACACACACACACACACACACACACATCATACACACACACATCATACAGGCTCTTATCAGTGTAAAGAGTCTGAATCCATCGCTCCCACCCACATATCACCCATCTCTCTCTCCCTCTCTCGTATGATCTTCATTCCTCCATCCCGTACCTGTCGCCTCTCTCTGTTCCCTCCTTCCTCTTCCCCAAAACTCTCTCTCTCTCTCTCTCCCTCCTACCTCTTTCCTCTAAACCCATCTCTCTCTCTCCCCCTCTCATCTTTGGTCCTGAGCCAATCATTTCTCCTCCACCCTTCCACCTCTCCCTCCCCCCACCTCCTTCCTTTCTCTCCTTCTTCCTTTCTTTTCTGTCGGCCTCCTCCCCACTGCCCTACATTCACTCTGTTCTTTTCACTCTCTCTATTACACTTTCTCCCCCTCTCTCTCCCCCTCTCTCTCCCTCTCTCTCTGTCTCTCTCTCTCTTTGATATCCAGCACGCAATAGAGTGAAAATCAGAGGGAAGTGGAGGAAGTGTTGAGTTTGCTCCGGAATGACACGACATAAAGGAGGGGATTTTGGGAGAGGCGATTAGCGGAGAGCAAAACAAAAAGTCCCTTGTCAATCTGGCTTATAATTCCATTAAAAATTGTACATGTGGTCGTTTACTTTGAGAAAAGCTCCTATAATTGGCCTCAGCGGTGGCATCTGTGTGTGTTTATCTTCACTTTTCTATGTTTTGTTTTTCCACGTGTATGTGTGACTTTGTGTCCATGCATGTGTGTGTGTATGAGCTGTAGTCTTTAGCAGTGTGTGCCCGGCTCAGCTCCTGGTTTTGGCATCTCCAGCGCAGGTTGGGATTTAAACAAATGAAGAGGCGAAGCTGGAGTTGGACCCCGCTGACTCCTGAATCTTTCTGATGCAAGCAGACGCTCACAACAGACAAACACATGCCAACAAACACACACACACTCGTACATACACATACACGACACAGAAATTTGCAAACAAGTGTGTTATCTATGCCCAAGGCGCAAGGGGAGGGCGGGGAAGAGATGCTAAGAGACGGGAGAAGAAAGGAACGGCAAATGGGGGGGGGCTCGGGGGTTGTGTGTGTGTGGAGGGGGGGGGACTCGTGCATGTGTGCCCATGCGTGTGTGTGTGTGTTGAGGGGAAATGCAGAAAAAGCTGGGGACAGACAGACAGACGGGGATGAGGGGGAGCGATAAGTGGATGATGAGCAGGAGTGACCGCAGCAGATGTTGACTGTCCTCCATCAGCCAGGCAAACATATTTGACATGCAGCAACACACACACACACAGAAGTGAACACAGAAAAACAGAGAAAAGTCATTTCAATCCATTCTATTTCATTTTTACTCTCCTGTTTATATTTTAACCCTCCTTCCAGGCTTTTTTCCTCTGGGGATGATGGGAGATGCAACTGACTACCCCCCCCCCCCACACACACACACATACACACTCCCCACTCAACCCCCCCGTCACCACTCTCTCTCTCTCTCTCTCTCTCTCTCTCTCTCTCCCTCTCTCTGTCTATCTGGCACTGAGCAGAGGTAAACAAAGGAGGAGATCTCATTTGGTTCCTGAACTGTTGCAGCGGTGCAGCCACACACGCTCTCTCACTTCATCTCCCTCTCTCACACTCACACTCACACACACACACACACACACACACACACACACACACACACACATACTCGCGCCACAGCGCAAAGGAGTATTGGCAGGGGGGGTGAGATCCTAGCAGTCCTGGACCGGTCTTCACTCACACCTGCCAGCACTGACAGGGCAGTGCTTCAAGAAGAAGAGGAGAAGGAGAAGGAGAAGGAGAAGAAGAGGTGATAACGAGTGGAGGAGGGAAAAGAGGGTGAAGAGCTTAAGTGGAGCGTGTCGTTTTGTGTCTTGTTGAATCTCCTGGATCGAGCCCAGCACGAGCTGATGATGGAGAACACATGAGGAAGAGACACAGCCGCGGGGACACTCAGGGGGAAAAAGATGCTGCTGAGTAAAGTTTGTGGATATTTTTCCAGAGGGAATTTTTAGCCCTTGAACTTTGGGGGGAAAAAATCAGAGCGGAGGGTCGACTGTGTGCAGACTGCAGAGACAGAGAAGGTGAGTTCAGGGATTTTCTACATTAAAATTCCCAATGACTTTCTGTTGTATTCTGTTTCATGGTCTAAAAACACATATGTGCCTTTTGGGTTTACATACAGTCAACCGCTGGTCGTTACTTCGTCTGTGATCCTGAACGATTCATTTGCCTTAAGCTGCTCGTCTAACATAGAAGAGACAGTGATGACGTCCGTCTGTGTGATCGCAACCTCAGATAGTGATTCTGACTGACCTGTTTAAAAAGTCCTCTGTCCTCTTTCCATCATTGATTCTATAAGTACGTCAGATCAATAGATGCATCATTTGTTTAACACTCTATATGAGCCTGCTGTAAATGAGTTTGTCTGCTCTGGAGATGCTGTCCCTGCAAAATGTAACTTTATGAACACTGAGAGCAGATGACAGGTTGTGTTTGTGTTGTGTATAGAAGGATGCTCTGTCTCTGACACTCTGTCTCCAAACTCGTCCCCCTCCCCCCTCCTGTTCAAAGCCTGCAGGTGGGACGTTGGATAAAAGGGCTTTTCCCAGCAGCATGGCAGTCACCAACCCTTCCTCCTACCACCTTCTCCTCTTCTTCTGCTCCTCCTTCCTCATCGCTCAGCCTGCCCTCACCCAGGACCCGTCCGTCACCACCATGACGGTAACCAAAGGCGACGCCCTCATGGTCCCCACCACACTGGCCAACCAGACCACCGCAAACTACGTGGAGACAACCCAAAACACCCCCCTGGAGACGGGGTTGTCCACCCCCATTAGCGGTGGGGACGCAGACGACGAGGATGTCCCTCCAGCGGGTGGGACGCGTTGCCAGGGTTACTATGATGTGATGGGTCAGTGGGACCCGCCGTTCAACTGCAACGCCGGCATCTTCCTGTACTGCTGCGGCACCTGCTTCTACCGCTTCTGCTGCCAGTTCCGCCAGCAGCGGCTGGACCAGAACATCTGCTCCAACTACGACACGCCCATCTGGGCCAACACCGGCAAGCCAGTGGCCACCATCACCGAGGGCCAGGAGGACCAGGAGCGGGACCGCACGCACCTCATCGTCTACATCATCTGCGGCGTGGTGGCCATCATGGTGCTGGTCGGCATCTTCACCAAACTGGGCCTGGAGAAGAGCCGCGGAGGGAGCGGAGGAGGAGGAGGAGGAGGAGGAGGAGGGGGAGGAGGAGGAGGAGCAGGGCCAACGCACTCTGACATCAACTCAAGGTGAGGAGCATGAGGGCACGCGTGTGTGTGTGTGTGTGTGTGTGTGTGTGTGTGTGTGTGTGTGTGTGTGTGTGTGTGTGTGAGGAGGTGGTCTGTATGTTGGTGACCGTTCTGTGTGTTCGCAGACACAAGCAAAAGGAAGTTTGTGTGTAGTTGTATAGCTATACATGTGAGGATCAGTTTGAGTTTTAACACTTTAAATCAGAGTGAGGACCTGTTGGGCAAGTGAGGACATTTTGGCAGATCCACACTTTCTCAGACCCCTTCCAAGGGCTGTTTGAGGGTTAAGACTTTATAATAACTAGGTTATTATAATAAGGTTTAAGTTAGGTTAAGAGTAATGGTTAAGGTTAGACATTAGTTTTGGATGGTTAAGGTTAGGGTAAGGGGCTGGGGAATACATTATGTCAATGAGTGTCCTCACAAAGATGGCATTACAAGGATGTATGTGTGTGTGTGTGTGTGTGTTCTTGTACTTACTACATTGTGTGGACCGGCGACATCATTAACCAGCAGAGTGAGGACATTTTTGGGAAGTGAGGACATTTTGGCCGGTCCTCACTTTTTCCAAGAGCTGTTAAGACTTGGGTTAAGACTTAAGGTTTAAATAAGGTTTAAGTTAGGAGTTAAGAGTAATGGTTAAGGTTAGGCATTTGTTTTGGATGGTTAAGGTTAGGGTAAGGGGCGAGGGAATACATTATGTCAACGAGTGTCCTCACAAAGATAGCATTACAAGGATGTGTGTGTGTGTGTGTGTGTGTGTGTGTGTGTGTGTGTGTGTGTGTGTGTGTGTGTGTGTGTGTGTGTGTGTGTTTGTGAATGCACGTATGTGTGTATATTTGCATGCACGTGGTTTCTGGTGCGTTGCAGTGTCGTTGGAAAGTTGGAAATTCTGACTTTGTAGAGGTTTGCTAAAAAGTCATTCAGAGAAAGATTTTGTGTTTCATCTGCGTTTTAACACACAACCTGCCAGCTTGGGATTTACAACTTCCAACACTGATTGTTTAGTTGTGGCCCTACTAACACTTGTATGCATGAGTGTGTGTTTGTGTGCGTGTGTGTGTGTGTGTGTGTGTTTGCTTGCACGTTTACAGTAAGTCTCTAATCCTGCTCCAACAACACATGTGACCAGCTGATTCCAACCTGTTCAGGTGTGTTTTTAATAAGGAAAGAAGCTGATCATCACGTTTGCCAAACTTTATCACAACACAAGCACACACTCATGTCTGTACACAACTATACACTCATAAAATTCATGTTCATATTTTGTTTTTGCTCATATTTTTTTTAATTGTTTCTAATTTGACTTTTTTTTTCTTTGTGCTTGTTTCTTTGTTTCTGCTTCATTTTCAATTTTCTTTTCTTATTCACATTCATTTTGTATTCCACCCCTTGTGTACCATGTGCTTTGCTTGTAAGCATGACTTATATTTGAAATAAACAAAAAAAAAATTGAAAAAAAAAAGATTTTTCTTTTGCTGCAGTAGGTGTTAAGCGTGGAGTAGGTGTTCAAAGAACTTTTGAAGAAAGGGAAGTCTTTGTGCTTCTGTGTGAGAATATTCCCTCTTTCATGTTTTTTTTTTCCCCCCTCACGTGTGCGAGGTTTCACGCTGAGCACGAGTCAAATCACTTCTCACACCTTCGGGCTGAACCACTGATAAACACTGGGCTGCATGGGACGCCGTTAAATTTTTCACTTCATTAAGCTGAGAAACCTTAATAAGGAGATGAAGCTTTTTCAGTTTGGCACCATGACTCTGCAGACACACACATGCAAACATGAGCACACACACACACACACACACACACACACACACACACACGTAAACACACACAGCTGCTGCAGTGAGGTCAAATACGTGGTCCAGGGTTCAATCTGTTCGCCTCAGGAAACCATTACGGCAAACAGCGCACAGCGTGAGCTCACGTCTCCACGCCTTCATCCCAAACCACCCAACCTCCGCTGGCTGAATCTTCCCCGCTCTCCCTCTCTGTTCTTATCTCTTGTTTTTCATCTTGTTTCCTTCCACAAATCTCTGTTTCATCTTGTGCCATTCGTTCCTCATACTTTTGATACGCCCTTAAAGTCTTCCTCCTCCTCCTCCTCCTTCTTCTCCTTTGTCCCTCTTTGTCCAGCTGTCACACCTCCGCCACTTTCTTTTCTTTCCCTTTTGGAAAAAGACGGGGCCAAATTTCAACCCCTGACTTCTTTATTTAATCCTCTCTCTTCTGCCACCTCATCCTCTCTGTCAGTGTCACACCTGACTCATCTTGTTCTCTCCTCTCTTTGCCTTCACTTATTTATTCATCCATTCATTCGTTCTCGTGGTTTCCTTTTGCATTTTATTTAGGATAGTGGACACACGCAGACAGCAGTGCTCTCCATCAACCAGAAGCTCTGCTTGCGCGTCTCCCCATTAACCTGAGCTGCGAAACTCATTCGGCGGATAACGCACACAGCCAGGATTAATATTTCCTGCAGGGTAGCACCTCACTGAAATAGAAACACTCCTACTGCATAAACCCCCCTCCCTTTCTCCCCCCCATCTCTCCCCCTCCTCCTCTGTGAGCCCATCTCGACAAGATTACCACTCCTCCTTCAGATTAAAGAAATTTCACCAAGATTACAGCTTTACCGTTTCTGGTCTGCTCTGCCTGCACGCTCCTTTAGTTATTAGCCTGCTGACATAAATCCCTGGTCCAAATGTGTACGTGCAACTAAGACCTCATGTACTGCACACACTTCATGAGGTGAAATACATACATACACCCTCCCACTTTGGAGCAGCATCTTAAAAGAGGCAACTTTTGCACTCCGCTCTCATGCCGTTGTATCAAACTCCCTGCATGCACCTGCTCTTTTTTTTTCTTTTTCCTCCACGATGTCTTCTTTTCCATCTCAACATCGTGCAAGCAGAGGGTGATTAATCCCACCAGTTCTCCAAAATCAGCTTTGAAACCTAAAATCTAAGGTGATCCTCATCTCAGATTACCTTCCTCCCACACACACACATACACACACACCTTCTAAGACAGCCACACTCCTTTCCAACCACGTCAGGTTGGATGTGTTTGCAGGCGGCGCTAATCCTCACCCAACAAAAGGGAACAGAGAGCGCCGCCTTAGGTCATATGTGTCACGTCTAATGAAAGGCTTCAAGTGGAGAGCGGCTGGCTTTACACCGAGAGAGTAAACAAACACTGATGACCTTCACGATTTTATGCACACACACACACACACACACACACACACAATCATATCCACGCATGCACATACTCTTTGTGATTTATAGTTCAATTAACAACAAGAATGATAGTGGTGGCATTTAGGCTTCAGTCAGGATAGCCACGAGGAGAGAGGCAGCGCCGAGCAGCGTCCAGTGTGAGAGGCCAAGGACCAACATGGTGGCAGCAGAGGTCACATGGTTCACACTGAGAGAGTGTGTGTTTGTGTGCACATGTGGGCCAGTGTAAGTGAGTGCACTCATGTGTGAGCATCTGTGTGTGTGTGGCCATTTGTGTGGCCCAGCTGCCGTCAATAGGGGAAACCTTGTATCTCCAATTACTAGACAACTACAATAAGACATCAAGATCAAATTGACTGACCTGATATCGTCGTGAAATCTGTTCAGACACCTTTGATTATTACAATCAGTCGTTCTTCGTTAAGAGAACGAGAATGGCTCTCTTGACTTTCTGGAGATACAAGGTTTTCACGTGGCATCAGCACTACGCGCTGATGGTTCTATATGTTCGACTGTTTGTACATTGCCTCTGTCCAGTGTGTGTGTGTGTGTGTGTGTGTGTTGTGGTGGGCTTTTTAGCCGAGCTGTTATGTAATGAAGGACACTGTCATTTAAAGGCTTTGACTGCTCTGCCCTGATTTAAGGTGGACAGATAAGCAATACTCAGTACAGTGTGGGCAGACATATGGACCATCGCTGCACGCAACACATGGTATCACTTTTCCATTTCACACACCATCATCCAACTGATGACACCTGGTTGTGGTGTCTTCGTGTTTTTAGGAGATGATGTGATTTGCACAGACAGTCTGGACCTTTATCGGCAACCGGTGTCTTTTTATTGAGCTGTGAACTCATTATTTTACCCTGGATATCAAATCATTTACTCAGAGCAACATTTAAAGGTGGTTATAGTTTTGTATTCGCAGGCATCACTTTAAATTTGTTATACTTTATAAAGTTTTATTAATGGAAATACTTCCTTAAAGGCTTTATAAATCAAATACAAACAACTTTTTGTAGACAAGCTGTGAGAAATCCCTTTAGCTTCTCTACTCTTTCATCTAGTTTAACCTGCTTTGACTTTTCTTCCGATTGTTCAGGAAGTTCTTACCGGCAGACAAATTATGCACAGACATCTCCTCTCTCCTCTCTTCTCCGGTAATTAAATCTAGTAAAAAAAAATAAATTAAAAAGAAAAACACTGAATAAAGCAGCTTCACATTAAAGATTAGTTTTCTACGACGTTGTTCAGCAGACACATGAGGTGTTGGACAGGCTGGGAGCTGAATATTTGCACAGCTTCTTTTGCTGATAATTTAAGATCCAGATCAAAGCAATGAAATCCCACAACCAGTTTAAGTTTAGGAAGACAATGTAAATCATTGGTGATAAAACTGCATTAAAAGTCACTTTTCACGACTTCTGATTGACAATACTGACTCATGCACAAAGAGGATGGGGCGCCATTATAGGGCAAATTAAATGAACAGTTAGAACATTTGAATGTAGAATGGTTGCATATCATAACTTATTAGTTTTTAATCTCAGTTTTTAATGGCCTATCAGGTTAGCAAGATGCTAATAAACAGTCCCTCCATTACAGCAGTCAACAGTAACAATTAAAACTCTCGACCTCCGAGGTCGGTGTTAATAAGTTGTTAATGAATTGGTTTCTGCTGTGTGCACTAATTGGAGGTAGATAATGACTCACTACAGATTAATGACAAAGATAATTATGATGAGATGATGTTAGTTAGGATGCTAATATTGCTGCTAACTTTTACTGCCTTATGAAGAACTTGATAAAACATATGAACTATACAAAAAACTCACTAGTTACAACTTCATTCACATGCTCTATGTGCTTCCACTCAACACAAATCAACATTCAAACTTTCTGTAGTGAAGTGAAAACCACAACCGGTGATTTTCCACAGGATTATTCCTCACTCTGTCTTAATTGCACAGATATTGTATCTACTTTTAACCCATTATGCCTCCTATACACTCACACAAGCTGCAGCACATCATAATGCACTGATAATGCCACAACCACTGTGATGCATTATCCAGATTTTTTTCCCCCCTCTGGTGAGCTTCTCCTCCCTGTTGTCACTAGTCTCACTGTGACTTCCTCTGGTCTTCAGAGAGAAGAAGAAAGACACAGCAGGCGTGAAGCGAGTCACAACCAGTGTGAGCTCTAAATACCTTCCCCTGTGAGAAACTACAATCCCCACCACCAAGAGGAAGAATTCACTTTCCAGAGTTTCCTCAAAGTTTCCACACCCTCAGCTCTCTTCCATCTCTGATCACCTCTAGGGTTCAGCTGTCACTGTCTGTCACCTCTCACCTGCCTCTGATGTGTGCATGAGCATGGCTGCATGCATGTATGCTCACGAGCGAACGTGTTAAAGTGTACACGCGTACTGTATGTGTGTCACCGCAGTATTCTCAGAGGGTTAGGACGTATATGTCCACAGCTTCCCGGCTGGATCAGATGTGACAATTCTCCCCCTGCAGCTGCCATACCTTCCTCTCCCCTCATCCACTCGCTCTACCTCGGTCCTGCCATGACGGCGTCACTGGGCCCACACACACACACACACACACACACACACACACACACACTTAACTATGGGTCAGTGCCGTCTGACTCAAGGGGTTTGGCCGTGTGTTGTTTTTGTGTTTGTCTTGGTCATAAAGCCGAAGTGTTTGAAGTCTGAGAAGTTGAAAGACAGCATTGTACATTCACCATAGGCCTACACCTTGACGGTGGCATTTCAGGTTTAGGGGCTGTTGAAAATAGTTCATTCCAACATGAATGTTTTGTCAGTCATATCAGTCAAAAGTGGAGTTCATAAGACCAGCAGACTCTCAGTGAGTTGGCCCCTGTGGCTCCTTTTCATCCTTTTCCCAAACGTCTAATGGGCCATCTGTCTGCAGCTTCACACAGGCAACAACACCAGTTACAATCATCTGAGAGAAAACCGCATTTCTTCCATTTTCAAAGAGGCCGGATAAAGAAAAGAGTTGTAAGAACTCCTTTGCAACGAGGGAAAGACACGTTAAGTTATTAGCACAAAAAACAAAACCTCTCAAATGCACCTGTTAGCTGAAGGATATCCCAGAAAACCACAGTGAGTCGGCTTCTCGATGCACACTACGTTTATTCTAAATGTGAAAAGGAAAAGAAAAACACATACACACGTGGCAACCTCTGTGCTCGAGGGCACGGCTACACGTTTGCTTGTTTAGCATATTGCCACAAATACTCACTGTTACCAGCTGAACGTTATCCCACATATAGCTACATGAAAACTGAAAAAGAAAAGAAAAATCACCACATGCGTCACCATTAATCCTTTTTGTCATGCACATTATCATCACAGCTCTGTACCAGGAAATGAGCAGTCAGATGTAAATGTGGGTGTGAAAACCCCACCTCCATGTTTTTTTTTTATCACATAAAAGGCACATAAGCAGGTTTTACCTCATTTGATATGATGCGTTTACTAGTCTACTAGAAACCTCATGTTTGACACAATTAACTCACATCAAGGTTCATTTGTTTTAGTGCAATGGATGTAGCTGAAAAGAAGATTTTCCAAGTATATTCAAATGCCTTAAATACTGATAATAAAAATAAACAATATCAAAGTTCAACATAGCAACACAGAGGAATGAACCTCCGAAAAGAAACAAACTAATCTTGTTGAAAGTTTCACATTCTTGTGTATGGGTTTGTGTTGTATGTGTGTGGTTTGTTTACGTGCTTCGCCATCTTCTCACTCTCCCTTATCAGTCATTGTCAGAGGCAGCAAAGCTGGTTTTAACTGTAACTTTGAAGAAAAAGAGGGAGCGATGAGTGACAACAGAGGAGATATCAGCCACAGATGCTTTTCTTTTCACCGGATTATCCAAAAGTTTTTCTTTTCAGAGATGAATCGCACGAGGAGTGATGTTTAGAGACTGTAGAGTGGTTTTAGTGCGAAGACAGATGGTGATAGTGTGTGTTTATGAGTGCATTTGTGTGTATGTGTGTGACAGATAGAGGTTAACCATCCTCAGGAAAAGGTCACACATGAAACACACTTTCAACTCAGCTCATCAGCATCTCATCTGGCTGCTGCACTGACTCTTATCTGTTAGTGTGTGTTTATTATTCAAGTCTCCACAAGCTTCTTCGGCACAAAATGGCCATTTAATACACAACAACAGAGCAACAATGGTGCAGATTTCGAAAGCTATATAAACTAAACTACCGGGAAAATAATATCTGATTGATGATATAAAAATGACAGCATGTTTGCTAGTGCGTCCACGTGTGCAGTTACAGGATCAATAGTGTTGCATTAATGTATCAACAGAGCATGAGGATACTCTACGTCCTGAATGTAAAAACAGACCTCACTGGATTCAGGACATTTTACATTAGAGAGGCAGAGGAACGATCAGTCTGTACATTGACTTGGCTGAAGTTAATCACTATGTGTGTGTGTGTGTGTGTGTGTGTGTGTGTGCGCGCTCTGATCTGGGTGGGGAATTGATTGTTACAGGACATTAGCAAAGTCTCATCTCACTGTGGCTGTAATGTGATGGGAGAGCATGGAGGTACTGATGATCTCAGACACATCGCCGTTACATAACATGCCACAGGATAATGAAGAGCCGTAAGAGCAGCAACCTGAAGGTAACTATATATTTACATCCTGTAGGATTTTACAAACAGAGAGCAACGGAACTATTTATTTCTGTCTGTCAAATAAACACAGGAATAATTTCCTGTCCCTGTTGCAAATTTCCAAACATTTAAAAATATTTCCAAATTGCACCTCAGCAGAAAATATTATCTCATATTAGCTATACATTCAGGACAACAATGCCCAAAGTAAGTCAGAGTGGGTCTGCTGACCTGGGTGGATTGGATAGACATATACAGGGAAGGCAGTGTGGTTATTTTTATGAGTATTTCCTTCCAGTCTGACACAGTGATGTAAAGACCAGACACCTCCATGCAAATCTCAATCTAAATTTGGATAGTTGCACATTGATGGGATAATGCGTCTTTTTTGGGGGAGGTTTGAAAGATGTGACGTCAGGAACAAGCTTATTCCTCTGATGCGCTATAACTGTCTTCTTTGTCTCGTATATGGGGAGACATGCCAAAACCTTTTTGCAGCATTTTGCAGCCTGGGGATAAAGTTGATGATGTAGGTAGAGAACAGGGCGAGTATGGTGAACCACATGTAGGAGAGGATTTTAACCTACATTGCAATTATAGAGTGCAATTTGGGAGGCACGTGTGTTGATAAAGTCTAATTACATTGTAATTAGTTAATTTCTACTACTTTTTAGTTCTATTTATATAAATGAATATTGTTTAAACCAAGCAGTGAGCTCCCAGGCTGAAAATCCAGCTCCAGAATTGAGTCGGTCTCCATTGACTCTCATGTCAAAGTTTAAGGCAGAATAGACATGATGTGATGCATGAAACAATTTTAGTTAATTTTCCTCTTCATGACAACTGGCTGTAGCTCAGGAGGTAGATCAGATTGTCAGGTCTTTGCTAAGATAATGAACCCCACGCTACCCCTGATGGGTGACTCATCAGTGTATGAGTGTGTGTATGGCTGTGATGCATGTGGTAAATATAGCAAAGCATCTTGAGTGGGCAGGAAGACTTAAACAACATTACATAGGTAGATCTATTCACAGGGAGTGGGGTTGGTGATGGGGGAGCAGCTCGGTCTGTTGAGGGTTGTCTTTTATCTTATTATTTCTTCACTTTTTTTGGCCATTTAGTTTATGGATATATCTAGGTGACGGCACTTACCCCATGTTTTAAGTCACAATGCTCAGAATGAACTTTGGGTAATTAATTAATTAATAATTGGGTAACACTACAATAAGGGTCCCTTAATTAACGTTAGTTTGTACAATATTAAGCAATAATTAACTGTTTACAGATATATTAACAATCATTATTATGTATTACTTAGGGTTAGGAAACACATTAATTCATGTAGCCTATTAGTAAACAGTTAATTAATGTTTACTACTCAAAGTTAGTTAAAGCAGATATCAGTGGAATGTTTTTGTTAATATAAGTCCTAAATAGTCCTATTTTCCGTCAGCAATCACTTACATGAAGTATTTCAGCCTAAACACGAGTCTCTCCGTCACTCTGCTCTGCTGTAACCCGAGGAGAAAATTTTCCTTGTGGGATACAAGTGTTATCCAATGAGGGGAGAGAACGGCATGAAGGGCTGTGTGTGCAGCCAAGGGATGCGCGTGAATGTGGTGACGTAGCACGAGGACCAATTGATGCCTGACAAGGGCGGGGGCTGCTAACTCATGGTGCGTTCAAGGAAACTCGTACTTTGTGTTTTTCCTTCCTGTGAAGTCATACCAGTTCGATCTGGTACGAGTTCACGGGTCGGAAGTTACGAGTGGCCATTATAGGGAACTTTCACAGACAACAGGACGGTAAAAACACGAGCTACGGGTTATCTGGAACGCTACCAAGTCGTAGTTGTGACTTGAAGCTGTAACTTACGGTTTCAAAAGCCTGCCTTGAACACAGCATTAGCCGAAACGGCCGTGCCACTGATATCTGCTTTAATAAGTTAAAAGTTGAATAATGTAATTAGTTATCATTGTGTATGCATTACTCAGCATTAATTAACACATTAGTTTATATATTAATGCTTAATAATGTACTAACTAACGTTAATTAAGGGACCCTTATTGTAAAGTGTTACCAATAATTGGGTAAGAAACAAGGACTTATGGAAAGTGTGCATGAAGGACTCAAAGTGAGCCATGATGCTCTCAGTGGGTTGACAGTGGGACAGCACTAAGTCCCTCACAGATTTACCAGGAAAGAGCCTCAGTCTGTGAGTGTGATGCTGGACATTGGGACTGGGCCACGTAGTCTGAGGTTTACACCTGATGCCAGCTTCACATCACTAGGAAAACCGGTGCTGACACTGTGAACAACAACAACAACAACTTGGCGATATGTGGAACTAAAGGTGTGACGACAAAACAAGAACAAGACAAAGATTCAGCACAGATTCAGGCAGCGCTTCATGAATAAATCTGCACCTGTTCATTCCTAATACCACTGATTTGGATTTAATTATCTCCACCCACCACAGACTATTTCTGTCAATCCACCCCACCCTGTGAGTCTTAATCTTTTAACCAGCTGCGCGGCCATCTTCACTCTTTCAAAGGCATCCGCAGAAACTCTCACGGAGCTCAGCCAATGCTCCATAAACACTACATAGCCCCGAGACAGGTGCAGTTTTTGTTGCAGATTAAAAGTCCAAATCAGCAAGTTGTTTGAGCGGCGAGCCAAGAGAAGAGTGCGTGGAGGCCCGAGGCGCTGCACGGCAATGAGTCAGAGAAGGGATGAGGAACGGAGAGAAAGAAAGAGAGAGAGACTGGAGGAGAGGAAGACAAACGGTATGGTTTAAAGAGGAGGGCGAAGAGAAAGAGACAGATTTAGGGCTGCGTTTAGGTGAGGAGGGGGCAGAGAGAGGAAGAATGAGAAGACTGAACAGAAGAAGAATTGACAACTGAGGGAAGAAGAAGAGAAAAAGTGATTTAAGTCTTTACAGAAGAAGCAGAGGAAGAAGAAGAAGAAAGATCAGGACGCGTTCAAAGTCTTTTTGTTGTGCGATGCAAATGTTTAGAAGGGGGACAAATTTCACGTCATAATCTAAGACGCAATTTCACAAAGACACACACCATGCGCAGTGTATATAAAGGGATTCTCAATAAGATGATTAAGATCTGAATTGATTTGAATGAATGAATATAATTTTGTTATAAAATCTGATCCTATAAATAGAGCGTAACTCAGACACATAATTCAGGCAGTCTCAAGGTTTAGAGGAGAAATCCAGCACGGCAGGAGCTCGTTAATGAGTTACTTTTCCAGGCTCTGATATTGGTTTTAATTGATCTTTTTTGGTGCCGACCTAACTTTGACATGTCTCATTTACTTATATGTAAGTTAGTTGTTTTCTACAATACCCAGAATGCATTTCATTTCAAAAATAAAAATAGGATCAGGAGTGCACCATGTATGACATAACGTTGAATGGAGAACTCTTTTCAGGCAATACATCTAAGAGCCGAATACAAACATCATGTGTGTAAGAATGTGCGCACGTCTGTCTACATGAGATACCTGTGGCTGATAAAACAAACAGGTGAATCATATGTGGCATCAGACCATCCACACGGGCCTGCAGGGCCACTTCCTGGCATCTGTGACCCTGTTATTCACACACATTATCACACCTACACAGTTTATAGATGATCAGAGGAGAAGCCAAAGGGACTCACGGTTCTATTTGACAGGTTGAGTGCGAACAAGATGCCCCCGGCTGTTGCTGTCAGGTCGGTCATATCCTTGTGTGTGTTTTGTACACCTGTGCATATACGTACATATACATATATGTGTATGTGTATGTGTATGTGTGTGTGCGTGTGAGGCAACGGAGGCTAAACACATGAGCTTCGTTAGCGGAACAGAGGCACCAGTGTTTGAATTATTGATCAAGGGAGTGAATACCATCGACACTGTAAATTCAGCAAACGCACAGGGAGAGGGAAAAGTGTTTATTCAAAGTGATGAGTATGCCTGCATTTGTGTGTGTGTGTGTGTGTGTGTGTGTGTGTGTGTGTGTGTGTGTGTGTGTGTGTGTGTGTGTGGCAGGGAGGGGGTGCCATCAGCTGTGGGAGTTAGTAGTAAAGTCGAAGGAGCTATAGCAATGTGTGTGTGTACGTATGTGTGTGTAGCACGCTGACGTTCTCTTGCATTCCCGGAATCCACACACACACACACACACACACACACACACACACAACAAGCCCCGAGTCCAAACGTGACCATATTGCAGGAAATCTGTCACACTGTATGTAGCGTACTGTAAACCATACAGCCGACAGCCCTGCAGCCACATACAGCTGCTGGAACTCATCTTAAAGGACACAGTGAACAAAACACAAGCTGTGTCCTGATTCAGAGGACGCAGCACGTCCTCGAAGCTGCCACACACTCCAAGGCTGATTTTATACTTCTATATTTTAGTTTATGCCTCTCTAGACGGCTCCTCTCTCTTTGCTTCAGGATGGAGAAATATCGAGGATCCCTTGTGCCTTTAGCCTTCTGACTTTTCTGATTCTTCTGCAAATGGTAGATGAGCTGACAGACAAATGAATTTCCCTTTGGAGATTAATAAAGTAATATTCATATTCCAGCTGTGCCTGCCCTCACACCTGCACCTCAAAATACCTCACAATGCAACCATGACATTAGGCAACTTTGAGGATTCAAGGCCTTTGGGTTTTTAAAGGGATAGTTCAACATTTTGGCAAATTGGCCCATTGCCGTAATTCCTATAGTTTTAGCAGTAGGTTCGTCAACTTTAATTGTCGGTGCAAGCTATTTTTAGAACGGCAGAGCAGAGCCGCGAGCTGCTCAGAGCTACGCTACGAGTTGTTTTCGAGGTAAATTCATGAAAAACCGCTGAAGCGCGTTCCTGTCAGGGGCATTTTTTTGGCAAGCAGTCTCTGCATTTGAACTATCCCTTTAACAGCTGGACCAGCTGTACAAACAAACTGGCATTGTTACATTGAAGAGTTTAGATCATTAATGAATCTTACGTTGGGCCACAAAGGTTCCATCAGTTCTCAGCCTCATTGAAGGAGCCTTGTCTGTCGACAGATTACTTGCATCACTGTGGTTGATACTTATCTTCTGACAGTCGTGCCCCTCTACAGGCTGCAGGTTTTTTTGTTATTCTACATTGGCTCATTTTAAAACCACTTGCTGCTTGTGCAAGATAGAGTCACAAAACTTTACGGGTGTGCAGGTGAGATGAAAATGAAGGTGAGTGCTGAGTAGCGATGTAATAATGCAGTAATTACTAACATGAAGATGTTGGTGTTGTTTCTTACACTGTATTAGAAGACAAAATATTAAAACATATCAACTTCAAACAAATCAAATACATAAATAGATATTTAACACATTATAATCTCATTCAGTTCAGTCGCAAACAGATAAAGAAGAAATTCAATACTGGCTGCAGTATCATTACATCTGCACAATATTGTCCAACAAATGTCCAGATGTAGAAACAAATGCACACACACACACATGAACATTCACACACTGAAAGACAAGCAGGAGTGATGAAAAATAATTTGCACACACATTCACAAACAGGCAACTTCCACTTGGTGAACACTCCCTCCCCTGGGACAGGAGGACGTATTGTAAATGAAGTTGTTGCGTGTGTGTGTGTTTGTGGGTCTGGGTGTGATGCGAGCAGGGCTTCCAGCTGTTGGGGAAAGCCCTCTCAGGGGAGCAGCAAACCACATCTGTGAGGACAACAGATGGTGTTTGTTTCACTCAGGGACTGACTGATTTTACAGTTTACAGTCACACTGTGCAGCTACTTTAATATGAACAGTTTATCTCATCACTTTTTATTCATTTTCGGTTGTGAGAAGGTTTATATTATGTGTGTGTCGACTTTGTTTTTCATGAATCTGTCTGTTCAACTGTTGTTCAGGACACGTGCACCTGTTGTTAACAGTGTTGCTGTCCTCTTCCACTCTTTTTAAGCGGATCATACTTAAACAAGTTAACCTGGTTTATCTCTGAAGATCAAATGATAAAGTGGAGCAGTGATTCAGAGCCGGTGTGTGTTTGTCTCCAGGACGCTGACGGACCTGCTGAAGCAGCAGGGAGGCGAGGTGAGCACGGCGGAGAACACCACGGCCAGTTCACCCAGCAGAGGGAGAGCCAACGGCATCTCAGCCAGGATCAAGCGCAGCAGGAGTGGTGAGTACTGAGAGATGTGCTGAGACATGCACACACACACACACACACACACACACACACACACACTGCATAGTTTGGGTTAGTTCAAAACAATATGTGCTATACTGCCAGTGCTACCTGCTGCAGAAAGTCGTTATGTGCTGATGTAAGAGAGAAAAAAAAGTAAAATTGTGTGTGTTCATATTTTCATAACAGACGAGTTGCACGTCAACTTACTTATCTATGGTATGAACCTGTTTTCCTGCTGCAGGCTTATCTAATAGTGATGAACATAAAAATGTTTAAACATTAAAGGAATAAAATCGCAAAGATTAAAAATAGGAGACATTTAAGAAACACTGATTTGTTTTTAAAATGGTTTTATCCCTACTCTCCTCTTTGGTGCAGTGAACATCTGTGCAGGCACAATTGTATTTTTTGTAGTCGCGATGACTTTAATTGTTAATTGTTAAATCTTATCAGTTCATTCTTGAGTCCAAATAAATGTTTTACCAAATTTGAAGTGTTAAGATAAGAGATAAATCTACAGATGCAAGGAAACACACTGATTCCAGCCTTGGCTGTTGGCAGTGTGGAGGCATGACAAAACCTGAAAGGTTTAAGTAAACTGGTCAGTGTGAGACTTTTTAATTAAAGGAAAATACTTGAAAAGATGAAACCTCCAGTTAAAAATCTCAAATCTCTAGATATAAATGTAGAACAACATTAAGAAGAAGGTGACAAACAGATCGCTGGGTGTTAATCACTGTAATCACCAGAGTTTTACACAACAAAAAGCCCAATAAGCACAAACAAGTCAGTCAGGTGCTCCACACTTCCTACAAAAATCTCATACAGTGTAAAAGAGCAGCAGAGACCAAACATCCTTTTCTTTCCTCTCCTTAACAAGAAACAGCCAGAGCTCCAGTCTGTCAGTCAGTCCTCCTGCTTCACCTCTAACCCACACACATACATACTTAAACTTCATCTCACACATGATCTCTCATTTGAAGTTCCTCTCATGCAGCCTTCACTCAGTTCAGGCAGAGCAGAGAGTCACGTTTCATTCATCTGCTCAGATGTTTCAGCTGGAGATTCAGAGAGGTGAGCCACCACCAGTCACATCTGACTGTTTGGTGCAAGTTGTCCTTTGTGTAGCCTTGGTGATTAATATACAAACCAAACGCTCGCACTGCAGGATGTTATTTTTAAAAAATGAAATGATCACATGACAGCCAGACAGAGAGAGAGAGAGGAAGACGCAAAGTGTCGAGTCAGAGGTTTTTATCTGCTTCCACGGAGACAAATTCTTATTTAGTGTTACTAATCTGGTGAAATCGGACGACATTTTGTGAAGTCTCTGCAGTGAGATTAAAATCAGGAAGACGCCCACTGAAAATCACTTGGTGAGAAATGTAGAGAAAAGAGTCAGACAACGTAACGCGGGCATTTTACATTTTAGATCTGTTACGCGTAATTGGCACCGACTGAGACATTTTTAGGTGGTGGAGAGGACAGAGTGAGAGGGAGTGAACAAGAAAGGGGAGTGAACAATGTGGGATCTTCATCTGTAAGTAGAACACATGCTTGTTGCACGTGCAACACTGGCACACTCCACACACACACACACACACGCTGTTTAATTAGTATGTTAATGTAGGCAGGCTGCAACCCAACAGGCGGCATGTGCCATTTTCCATACATTTTCTATACATCCAGCTATAGCAGTGTGGATGACACAGTTGTACACAGTATGTGAGTAGATTTTTTTGTGTTTGAACTCTTCAATTTGGCCCGTGCACAACCGCGAAGTGATTGTGCATGCATGTGTGTGTATGGATTAGTATGGGTGGGTGTGGGCCTGTGTCCCTGGTGGACGTGTCAGAGGGAGGGAGATGGGTGGAGTGTTTGATATGAGAGGCCGCCTGCAGCGCATGTGTCTCATATCTTTCTATGTAGAATTTCACACTGGGCTAATGGATTGATGGGACGTACTGTATGATGTATGCGATGGACGCTCCAGTCCAGAGAGCTCCATTGATCATATACACTTGGCAAGGGCAACGCGTTTATCAGAGGGATCTAACATAAAACTGATGTTTGTTGAGCAAATCTGCAACACTGACAGCAGCCGCTTTATTTAGTCAGAGTGAATTTAGCTTGTGGCCGGAGAGCCTAAGGTACAGAGAGAGAGAGAGAGAGAAAGTCCAGCATGATGGAGGGAATAAAAGAGGAGTTACCCAAGTTGGTGGGTAATCTTCTGATACATCAGAACTTCGTTGCCCTGCAGATATAACAGCATAAATATTAATGGGCACGTATCAGTTGATCCCAGTGGCTAACATGATCTCCACTGGCAGATTGTAACTGAGTTAAATCAGCTGCTTGTTATTCCTGTTGGAGAAATCTTCATCGTGTCTTATTTTATGTCTTAGAATGGCTACTTTTCAAAATAAAATGTTCATACACCATATACTAAGGCTGTACCAAGTACTACTGTTAAATATGTCTGTACATTTGATAAGGAAGATTCAGACAGGCTTCTGGCTGTATCAGTCATGTTATTGAATGATTCCTAGTTAATAAACAGTGTTATTATAGTCATTAATTTACTTTTTGTACTTTGTACCCAGAGTATAACCTGACCTTACTGTAAGTACACACAACATGTTTAATTACAACAACTTCTGAAGTCTAAAAGCGTTAACAATAGTGACCCACAGTCCATTACTTTTTTGTGTCCCCTCAGCTGAGTGTTTTTAGTGTGTTTGTTTGTGCACTTCCGGTGTGTTTGCAGCATGTGTTGTCGGATTCATGAAGATTTGATCTGAATTTGTATCATGTTTGTGTCTTTGCATCAGCGTTTCTCAAGATGCAATGAGCTCTCAGGGCCACCATACAAAACCAGGCTGAAAACATGTTTATTTCCATTCTTATTGATGTAGGACATTTTAAGATGGGCTCAGTTTTGGAGCGAGGTTGTTGCTCCTGTGTGCACCCTCAAAAAAGAGTCAATTTCTTAATGTGAAGTGACAGCAGTGAAAGGCAGGGGACTTTGCAGAGTTGATGATGATACCTATTGATGCTAATTTCATTTTTATGCACATTACAGCCGTTTCCTCCAAGAGTTGGAAAATGTCCACTGGCTGTTTGTCGGCAATAAACACAGACAGTAAAAAATAAATAAATAAATAAATAAATGAATAAAAATAAATATTGTCCAGCAGGCAGCTTTGTGCCAACAAAGCCAAGCAAATATTCGCATCATATCATGTCAATAAATGATGACAGGTGTTGTTTGAAAGGGGAAAAGTAAAGTTACAAATGAGGACTTTGCCTCAAGTCTTTCTGGGAACACGTCACCTTATAACTGTCCACTCTTTGGTTCTAACATGGTTTTCAGCCAACTCAGAGGTTGACATTTGAGGGTCGGCACATCGGCGCTTCAAATCATGATTCACCTCGCTCTGTCCCAGATCTTCATCATCCTCTGTTCAACCCTGCTCCGATCTCCGGAGGAGCTGCACGAATCTTTGTGCTTTATTTGTATTTTCTAGGCCACCAGGTCTGTGCACTTAAGATGGCACGTACACTGTATACTATGTGTAATCAAATACAAAATGTAATGCAAAATGTTCCCTAACTGGGCCACAGGACAAAGTGGGACACTAAATAGATTGCCTTGGCAGAAAACAGATGAACAGTATTGGTTTTTCCATTGGAGACAAGATGGCAGACAGCGGCCTCTGGAAAAAAAGTAACTGAACACATTTGAACTGATTGGAGGCAAATAACAAAAGGCTGCTGCTGTTTCCTCTGAGAGATTAAAGAGAGATCATGTAACTTTCAACACAAGAAATGACTAAATCCAAAGTCAAAGTTGAACTCATGAGTAACAAAATATACTTTACTGCAACCGCCTAGCTTGATCCAATGTTAGCTAATGTTAGCTAAGGTTTGCAAGTTTTGACAAAGGAATTAAGCATGGCTTTTCTTGAACACACAGTGAAATGAAAGATAGATTTTCCATCGTCTAATCCTGTGTTCATGTGTTGACCATTGAATCATTCATAATGTGATGCTGCCTAAATGTATCAAAATCCTAGTTTTTCCTGTTAAAGTTAAAAATATATATTTGATGGCTCATCTTGAACTTTGCAGATGTAACATAAATTCATCCAAGCAAACATGATTTGTGATGACTACCCTGCCCATCATGTAAAACCCATGTGGACAGTCGGGTAGTGAGACGATAGCAGTGCAATATACCACAGTTTAAAATGTCCAGTATGTTCAAATATCCCATTTCATGACAGTCGAGATGCCCCAACTTCTGTTTCACTGTGACGTTAAATGCTACAAATGTCAAAAAGTCACAGCTCTTTTAAAGGGATAGTTCACCCAAAATTCAAATTTCACTCATTATCTACTCACCCTCATGTCGACTAAGGGCTGGGAGAAGTTTCAGAGTTATCCATGCCTTCTCTGAGTTACAGCGGGGCTCCGTGCAGCACTGCATGTCCATATGACGGTTGAATGGGCCTCACTTTTCTTCGTCCAAAAAGACACACCAAAAAAACATCCAAATACCTCCATAGTGCTCGTCTGTAATGTCCCTCTTGTATTGAAGCCCCAACATGAGAAATTGTTCCGAAAAAAAATTAAATAAGTATAGGTTTTAAGCTTTTTTTTAGCGGAACCTCCCAGTGTTGCTCTGCCGGAATCTCACGCGATTTGCAGAGCCGTGAACTGGGTGCTACAAACAAACTTGAAATACAGACTTATTTAATTTTTTTCAGAACAATTTCTCATGTTGGGGCTTCAATACAAGAGGGACATTACAAACGAGCAGTATGGAGGTATTTGGATGTTTTTTTGGTGTGTCTTTTTGGACGAAGAAAAGTGAGGCCCATTCGCAATTTCTCCCAGCTCTTAGTCGACATGAGGGTGAGTAGATAATGAGTGAAATTTGAATTTTGGGTGAACTATCCCTTTAAGTCAAAGAACGTTTTTGAGATTTCCATGAGCCATCAGCAGCTGATGTTAGCTGAGGACAGGAGGCAAATATTTGGTCTACAAGTCTCCAACAAACATGACTCATTGCGGAGCGAGAGCTTGAAGCAGATAGTATGACCTATTTATCAAAATCGACTGCAGAAGAAACGGCGGCCCACTAACAAGTCACTCTTCTTAACAGTAATTGTACCTTTTATTCTCTCTATTTCTTTCACCCGGGAGTCGAACGCTTTGTCTCCTGTACTCTCAGCTCTTCCCCGCGGCCATGAGTCGCAAACATCTTGTTCTTGTGAATTAATGATCTAGGTATGAAACTGTGCTGCCCTGCTAGTGTCAGGTTGATTATTCTGACAAAAAGGCATGTGTATGACCAATTCAGCAGATGTCACAGTGTGAGGACTGTGAGGTACGTGGGAGTGTAAGTTGTGTTATTCTGATGATGCACAAAAACTCACGTATGATCTCAGCGTTGACTGATGCGGTACGGTGCGTACTCTACCCTCTCGCTTCATTCCCTGCTCTTACAGCTCTGTTTAAAAATCATTGGCAGCCCTGAACTTCAACCACATGATGCAGAATATCTTAAGAAAGAAATGCAAATGAACCAATTTTTATATAAATAGAATATTTGAATAAAATATCCAAGGTCCAATAAACAAAACTTGCATAATAGATAACAAAAACACAAAATGTATCTCAGACACAATTATTGGCATCCTTCATTAACATGGTTGCAGAACCATTGGCAACACTGATGTTCCTTATGGCCAGATACTGTAGAAGCTTTTAGTTTCTCTTCTATTGTTATGAGTCTCCTTTTCACTAGGACAGACTCTCTCCAAATGTTTCAGTCAGATTTAGCTTAGGACTAATTGCCGGAAAGTTTAAAAGAGTCCATCGTCTCCTTATCGACCAATGTTTTGTGCATCTGGATGTGAACTTTCTGTCGTTTAGGCTATGTCATGGTGAAACACCGAAGACCTTCGTCTGGATCCTTGTTTTTTGGCACTAGGTATTACATTTCGTTATAAAATGTCTTGTTAATCTTCTGATTTCATCATTCCTTTGATACGTTCAGCGCCTCCAGTGCCAGACGGAGCAAAGTACACAACATTACAGAACCTCCACCGTGTTTTACTGTTAGTTGCCTGTCGCTTCCCTGATGGGCTTTATTTCATCACCTATACGCAAAACTGATGCGCTTCATTCCTGAAGAGTTTCACCTGTTCATATGCTCCAAACATTTGAGCTGCCATTTTGTGTCCTTCTCTTAATAGCGATGTCCTCGTTTCACATGATGACCCATGGAGTCCTACTTTGTTTAGTGTGTGACGTCTAGTCATACACAGGTCGGCCTGAGGCTTTTAAGATGTCATGTGTAGCGTTTTTTTTTTCTTTTCACTATCCATCCGAACTGCCAGAGACTTTCTTACATTTCTTACATGGCAATTAGGCAAATATATTGTTTTTTAAATTAGTATGAGAAAATGTTCATCTTTATCAGAATGATTCCAATAATTGTGTCTATGGTGCACATGGTCTATGGTGTGTTTGTATCATTTCACTGTAATACAATTATTATTTTTGCTTTGTTTTCTATCTTTTTTTGTGCGGTGACCTTGGGAATTTCATGAAAAATATTCTACTTCAACAAAATTGGTTCACTTGCATTTCTATCTGAAGATATTCTGAGTGATGTGGTTAAAACGCAGGAGTAAGTTTGACTTGTCTGCGTCTCCTATCATCACTCTATCACACACAGACACACAGGGACCTTCACTTTTCATCTTGGTGATGACAGACAGACGCCATGCAATGCGCTCTCGCCCTTTATCATTTTCCCTGTGGCACTTAAGGCTCCTTTTATCCATCATTTCACACACAAACACACTCTCAGAGGTGCATTTTGATGCACAAAACACAAACCATATATAGAAACACGTGCCAGCCTCCCCCCTGCCTCCCCCTCGGTGTTTCAGGGTCATGAGCAATCACAATAGCAGACTGGTGAGATGGTATAGGAGAGTGTGTGAGAGAAACAGAGAGGGAGGGGGGGGGGGTCCCATTACATCAAAAACTCCTTTAATTCCTCCTAAAAACTCCTCTTAAGTTGCTGACCTGAAAATGAATCTCAGTCTAAATGTCTCGCCTCGTTCCTCTGCATCATTAGTGCCTCTGCTGAAACTCAACTGCTTCTAGTCAAACTGGGAAGTCTAAATATCTGGCTCGCTGTGAGCCTGCGCGTGTTGTTTAATTGCTAACCTAGTATTTCACACGATGAGAGAAGAATGTATCCTGCTCCTTTTCATCTCAGAATCTGCTAATCAGGGATGTTTTAATGTCTGCATCGCTTTATTTATTAATTAATGCGTTATTTCTTAATGGCAGACCACACACACACCATCTGAGCTTTTTTTTTAAGCCAGTAGTTTGGAGTGGGGCCGATTTTCAGCATCACTTATTTTGGCCTCCTAATGAATGCATCATTTTCCTCAGGTGGTTTCTAACCTGGAAACAACTCACTAAAATGTTTTAAATGTTTTAGTGGGGTAATCAGGACCAAAACTGTTTTTTTTTTTTTTTTTTTTTAACAGATTAAAATATGAACTGGAACTCAAATCTCATAACTTAATTTAATAAACCGCTGCTGTTTTTATTCCTTTTAAGGAAATTCAAGTCATGTCAGTGTCCAGACTGAATTTATTTCATAACAGAAACTAACTCCACCAGTGTGCAGGTCCAGTGTGGTCCTTTTTTGTGCTTATACAGCAGCTCATGGTCAATATTTCACTGACCTGTGTCACTGAAACATGTTAAAGCTGTCATATTAATGGTCAGTTTGTCAGGTTGCATCATATGTAGCTTGTCTTGCATAGACCTAATGACTTCGCTGAGCTCTGCAACGTTGCTCACAGTCAGTAATTTGATATAATGGCTGAAGACAAGTCAAAAAAGGCTGCAGCTTGTCAAGATCCGTGTGTCTGTAACCCAACTGTTACAAAACACCACCCAGGTGTCTGTTACTCTGTTGACACAGACCTCAGGTGGAGGCCAGGCAGAGCTGAGTTGGTAATCATGTGTGGTCACCAAACTGTACTAATGTGAACTGTTATTTTCTACACACACACACACTTTTTTTCATCATCTAACTTTTGAAAAGGATCAATTACAATATACATATTCAAAAAGATAAAAAGCCATTTTGGGCCTGCACACACACACACACACACACACCTGTGACCTCCTCAGCTATGGAGCCGGTCGCTCTCTTCGTCTCACCGATGTAAGCAGCTTGTTTCCACCTTCCTGCATTGTTTAGACAGATGCAGCAGAGGAAGCCAGCGATCCCCACACAGAGAGAAGATACAGTTTTACGTAACTCATTAAGGAGCAGTCCTGCCCTCTTGCTCTACTCTTGGTGCCAGACGTTCACATGGTGGTGCCCAATGTAGAAATGAATATGTGCAGCCAAGCTGGAGCTTCAAAAATCCAAGACCCCCAACCAGAACCTCTGCTAATTCCCTCAGTTAATGTTTTATCCATTGTCTCTCTCTCACACACACACACATGCGCTCACATACTCGCACAGCCCATTATGCAATCACTTGGGCTTCAGGGACTTTAATGTTCAGGTGGAAAATTTCCCAGGTAAAGTTCATTCATAAGGTGTGTGGAGCAATACTAAAAAATAAGTTGATTTTTCGAAGATAATTAATGGAACTAAGTCTGTTTTGTGCAGAACTGAATTTCTTATTTCCCCCAAAGTTTAATGAACCCCGTCACCCAATGAAAATCATGTATTTAGCCTTAACATGTTCATTATATGATACAAGACACATGATGAGCGAAATAAGCCGTCAGTGCCATAACTGCGTGATTCCATCTTGCAGCTGCAGTGAGCCAGTGTCAGCTCCAAACTAACAAACATCATTAACATATAAAAGGAGTTAACTGTGCTAACCGTTCTTATGCATCTGCTGGTCTCTGAATCTGGTCTCAACAGGCTCCTCATCAGACATGTGGATGAGTCTCTGATGTCTCTTCTAACGCCATCCATCTTGATACACATGAGATTTTGCTTCAGCACAGTCACTTACACTGTGTCAGCAGCCACAGTTTAACAAACAACATGAACCAATGCTCTCCATACAGATTTGTCCTCTAGCTGGTGCACATTAAAATCTCAATAAAGGAGTAAAGTGTAGATGAGCTTCCAAAATCTTCCTGACAAACGGAAGCGTATTGCATTCACTTGAATAAAAAATAAAAAAATCAGTTTTTTCTGAGTAATTTATTTTTTGGTCTGTTTTTCGAGGTAATTTTTTCTGTTTTTCGTGCTAATTTTTTTCTCTGAGATACTTTGAAATCTCGCGAGAACATCCAACCTGCAAGACTCCCATCTATGGTGACTCCTGCTCTGCACATATGCCCCGTCTTCAACTTTCTATACTGTACCAGGTCAATTAAGGCATGTGATTAGTTACACACAGGGTATGATACTCTTGTTATGTTTTAGACTTTATCCTTCTATTGTAAGCCTGTCGCTCAATGTAGCAGGGAAGGAGTAGACCAGACTTAAATGAGGAATAGACGAAAAACTGAAAAATTTACTCAAAAAAATAGCCAGAAAAACAGGAAAAAAGATTAGTCAGAAAAACAGGAAAAAATAATTACTCAGAAAAAACAGATTTTTTTTTTTATTCAAGTGAATGCAATACGCTTCCGTATGTTTGCCCCCAGTAAAATGTGACATTGTATGGCAGATCCATCAATGAAGGATAATTTTTTCTGCAGTTCATCAGTATGCTCATGTTACAGGTTCATAAAACACTATAAAAATGAAATTTCCTATCCACATCTCATCCTTTAGATGAACACACACAGAAGACTTAATAGAAGAAAAAAAAACAGATACACAGCATTAGTGCATCATGATCTGTTGGTCATTTACTGTGTCTTTAAAAAGCATCATGGGGGGGAAAAAAGAGAAGATGGTGATGAGAAGAAGGTACAGTAGTAGATGATGACAGTGACAGTATGAAAAGGACGTCTTCTTTAATCTGCTAATCTGGCACATGCTGAGGGGTCAACACCACTGGATTACACTGGATGGTTTCCTTGTGCACGCGTACTCACACACACACATAACATATACGTAATTATCAATGTGCTGTGTGTTGTAGTTTAAGCTGATTAGGTGGTGAGATGTTCACATGTTGTAATATATACATTGTGTGTGTGTGTAGTGATTAAGGTAGAGGCTCAGGGTTGTGAGTGTAAATGTTGTTACTGTTGAGACTAACTCCTGACATTTCTCCGCCCCTCTGGCTTCAGCATCATTTTCTAATTTATTCCAGCAGACCATCCTGCCATCCTCCATCTCTCTCTCTCTACCTCTCCCTCTCTCTTGCTCTCTTTCTTTCAGCAGCCACCAGCTCTCTCCTTCTCTCTGTGTTCATCATCTAAACCACACACCACTCACTGTGTGCGTGTGTGCGTAGTGATTAGCATTCAGAAGTTGCGCTGCGTACACCTCTGTCTTCGTCATCGATGTGATGAAATCCTTGCATGTCTTTCATGCTGTACTTCTCTCCGAGTGACGCTGTGCCACACACACACACATACACACACACACACACACACACATACTGTATACACATGCACAAATGGACTCATCTGGTCCATTGCAAATCAGATTGCCGACCGTATCAATACACTTTACTCTTTCATTCAGTTAAAGGATGTCAGTTTAACACACAAACCAACCCTGACACGCACAAAAAATACAATCCATGTGCTACAAAACAATGCTACAATGTCAAACACCACTGATGTTGTCTCTCTCTTCCCAAGTGACCTTACAAAGCGTGTTGTTGTTTGGGTGTGTGAACATTCGTGAGCGCTGCATGTGTGTCCATGCATCCCTGGGGCTGACATCAAGTGCGCTGGCTGCATCACTGGACTTCATTAAGGCTAATAGCCAGGGCTCCACTCTCTCTGCTAGTTTGTTCCATTGTTCATTAACCTCATTTCATTTAGCATGAGACTGGCTGGCTGTCAGTGTCGGTCACCATCCTCAGGGCGGAGGAGAGACGCTGTAACCCAGCATTTATGTGACACTTGAACGCCACACAGTCCCACCTGAGAGACTCTGCAGTGCAACCTCTGCTGAGTGAGGTTTCTATCTGTTGAGGTGAAACCAGCTCCAGGAAGTTTAGTTCTGTACTGGCACTGCATGGTCTTTTGCTTATGAAAGTCAAAAGTCAGAAGCAAAAGTTAAGAAAACATGAGTGAATCTGACTCCCAAAGATAAGGAGGACTTTCTAAAATTGATTATCAAATCAACTATTTAAATTCAATTAGCAATTAGTTTAATATGAGGAGGTGAGGCAGCATTTTTACACCATCATTGTCTTTGTGGAGAGATTGTACATCACTATCCCTATTTGTATGAATTATCACAGCTTGCCTCTAGTTTTGGACAAAATAGACAAAGTTGGGAATGATCTGTGTTTCTACAGAGTGATGATATGCATATGCTCAAATCTGGGTTTTGTGCCCTCACAATATCATCCCAATTAAATATGGTATTGGATCTCGAGCATCTGCTAATATTAATTATCAATATGCTAATTGATGGGATGACTGCATCCACTGACGAGGGAATATGGTGCATAATAATCTGCTCTGTTTTTGGCATGTGACTTAAAAGCAGAATAATGTTTATACAGTATGTGTATATATTTGTAAGTTTTCAATATTGATGTATTTACATTGCTCTTTTTTAGTTTGCAATTTCAAAAAGTGCACTGAGCACTTATTATTATTTGTAACATATTTGTTATTGGAAATGTGACTAATTATGACTGCATCCGTTTCTGTTCTGACCAATACTACTACTAAATACACTGTATATAATTACATATATACTGACAAATCAAATGGCACACAACTAACTCTGAGTGCATAGAAATCCAACACACACTCACCAGTATCAGCCGGATCTGGTGCTGCAAACAAATTGTGATGAAGCTGCCACATGCACTCTACTGTGGCACAGTACACCGTGGGTACTTGAAGGTGTCAGGGTGTTTATAGACTGCACAGGGTGAGAGGAAATGCCGCAGCTCATTTCTGCCCCAGGACATGCTAAGAGGTTAATGTGGCCATGGTTCACTGCCAGTGTATTTAAAATTTACTACAGTAGAGTTACGTCATTTCTAAAACACCAAGGGAGGTTGTGTTTGAGAAAGACAAACAGGATGTGTGCTCTGGACTGGATCGTTTTTGCCTTAAAAGAACATAAATGTTGTGTGACACCCTGTAAAGGTTAAATATATCACTTATTTCTTTTAAAGATGTCGTATCTGCCACTAACAGACTGTGCCTCTGTCTCCCACCAGAACAGTATCATCTGAATAACTCTTACGGGCCGTTTGGACAAGGGCTTCCACACCCGCACAGCAACCACAGCACAGTGGGACTGAACAAATATACCTCCCTCAAAGCTGTGGGTAAGTCGGACACACACACACACTCACACATATAAAATGACACTGACTCCAACTGACACAGTAACCTTTAAAGTACAGTAGGCTGGCAGTACAGGAGCTGTCAACTGATGATGGTCTCTGTGCCTCTTGGCAAACAGAAAGCTGATCTTAAAGAGGAGCCCACGCTGCTGCTGTCTGACACGGCAGCTCTCAACACCACTAGATGAGCCTGTTTCTCAGCAAAGTAATTAGTCAAACCTTTGTTGTTTTAATTATAAACCGGACCACAGTTTTATTAGAGCCAACATCACTGTACAGCAATAATTTTCACAGTCTAGCCCGACAGCACAGGTCACTGCCAAGGACACAGCTCTATAATACATGTATTTCATGGAACAGCCTGTGGGAGCTCAGAGGCAGGAAGGAACTACTCGGGCAAACATTATGAGAGCTAAATGTACCATGTCCTCATTTTGAGTTTAATTACACCAAACTAAAAACTTTTTCACTTTTTTTTTAAACCAACCTTGATTTTGTTTGTATAGTTCCGTCATCGCTTCTAACATGAAAACGAAGCCTAACTAAAGCATCTGACTTGCAAACTACCCATATGCCACCAATAGTATGTACACTGTATTATTAAGGCAAGGCAAGGCAATTTTATTTGTATAGCCCGTTTTTACAAACAGTTTTGGTGCGTTCATAACAACTCGGAGGTCGGGATTCCCAACTTGGAAATTTCCGACTTCCGACATCATTGCGTTCACGCTGCAGGAACTCGGGAGAAAAAAAACATGGATACCTGAAGGAAGTTTGGCATATTGTGGCTCATAGCTGAATACGAAAAATAAATGCAGCAGTAAATGATGTTTATTTTGGAGGAGAGGAGACGCCGCAGATGAGTGCACATATAATGTTACAGCCTTGATAACAGTTAAACGTTATTTCCGTCACAAACGAGGACCGCAATTTCACACCATACAACAATCACACCTTAATATAAACATATTTCATATAGGCTACTGCAATAATACACAAAAATATGCATTAAAACCTCAACAAATAAATAAAAATGTCTAAATTCTAACTGTTTAAGACGAGGGCTGCCATGTTTTGATGTAGCTCGTTTTTTTCCGACTTCCGAGTTGTCTTGAACGCAGCATTTGTCTCAAAGGGCTTTACATGGCATCATAACAACATCATCTGCCCTTATATTAGACCCTTACATCCACTGAGGAAAAACTCTGTATTAACTTTAGTTTATTTTAGACAATTTTATGTTTACTATTTATGTTTTACGTGTAAAGTATTTGCTTTCAATGAAAACTCAGTCATCATTGCGTTTTTTGCTAGAAAAATGTCACATTGCAGAGCTTCATAAAGAGTAATGGCACAGACAAAGTCAAACAAACAGTTTTGTATGGAGCTAGAACAGTCTCATAATGAATAATGCACACAGAAATTACTAAGTGCACAAAAGATGATTCACAAATGTATTTGGAGATTTATATATATGTGACTCAAAATACAAATACATTTCCAATGGTGACACAAATATGTTTCATTCCATATGTAAGTAAAAAAAAAAAATTCACATATACAAAAATAAGATTCATAAACATATTTACGATGCACACACAAATATATGCATGTGCAAAAGTAGCAATCTTCATCTAATATTTGGAGCTTGTTGCATTCATATAACTGTTGTGCTTTTAATTTGTAAACTTTGCTGCATTTGTGGATCAGAGTCACGTCAGGGGAGTCTCAAAGTCTCACACACAAATGCAGCGAGGTTTACAAATTAAAAGCACTTTGTAAATGCAGGTCCAACAGTTCATATATGAATGTAACAAGCTCCAAATATGTATTTGATGAAGATTGCAAATACTTTTACATGCATATATTTGTGATTTTTTTTTCTATTTGTGTGCATCAGAAATATGTTTATGAATCTTATTTTTTGTGAATATTTTTTTTACTTATACATGGAATGAAACATATTTGTGTGTGCATTGAAAATCTGTGTTTTGAGTTACATATATAAATCTTCTTTTGTGCATTTATTCATTTCTGTCTGAATTTATTCATTATGAGACTGTTCTAGCTCCATCATTTTCAGTATCCCGCATAGACAAATCCATTTCTCATCTATTATCAATTTTCTTGAATGTAATAATTATCACCTTCACTGTGTTGGTCACTAGTTGCCTCTAGCTGTAGCTTTGTAAGAGATGTGTGATGTAATAACAACAGCCTGAAGAAGAGGCCGCAGGGTTTTTACCAGTGGACTGTACAGGTCCGTGCCAGGAGAGGTCACACTCACACGGTCACACACACACACGCGGTTGTCCTTGAATAGTAGCAGGTGTAATCGTGCACAGAACTGGGTTCCCATTAGAACAAAGTAATCCTTTACCTGTGTGCCGGAGGCAGATCACAGACCCCACAGCTCAATAACTGTTGTGACGCCTGTTCATCTACTTTCACATGGAACATTCAGTTTACAATAATATTATCAAATATTATTATCAGCTGTAGCCTGCTAGCTCATTGACGTTAGTTTCATGAGTTAATTGAAAACACCATCTCCAGTGTAAATAGTAATAATAACTACAGTATAATGCTTTTTATTTTTGTCAGGTAGCGGTGGAAGCTATTATGCAAATTCGAAAACTAATTGCATCATCATCAGATTTTAACCTTGAGAGCCTGCAAATTACAGATTTTTTTTGTCAGTTCTCACATTTTGGGGGCCGGAAGGCAAGACACCCAAATATATGTTAAAGAGCCTTCAAAAAGTCATATTTCCATAATATGTCCCCTTTAGGCAAATACAACACAAAATGTCAGTATGCTCACCAGTTAACAATCTATGCAGCAGAGATAGGAATTGTTAGTGTATTTACATTTTCTAAGGAAGTATTTAAGCTCAAACCATGCATAGATAACATTCGGATGCTTCACACAGAAAATCAAAGTCAGACAAACAACTCAGAAATTAGATGAAATACTTTGTTGTTCCCATTTTATATGCTAAGTTGGCTGCAGTAGTTGAAACTTTATCACAAAAACGAATAAAGAACAGGAGAGCCAGTCTGATGTTGTCTGACTCGTATATTTCCAGTAGTTTGCTTGTCCAGACCGCAAAGCTAAGTCAAAGCAGATGGCAAGATGAAACTCCTGGTCTGACATAAGCCTGGGTCCTGAGCCTGAGTCTGGCTCATGGACTTCTGCATGTAGCCATAGTCTGGTTGTTATCCTCTGTTGTTGACTGACAGCTGGAAGATCTACTGTTTATGTGCCACAGTTGTTCCAGATGTGGAGGACTATCATACTGTACATGGGCCAGATTCAGGCAATGCATCCAAAAATATCCTGGGCACAACTGTGGGCCAGATTTATTTTGACATCTGGGGATGAACTCTCACTTTTATTCTTATGGTTTTCATTTTGGGAAGGCAGATTTAAAAAGACATGTCATAAATTGTAAAATATGAGCATCCTTCATCAGCCCTGGAATCAAATCCTCTGTAAACATGATATCCTGACAGTACAAATTATTTCTCAAAGTTTTGACTTGTATTAGAGTCTGCTAAAACTTAAGGGAAAACAATAGAGAGGAAAAGAGAGGAAAACAAACAGCTGCCATTTTTATGGACTCAGACTTTTGGAGAAAAATGATGAAAGCACACAGAAACAAGGTTACAATTCATGTGGCCACAAAGCCAGCAGCAATGACCTCAGTGTTTAGTTTATTTAAATAATCCTCTGTGACATTCATACACATACACACACACAGTGGACTCAGGGGGAGCAGAGAGTATTTATAAACCTTCATTTCTCTGTCTCTACATCCTGACACACATACAGTTACCTCCATCATCTCCATTGCAGTCCCCTGTTACATCCTCCCGACTGCGCTCCCTGCCTTCTGCCCTCTCCCAGTAAAACAGGAACAATGCCACAGCCGTCCACCTTGAGGGCATACGCCAATTGTAAATACTTAGATCACCAGCTTTCCTCTTTGATCTTCTTCAAACCCTCTCTTACATCCTGACCTTCTTATTCCGTCTTCTGTCCACTTATCTGTACACTCATTTAATCTTATTTATCTACAAATCCCACATTTATTTGTAATGACAAAAAATCTAATTTCTTTTAAATTGACCCATCCCAAAGGCACTGATTTTACACAGTTACCCATACTATCATGGTGTTAAGGTCCTATCACTGGTTCCCACCCTGTCCTAGGGGGCTTCTTTCAGATTTTCCCTGCTATTCTAAATAGGACACTGATATTTAGTGTCCTGTTTCACATTGTTACTTGTTCAGGTCTCTCTGTCCTTTGTTGTCTGTGATGAAGATGACAAGGTTACTGCTGATATCTAACCTCAGCATCGTTTCTTGTTACAAGTTGTGTGAGCGTGTGTGCATGTGTGTCCTAATGACGTAGTATGCTCCTGACACCTATAGTACCAGGAACTATACCATAGTGGTGGACTTTAGGCCTTTGAAATACTATGTCTTTATGTCTGTGAATAGAGTTTGTCACAACAATAGTCTTACAACTTTGTAAAACACAGTCACAGGTTTGTTGTTGTGATCATAACAAAGTGTATGAAGTTTACAGATACATACTGTACTCATGCATACTGAGTAACTATGGAGTGGAATATCAGCATGTTGATGTGTGTCATTGCTGATGTGATCCCTCTCCAAGATGGTCTCTTATCATTCAGTATTTAAAGTGACATTATGTAATTTGGAAGCAAAAGTATAATTATAGTGCAAGAAGAAAAAGGTCATAAAGTCAGTGATGTGGCTCAGTAATATCAGTTACACTGTAATATCTAAATTACATTAGCTAACACTGTAAGCCACTGGTCATACCAGATCAAATTAGGATGAAGCAGCAAAACCCATTAGTGTATTAAATTGACCAAGGGTGAGTTTGGGCTCTAATGACTTCTAGTTTTTTTCATTTGTGAGAAGAAGAATGTGTGATTTCCTCTTTTGAAACTTTGGTGCCCTCCCTTTAAAAGTTTTTATTAAAATACTTCGAGAAGCAAATGAAGCTGACACGGCTGACAGGTTGGAGCCTGGAGGTCCCAACATAAATGCATCATGGATTAAGTGTGATTCAGTCGTCAGTGTTCCTACAATGACAGACTCTGTGTTTGCACATTGACAGTTCATTTTAGGCTGTTTCTGCATGTGACTCAGAGCTGTACCAGACTGTGACTAATTGAAAATGACTCTAAAGTATAAACAAGTTTAAAGAGACCGAGTGTAGCGTGTGTTTGCCTAAGTGTTAAAGAATACAATCAGAGCAAACCTAAATCAAAGAAAAGTTCAAGTTCAGTCCAACATAGATTTTATTTTCACACAGTCATCGCCCTCTCAGGTACAATGATACTGTAATCACTGGATCACATTAAACTTGCAAACATGGAGACTTTGTTATAGTCAGCTATGAGGGGGTTAGTATGGTCAGAGCCATCAGTAAATGTAATCTGGTCAATAAGGGTGTAACAGCAAATGGACTGCACTTATACACTATTGTAGTCATATTGATCACTTTACAATACTTAACACACTCACCCATTCACTTGCATATACATGTACCACACCCATACAGTACTGGGAATCATCAGGGGTCCATCATCATCATGTGGGCTACAGGAACTGGGGATCTAACCTGCGACAGTGCTGCCATATTAAAGGAGATATATTATGCCCCTTTTTCACAAATTAAAATAGTTCCCAGGTGTCTTAAAGACATGTCTGTGACATGTTTCCATCAAAATACCCCAAGAATCAAACATCACAGCACTTTTTTCATCCGCTCAAAACAGCCCTGTTCAGAACAGCTGGTTTCAGTGGCTGTCCCTTTAAATGCAAATGAGCCACTGCTTGCGCTGCCCCCTCTACCTGTACTCACAGGTAGGGGTGCAAATTCGAAAACTAATTACGTCATTAATGAATTACAGATTTTTTTTTGTCAATTCTCACATTTTGGGGGCTGGAAGGCAAGACAAACACCCAAATATACAAAGAGCCTTCAAAAAGTGACATTTCCATAATATGTCCCCTTTAGGAGATATTGACAATTAACTTAGAAAAAGATAATATTTCTCACTTTGAAAAGAGAGAAGTTGTTGAAACCCAAATGCCAAATAAAGTGATGTCACCCTCTCTCACAAACTCTTTTCCTCATTACAGCGGACAGCGCGTCTCGTAGCTACTACAAAAGCTTCCCGCTCATGGACTTCTCTCAGTACCAACCCGTGGCACCTCCTGCCTTCCAGTCTGTACCAGTGCAGCCCAAGGAGAAGTCCTACATCCACCAGCCCCTGCCGGCGCACCACGACCTCCATGCCCCCCTGTCCATCTCCATCCCCTCCAGCCATCTGGAGCACCAGCGTCTCCCCAAGACCACCACGCACCCGCTCCTCTCCAGCTCTGCCTTCAAAGCCTGGGAGCCGACGGGGCGCCATGTCCACAGGCAGGCCTCCGCCCCGGGGCACAGCTCCTCCTCCGTGCACAGCTCCAACCGGAGACATGGCTACTCCACCCGGAGGCAGCAGAGCATAGAGAACATGCCGGATCTGTTCGGCCAACCCTACGGGGCCATGTATGGAGGAGCTGTAGGGGGGCCAGGGCATGGGCAGCAGTACGTTCAAGGGCAACACCAACACCAACACCAACACCAACACCAACACCAACCTCAACCCACTTACTACCACCACACCAGGCAGAAGAGCTACTCCACCCACAGTACAACCGAGGTGACTGTCTGAGTGCTAGAGCCTCAGCGAGCGGCCTGCTGCCATGTTACTCATACTAACAGAAAGCTTTGGTGTAGTTAACTGCCAGAGTTTGGGACAGTCGGCCCAACACGTGAGGAAAACTAAAACAGGGAGACTCATGCAGATGAAGAGATGAAAAGAGGTGTTTTAATAAGTGGAAACAGTGAAATGAAGGAGAACAGAGCATAGTGTAGCAGACCCACCACTCTTACAGTCTAATGGACTCAGGTAGTAATAATATTGGCCCTGCGAGAGTCTTGTACATTGATCATCCAAAGTATACAGATTCTGGCAGAAAGGAAATCTATCTAGGTTGTTTTAAAACTACTCTCAGGCTCCTACAGGTCACACAGCCTTCACAGATTCTCAGCCACCACAGTTTTGGTTGTACCGGCCTTAAATAAACATGGATCAAACAGAACAGAACAACAAGGCTAGGTTTTAACTGTTTTTTCCGATTTCAGGCATAATCAGTGAGTTTGTGTTAGCCAAGAAACTCTGGCTAGGTTTAGTTACAGTAAGTCACTGGTATACATGCCGCGTGAACAAACCGGTCACTCATGCTCTGGTTTGGTACCAAAAAAAACAAACATTCAATTTCTTGACCATGTCAAATCAAAGAGATATTTGGTGTTTAAACGTGCAGCTGTTGTCATTCACTGCATTTAATGTAAACGTGGTTCATTACATTGAAGTTGTATTTCCATGGTTCACCTACAGGCTGAAGAGTTAGACCTCAGGAACTATTCACTCAGATTTGAAGGTATACTGACACTTTTTTTAACTGTTATTTTACCTTTATAGCTACTGAACTCATCGATAAAACATCGACGAAAAACGTCCATCCACACTCACTCACAGGAGTTTTTGGGAATCACACTTGTAGGCTTTAGACTAGGAGTCAAATACCACACTACATCTGTAGCCTATGTTAAGCCAATCACCTTACCATGTTGTAGATTTATTTATTTAGCAAAACTAATGAGATTTGTGCTGTTGGGTGGATTTTACTACTTTTTTTTACTACTTTTAGACAAAGTTAGGCTAGCTGTTTAGCTGCATTTGCAGCTGAGCACAGCTTTATATTTAGCACACATGCACAAGATTCTCATTAATTGGCCATTTTAAGAAAATGACAAAGAATATTTACCCAAACTGTTCCCGAGAACTACACTGACAAAAGACGTTAGCAAGCTTATTGGAGAATTTCTATGGAGAAAAAAAACCCTGAAAGGTTGTGTATCTCTTTGGAGAAGCCTGGATGCAGCTATTTTAGTTTGCTTGAGAGTTTTTTATTTTGCACATAAATTCTCTACAGTGGTGGTTGAGAAGTTTGGAAGTCCTTCACATCTCCAGTAGGTGGTGTCATTTTCTGCCAAACGGCATAAAATCCAATTTGGAAGCCAAAAATGTATTTCATCAATGATTTAAGAAGATTGTTAATTTCAAAGGTGATGGCACATGACAGTACACATTTTATTTTGAAGATAGCCTATAACAATAAAGTTATGAGCTCCATGTAATCTGTATCGCCATTTAGTAATAGTCATAAATCATCCAAAGGTAACAGGTCATCTCCAGATGTTCTTTTATACGTTTCCACCTGTTCTTCTTGTAAAAACACCTCTGCTCAGCTGCATCTCTCAGTCTACCTCCATGTAATGTACAGCTGCTTGCTCCTCGTTCCCTTTCTGTCCCCTCTCGACCTCTCTCACCCTCATTTCCACGATGAAGCGCTTTGCATTCTATGCCATGAGGCCAAGCATACAGGGACAGCAACCCCGCGGTTACATTAACTCAACAGTGAGGACAATGCCACCATCACGTCAGCTCCCATCAGCCTCCATCCCGACCAGAGAGATGGAGAGGAAGGGGAGGAGAGAGGGGGAGAGGGGAAGGCAGAAGAGCCAGAGGCTGCAACTCTTTAGAAAGGAAGAGAAAGGGACGAAAGTGAAGAGGAAAAATAGAAAAAACAAACGTACAGGGACGCGTGATTTACTTCCTCGGGGGGATGGAAAGGGTAGAAGTCACTGTGGATCTGGGTCTCTCACTGCTGAACCGTCTGGGTCATAACTCAGAGTGTGTGGACATGTGTGGTTGCCGGTGTGTAACTTTCTACCCCCAGGCAGCATTGCAGGGGAATCGGCCGAGGCATTTTCAGACCTGAAGCATTAAACACTTCTCGTTTTTGTCTCTGAACACTGGACAGTAAAGAACACTGTTTAGAGCCGTGGCTGCTGCTACTGTATGAACCAGCAACAGTTAATGCAACGCTTCCACACTGTATTCGGTTGGTGATGGTTTAGGTCCGACACACCCTCAGGAACTGCACAATGCAGCGGACTGGTTACAGTGATTTGCACGGGTCCAGAAATGCTTCCATAAAGTTGTGTAATAATGTTTGTGCTGAAACATTTGAGAGGATTTTATGATGGTACTTTTCATTTGGTCAGATTGTGAAGTTGTTTTGTAGCAGATAATAAGTTAAGACTCAAGAGAAAACACTAAGGTGAAACACAGTGATGAAGAAACATATAATAGAGCATCTGTACTCCAAGACCACCTCTAATATCTAATATAACCAGCATCAAACACAGTGAGACGTCAGCAAAATGACATGTCTCTTTTTTACTACAACACATAAAAAAACATAAAAAGACTTTGTTTTACTGAATCAAACCTAGTAACACATCAAAAATGCTTTTCAAAGATCAAAACGTGATGATTTATCAGAGGAAAAGTTGGATTCAACATTTAGTGAACTACCATTTGAGCTGCAGTTTGATGTTGTGTGTGGTAGGTCATACATTCAGTACATTACATGCACTAGATGCTGAGTCGTGCACTCAGTTAGGAGAACCAATTGGGAACGCTGGCAGACTGGCAGAGCGATGTGTTCCTGTGCACAGGGCCACTTTTAAAGTGCCCACTGCCCACCAAAACAACTCAATAACAATTTAAATGTTTGCTTTATGGACTGCAGTATTCCTATGCACATGTGCAACTGCAGAGCACACACTGTAATATTCATTTGGAGTCATGTTTCTGGCCAGGTGATGAATAATAGTCCAAGCACCACAGCTGTGGTTTGGTCTCTTCTCCTGAGGGAAATATCCACCTGGCTCCACTGAGTTCACTATCTGGTCACTAACTTAACCTGTTGGCCCTCTGGTCCTGGGCAAGTGCAAACTATAAGGTTGAAAACTGTGAGACTAGATCAAAACAGTAGATATGATTGCTGCAAAACCAAAAAAAAGTCTCTGTGGGTTCATCACTAAAAGTGACCTGTAAACACTTAACCTTTCATTTGATCAATTTATGTCATTGAATTGTTGATAATTGAAGGGTTAAAAAAGTTATTTAAAGCTTATGATATTTTAAATGATCTAATTCCACCCTGGTGAAATCACTGAAGACAGTTTAGGCTTTGACGAAGTCTCCATAATGGATTTATATTTTAAATTTAAGACATTCAAGTAAGATTAATACAATGATTTAAATCCTCAATCACTAAAGTGGTCGGTATCTAAGAAGTTAAGCTTGATAAAGGACATAAGATCTTTATAGCTGCAACACATAAAGACTTAAAACCCTTCCTAGCCTGATACCTGCTTAACTGCTTTGGCTGTGGATCCCATTTTCTGTGGGAAAACTGGAAATGCACCCAAACTGAAGAGTACAGTACGGTCAGTTGCATAAGGATGCAATACCTCAGTGGGTAAAAACATCTTTGACTAGTACATAGGCTAATATATAGTAGTCCATTCTGTTTGAGAGTTGTCATGAACTTAGCAGACATATTCACATCAAGTATTTTGAATTGTTTACAGGAACAATCCCGTTAGGTTGCACCAACTAACTGCACAGTTTGGAAATTCTGAGATTTGACAATAAGACAATAATAGAAACATAAGCAATGTGTCAACTGATGTGGTATTCATTAGCTGTATTCCTACTGTAATCAAGCAGCTTGGACATAGACAAATAAAATATGAAAAACAATGCAACAAAATCTAAATCATCATGGGTCCAAACCAAGCAATGGTGAAGGCGTGATCACACCCCGAGACGCACCATCCACAGAGATAAGCTCATCACCCAGATACACAACTGTGACATATTTGGTCTCTTCCAAGTCACACATCGTACACCACAAACTGTGTGGTAAACATAAGATCTTGATGGCTGACGTCTCATGGGACTCTTGCTGCAGGCGGAGGCCCTTATCCTCATTCCCTAACACACACACACACAAACAAACATGCTTTAATTATCTATTGGGCGTTAGGATCAGTTCTGGTAGACAGTGTGTTAATAAATGACACTGAGAGCACTGTGATGCTGCCAAACACTGTCTGTCTCTCCATCAGCAAAACACATTTTCTTCTCCGTCTTTCATTCCCTAATCATAATTTGATGCAAAAGTTCACTCACTTATTCTCATTACCGATGCAGCAAAGGATCCTGGGCCGGGTCTTCTTAACGCTTGACGTGTTGTGAGTTAAAAACGTTACAATCTGCTGGTTTATGGTCACAGACTTTGTTTTTTATAAGCAATAGAGGTATAGTTCTTTTGCCATGAACAAGTGCTTCCAATGTTTTTCTTGGTATGACATCACGTCTTCTCTCCACTTGAAGAATCGGTCCCTCAGTTCTTTGTAGCAGAAATAAGCCACTTTTTTCATCTACTTAAGATAAATGTTTGACGTCTTGTGTACATTTTGATTCTATCCATTTGGGAACATGTGATTTTTAAGTTTTATGCAGTGCAAACATCATCTGAAAATCATATGTTCTGCTTTATGTATGAATATTGTGTAAATATGCTTATTTAATGGACTTAACTATATATTTTTGTTTTAAATAAGGGCTGTATGAACCAAGTCATTTTAAGAGTATTTATTATAACTGCAGTTGATGTCAGATTTTAAACAGAGGATTTTATTTCATGTTGATTTTCAGTAACATGGAAACACAACACTTAGAGAGATCTATATTAGCTGAGTTTGTGCAATTTTCTAATGTGCAATAGAGGAGGTGAAAGTAGGCCTATTGTACTGGATGTCACATCTTTGCAGTGAGTTCTCTCATTTGTGGAAAAGTACAGTGACACACATTAACTGTAGCGTAGGACAAAGCAAACGTAGAGCAGACAGGTTGTCAAAACCACTGATAATGTTTCTATAGTGAGATTACACAGGAGTAGTAAATGGGGCGTTGCGCAAGTGTGCGTTTGATTTCCTGTGAATCGTTAGAGGAGATTGTGGTGTTACATGCTAGGGAGGGATTTTGGCCTGTCACTGTTTAAACGGCATTTAAATGATTTCTTTGCACCAAGTGAAAGGAGGGAGTTCATGTTACTTTGGCCAGATGAAGGATGTTGTCTCAGAGTATTTTTGCAGTATGTGAAGAAGCAGCAGACAATTTAAAGGATGGAACTATGATGATGTACAAAATACAAATATGATAGCCAAAAAGTGTTTTGGTGTGATATACAGTATGTAGCAAAAATGTGTATATACTGTATGTACGTGTACTTATTATTACTACAACTACTTTATACCCAACATGTTCTCAAGATGTTCTTTACAGAGGATTGTTTAGTAACTGATGCCACTTTTGAAGATGAAATATTAAAGATTGTAAAATGAATACAAGGTTTTGTTTTGACTCATGTTTGCATCAAACAGGATCTCTGGATTGTTTTTGGGCGACTCACTCCAACAAGCAGCTGGCACCAGACTGGGTCGGCTGGATACTCAACAAAACTCCCTGTAGCGACAATGTAAATGACAACTTGACAGCAGTCAGCTGTTATTTGTTAGATCAAATCACTCCCACCAAGAAATTATAATTAGTCAATATGGCTCACAGATTATCATTTTGGGAGAACTTTTGCCAACTCTGTGTTTGTAATAAATCAAATGAAGTTTGATAGAAATTAAGCTAAAAGCAACAACAATAATTCACAGGGAGGAAATCCATTGGGGCACAAATGTTAATTTCTCAGACAGGTATAGTAAATGCCTCAGCTCTCAGCTACATAACTGTATTATTTTCCCAGCTGGGATTTGAATCACTTACAATTTAGCATGTCCCAGTAACCACTAACTCACTAGAAATTAAAGATTAATGAGATGCCTTGATGCTCTGTGATATCCATGTGAACTATATGCAACTGCTGTAATGAACCTCTAGTGCCGCCTTGTGGCTGTTTTTGAAACTACATTAAGTCAAAGAACTTATGTTTGATATCCTGACATCTCTTTTACCCACTGTTAAGGCAGACCACTCCTAATCCGACAAAAAAACTCATGTAATTTAACATAAAACATCACTGCAGTCATTTCATATACTGAACTGTTAGACAGGAAACAGAATAAAGATATTTTAATGTCACAAGTTGAGACAAGTTTCAAATGTCACACATTTGACCAGTGCAAGGTCTCCATAAGTACTTTTACTTTTTAATAACAAAAAGACAATGTTTGTAAATATTGTGTTACATTCTAAATTCATTTCTCTCTGCAGGTTTATACGACAGGTTTGGTTCTGTAATGGTTATTTTACCACCAGGTTCACTTAAGTGCTAAAAAAAAATGTTAAACCTTGTACAATGATTATTAATAGTCACTATAGAGGCTTTGTGCATGTATTTGCAAAATTACATTAATACTTGCACCTGCAGACCCCCTTTAAACATGATCAAGTATGGTAAGTATAATATCATTAGGCACTGGATATTAAAATAAGAATAAATAATTCCAAGGAAACTCAGGAGTGTAACTCACAAAAGGTTTTGTCCTGAAATGAAGATCAAAACTGGATGGCATCAAACACATGGTCTTCCGTATGGAGAGATAACTGGCCAATGCATAATGGAGGTAAGAAACTGCTGTATATAATATAATCAGACGTAACTGTTGGATATGTAATAGTTCACCTTTATAAACCTAAATCCTCCAAGGTAAAGCAGCTGAAAATATATTTTATTAAGAGAAAGTTTCCTTCCTTTTAAGTTGCTCCGGCTTTGTCCTTTGACGTGCAGTCCCATTATAATAATACCCACAGGAAAAAAGAAAAAAATCCAAACAGGAAATAACAAGTATTAACACATTAAAGTTACATTCAAGTGACTCTTAGCTCATTGCTTCTGCATTAACTCTGCAGAGGTGGTTGTACTTTTGGTCTTGTATGTCTCTATGCAAGACAATTTGGCCATTACAAATAAAGAGAGACAAGTTTTTGGTACTAGTCTGATACCAAAGGGGAAGATTCAGGAGACATATCTTAACATTGCAGCCCTGTGGAATATTTTTGCTAATTAATCTTGAACTACTGAATTTACCCCCTTCCTGGCACATTGTTTACCATTATGGTCTCAGTTTGAGGTATTAAAGTAACAAACTTAAAAGATTACAAACCCTTGGAGATGTGGTAAGACCCATTAACACCCATTAAAATACAGACTGGAGCATAATGTTGCCCAAACATCAGGAGAATTGTGAAACTGCAATAAACAGAAACACATGGACAGTGAACAAAAAATTAAATAGCTATAGTGATTGACCACAATGAGGTTGTATGATGGGAAAATGTAGCATCGTGTAGAGGCATTAAACTACACTTCATCAGCTGTCATGGCGACAGAGAGGATGAAGGACACGGTCGATGCTTGGTAAGGCTAAGGTATGATAGCATTAGTCAGGCTTTGCTGGTATAGTGGTAGTGAGGTAAGAGCTGGTTATAATCTATAGGAGTTCAGTTTATACCCAGGATACGACGTTTTAATAACTCAGGCAGTCCTTTCTAACATGTTAACAGTTCGGTCTGACCATATCTACACATATCAATTCACCAACTGGTTAACCAATTCTAACGCACTTCCTGAAAGACTGCCATGATGAAGCACCTTAGTGAAGGTGGGGGTGTACTGTATGTGTTTAGAAAGAGTATCAGCACAGCAATAAATGAATTCAGCTTAAATAACAATTTTTTAAAAAAATATGTTGCATAATTAGGTCAAACAAGGGGAAGTGGTTTTAAGTTAAGAACTCCTAAAATGATGGCTGCATCTGATTTAACGCACCAACAGCAGAAATCTATTCTTTGTGGTCCCCTGGTCCCCATCACACTTCAGATATGTAGAACGTATAGAAACAAGACTGAAACTGAACAGAAAGGAGCATCAAAGGGATAGCTGGTTAGATGGAAATGTGGCTGTCAGCAGAGATCAAGCTGTCAGTCACGGACACAGATGAGGTCTGACTGGTGGCTGGTGGTGAAAGTCCCACCCCCAACCAATATCTTCTTTTACATACACAGCCCTGTCTACCGCTGTCCAGTTATGTTGTTGCCTCCAGGATTTACCACCATGGAATCCAGAATAGGACGGAGAGCCTGGCCAAATGGCCTGAAGAGGAAAAACAGCACAGCGTATAGTTACACTGAACTTTAAAAGCTAATGCTAGGTTACGATATGTGAGGTATGAAATGGAAAGCGGAGAAAAAATAAATGGATTAAGCAATAATAAGACCTCAATCATAAACTAGAAATTCAAGATAAGTAGTATGTAGCATGAGCATATGAAGAGTGGACCATGAGAAAAGCTCTGGTGATGTAAGCAAGTGATGTAACAGCTTTATGGCATTTGAGCAGACTCACGTGTTTAGTATTTCTGATGGAAGGTCTGTAATGTACGACGGGATCTTTTTGCCTGTTAGGAACTGAGCCACCTCGTTGCTGAAGCAGTTGCAGTTGTACTCAAACAGGTTGTACTTGTCACCGCTGTGCACCAAGAGAAGGAAGAGGAGAGACAGAGATGTGAACACAGAAAATACAGGGAGGCCATATAAGGTGAAGAAGGGCGGGTGAGTAGCTGGTAAAGACAAGATAGGCACTCTGACAGAAAGATAGTGGGGAGAACCAATAAACGTGAGGCTCACAATGCATTTAGTTTTTTCTTCTTTTGTCATTTCACTTCCATTCCTGCATGAAAATAATCTGTAGCAAAGTAGATTTTTGCATTTTGTAATTTGAAGATTTGATGTCTGATTTCCAGGATGGCCCTCAAATTTGCGTTAAAAGCGTCAGGTTAGCCTGAGACTTACCTGTATGAGGACTCTGCCAGGGAAGCCAGATAGTCCGAGTAGATCTCTGTAGGAACCTCAGTGAAGCCCAGGTCCACAATGGAGTCAGGCTGGCCCAAGGCAGTCCCACACTAAAACATAACACGCACAAACAATGCCTTGTTGTAGAAAAAAGTTCTCAACCTTTCTCAATCCTCTTTTCATGTACAGCAACAAAAGTCACCAACGGTAGAGGCTTAATTAATGTAGTTTATATGAGAAAAGACGGTGCTGAGTGCCTTACAGGTGGACAACTGCTGATGCCTTCTCCACCAAAGAAGTACTCCCTCCCATGAACCACAATAGCAGTGTGCCTGTAACACAAAGACACGTTTTTCCTTTAAAACCAAGCAAAGGTAACAAACCACAGTTGACAAAACCTACAGTGAGAATAGTTGTAAACAACATGGCCATGATATGCACTCACCATATCCCATCAAGATGTTTCCCTGAGAAGAAAAGATAAACACATTCAAGTGAGAATCCATACTAATGTATAAAAGCATCTTGTGAAGTTGACACCAAACAGACTGAACAGGCCTGAGCCTCAGCCTCGCTCTCTCCTGGCTTGTGTCGCGGGCCAAGGTGCACTCACCGCGGCTTTCAGGCAGCAAACCAACAGGTATCTCGTCAGAAACTCACCTAACATGACATGGCTGAGCTGGCGGGCCATGCCTCTGGACAGGTCGTAAACGTACAGCTTCACCGGGAAAGAACCAGTCTGCTCCATGACTGAGGGATTTCCTCAAAGTGACAACTTGAACTGACTGAAGTTTAGCTGAGTCACATCAATCTACAACTGGCTGGCTAGCTAGCTTACCGGTAGCTAGCATACAAAACTTTAGTTTAAAAAGTCTATCGCTGCACTGAAACGAACACAAATATAAGCCACGGACGATTTAAAGTTAAATAAATAATTATAATACATAAAATAATTTAAAAGAAAATCTCCCAGCAGTGTCTCGGGGTGTCCGACCTGTGACAGCGATGCTGTGTCACTGTCCGACTGTAAACAATAACACGGACGGATCTAATCGTCGCGTGGAGAGGACCCTTCATCCCGGGGACGAGCCTCTTTGCCCGACAACATCCCGCCTACTGCACTAGGATCATGCACTAGGATTGGTCAGGGTCTTTGATTGACAGCTGAGCGCCCAATGGACGACGAGATCTCGCTGTACGTGACGTCGACGTGCTCGCTCACCCTGCATTACGCGCCAGTCATTGAAACTAAACTAGTCCGGACTTGTGTGCAGCTAAAGCAGAGCACGGTAAGTTATTGTTGGCCGCTGCGGTGGGTCTGTTTATGGTTTTTATAAAACGTGTGAGGGCCAAATAGTTCACATGGACCATTAGAAAGATACAGGTGTTTACCACGGGACCTCAAATCCAATGAAACTTGCAGTGGCTAACTACTAGCTAATATGCTAGCTAACGTCCCGTTTGCCTGGTTAAAGTTGAAACCACAGTTTAATTAAATAATAATAATCAATAATAACTGATCAAAGGTAATGTTTTCGATTGGCTTTGTCCTTAATAGTTATTGTTATTTCAGTACATGAGCTCCACTTATATTTGGTAACTTCTGTTTTTAAGTTTTGATGGTGCACATAAATCACTACCACAGTCTGTGCAACACTGGTGATATACAAAATATTGCACGTGTTTTAACTCAGCAACTTACTGGTGTATAATACTGCAAATAAAAACCTGATGTTGCATGGCAAAGTGCTGGATCCTGACACAGTGTGTTTTTATATTTGAATGAACCGGAACTCCAGCCTTTATGCAAAGCCATGCAGAGACTGCAGAACTGCTGCAGATCCACCAGAGCTGCTGGATGCAAAACATCTCTGGCTTGAAAGTTGTTGCAAATCACTTTTAGGAGAGCCACCAAATCCTGGTTGAGCAGCAACAAACCTGGGCTCATTTCTGATGTAGCTTTGTTACTACTACATGTGTACTGTATTTCACTAAGCCTCGCTGCATTCAGTTTACCCCCTTTTACCACAAAAACCTTCCTAGGGACGGTTTAGGCAAATTAGCATTGCTGAAGATCCTATGATGTTTGCATTGGATAGATATTTTCAATTTAATTTATGTGTTCTTATCCAACAAACCAGGGAAAGTGTTATGGTCCTGCATCAGGTGTAGATCCATTTGTAGCATATTTATTTAGTCGTGGTTTAGTATATATTGACCCTTTGATGATTTAACTGTGTCTTTGTTCATACTGTACTTTGTACACAAGGTGCCTTAGTACATTTCCCTGTATGTTCCTTAGTACATTTCCGTGTGTGTGTGTAATATTATATACTATACTATACTATATATGTACTAAGGCACATACAGGGAAATGTACTAAGGCACATAGAGTATATGGTTGAATAAATCCCATATGTCAAATGATATTGTTTGTGTCCAGTCTAAATGCTGTGCTAAATAGTTAACATATAAAACTCAACCGTATTCAAGCTAATTTTATGTTTCCTGTTGCGGCAGCCCTAATGGCAGAGTGGAACGCCTTCTACCGAAATGAGGATGATGAGGAAGAGCAGGAGGAAGGAGAGCAATCTGGAGGTTTGATCAAAACCACTTTATTACCTAATCTGAAGTGCAAATGATGCAGGATCAGCTCAGCTGTCTCCATCTCTCTGATTTGGCCATTATTCCTCTGTATCATATTATTTCATTCTGCATGTCACTATATGTGAAAATTGTGACTTGATCACACTTTATAATTTACATAAGTGCTTTACATTTCACTTATTATCTTGTAATCTAATGGGTGAGAGGTTAAATTATTCCAAAACACACCAGGCTCTCTGTCTTCTTTTAGGAGATTACAAAATCACAGGACGAGACAGTTTGGTGTTCTTGGTTGACGCCTCCAAGGAAATGTTCATCAAAGGAGAAGATGGACAGCCGTCCAACTTTGACATGACCATGCAGGTGAGACGGCTAATTTATCTGTCTCTTTTGGTTTGTCTTTGTTTGTCTGTCATCACTTTTTTTGTGCACCAGTAATCCTCGTGCAGTGACTCACTTTCCAAACAAGTGGAAATGTTTGGAAATTTCCAAACATGTGGAAATGTTTGGACACTGAGTTAGGTCATTATCCAAATTCCAACATGTTCAGAAAGCGCAAGAAGTTTGCTGAAATGAGTTCGGGCATTATGTATGTATCGAGACAGTGGATTTGGTGAAAGGTTTCATTCCTTTTAGCTCAAATCACCCCAATAATAAATGTATAATATGAGTACCACTACTTTTTGCTCTCAAATATGCTCTCTCATTTATCTCAGAATAATAATTATGTGTGTTCTGTCCACAAAGGTTGTGCGCAGTGTGTACGCCAGTAAGATCATCAGTAGTCACAGGGACCTGGTGGCTCTTGTTTTCTACGGCACAGAGAAGAGCAAAAACCCCAGGGACTCATTCAAGCATGTCTACGTGTATCACGACCTCGACGAACCCGGTAAGAAACTACATCTGTCAATTTATAATCACACCATAGGATTTACTACTGACCAGAAAAAAAAGATGACGAACCACATAATTTACCACAGTGTGGGAGCTCACAGCCTTAGATCCTGTGGTCATATAGTTATCCTTACACTGAAGTATTTTGTATGTCTTAGCTCTTTAACTTAAAGGGATAGTTCAACATTTTTGGCAAATTGGCCCATTGCCATAATCCCTATAGTTTTAGGAGTAGGTTTGTTACCTTTAATTGTCGGTGCAAGCTATTTTAGAACAGCGGAGCAGAGCCACGGAGTTGTTCTTGAGGTAAATGCAGAGACTGCTTGCCGAAAAACTGTCCTCGACAGGAACGCACATCAGCGGTTTTGCATGAATTTACCTTGAAAACAACGTAACGTTGCGTTATTATCTCATAGCGTGGTGAATGTGCAGGTCATAACTTGTCCACAAGTGCGTTTGGAGTTGTTGGATTGTGTGTTTGATGAGGGAAACCAGTCCATTAGCCTCCGTAGCGTAGCTCTGAGCAGCTCACGGCTCTGCTCCGCCGTTCTAAAAACAGCTTGCACTGACAATTAAAGGTAACGAACCTACTCCTAAAACTATAGGGATTATGGCAATGGGCCAATTTGCCAAAATGTTGAACTATCCCATTAACATTATTTCTGCCCTGGTTTTGCTTTGCCTTAATAAATACAGTTACTATTATTCATATTATCAATTATTTGGTTGATTTGTAAAATTGAAAAGAAAACAAAGGGGGATAAGATTAATGTACATAACCAAAAAATATCTAAAGCAAAGAGCAGTGTCTTTAGTTTATCCAATTAAAACAACACCAACTGTTGAGCTGTCAGACAGTTTTCAGGTCAGTGTGTGAACTATTTAAAACATTGTAAAAAAATATATATATCCCATTCCACATGTTCATGTTTCTGCAGGATGAACAGGTTTTTGGTAAAGTTTTGGTTTTTATTACATTAACCCTACAGTGGCTAAATAGAAAACACTTCTCTAGGTTACTACCATGAGGTTGTTTTCCGTTTGCCGTGAACTGAAAAATGCACACATGCCTCAAACCGAGACGAGAGAACCCAACAGGATTGATTTCTTTTTCATGAACTGCTCCACTTCCAGTTTACATCTTGTCTGTTTTTTATTTTCCACAGGGGCAAAGCGAGTGCAGGACATCGACGCTTTGCGGGGCGAAAAGGGCGCTCAGCTTGCAGCACAGACCATGGGCAGTGGAGAGACGTCGCTGGGTGATGCTCTGTGGTGCTGCGCCAACCTGTACAGCGACATCAAGCTCCGCCTCTCGCACAAGAGGCTCATGATCTTCACCTGCAGGGACGTGCCACATGACAGCAACAGCACCAAGGACCGACAGGCTCGCACCAAGGCCGGTGACCTCAAAGAGACAGGTGGGTCTGACTCATATTTCACACTTAAAGGGATACTTCACCCAAAATTGATAATTCACCAATTTTCTACTCACCATCATGCCAAGGAAGGTTTTGGAGAACTTTCAGAGTTATCAAAATGCTTTTGGAGTTCCAGGGGAGGGGTCCGGCTGGCAACAGATTTTCATATAATGTCGGCGAATTGTGCTCACTTTTGAATCGTCCAAAACACACACTATGAAACATCCAAATACCTCCATACTGACCCAAGTGTCCTGAAGCCACCACATGAATGACATTTGGGTCAGTACAGACCCAAGTGTCCGTACTGAGCCAAGTTGTGCCATTATATGAAAATCCGTTGCCAGCTGGACCCCCCATGGAACTCCAAAAGCGTTTTGATAACTCCAAAAGTTCTCCAAACCCTTCCTTGGCATGACGGTGAGTAGAAAATTGGTGAATTATCGATTTTGGGTGAAGTATTCCTTTAAAAAACATAACACTATAAATGTAATGCCATGTTCAGCTCATGTTTGACTTCACCCGTCTCATCCCCCGTCTCTTAGGCGTTGTCATCGATTTGATGCACCTGATGAAACCTGGCGGCTTCGATGTCTCTCTCTTCTTTCGTGACGTTGTAAGTCCACCCGAGGATGAGAGCGATCTGGGTTTGCAAGTGGAGCCTTGCGACAAACTGGAGGATCTCCAGAAGAGGGTGCGGGCCAAGGAGCAGAAGAAGAGAGCCATGGCCAGGTAGAGAGAACCGACTCACTTACCTTTCCTGTTTCTGTATCTGTTTCCTTCCTCCTTTCTGCTTTAATATGGAGTCCTCCTCCATCCTCTTCCTCACAACGCCCCTCCTGTCCTGTGATCTTTAGGTTGAACCTGTGTTTGGGTGAGGGCGTGAACGTAGCTGTGGGAATTTATGCAACTGCCGTGATGGCCCGAAAACCTGGATCTATCAGACTCTACAGGGAAACCAACGAGCCAGTCCGCAGCAAAACCCGCACCTTCCACACCCAGACCGGCAGTCTGCTGCTGCCCAGTGGGATAAAGAAAGCCCAGGTCAGACCAGACGGAATATATGACTGGTTTAGTTCAGTCATCACTTTACTGTACATTTCAGTAATTTTTTTTGTGCTCTTGACCTGTGTGTGTCGGCTGCAGATTTATGGTAAAAAGAAGATAGTGATGGAGAGGGATGAGGTGGATGCTGTCAAGAAGTTTGATGATCCTGGACTGGTGCTCATCGGATTTAAACCCATGGAGAAGTTGAAACTGCACCACCACATCCGGCCGTCTGTCTTCCTCTATCCTGAGGAGGACGAAGTTAAAGGTGCTGTGTGCCCGTCTGTATGTGATTCACAGCAAGAAATAAGAAAACAACAGTTAAAGCAGATATCAGTGGCACGGCCGTTTCGGCTAATGCTGTGTTCAAGGCAGGCTTTTGAAACCGTAAGTTACAGCTTCAAGTCACAACTACGACTTGGTAGCGTTCCAGGTAACCCGTAGCTCGTGTTTTTACCGTCCTGTTGTCTGTGAAAGTTCCCTATAACGGCCACTCGTAACTTCCGACCCGTGAACTCGTACCAGATCGAACTGGTATGACTTCACAGGAAGGAAAAACACAAAGTACGAGTTTCCTTGAACGCACCATGAGTTAGCAGCCCCCGCCCTTGTCAGGCATCAATTGGTCCTCGTGCTACGTCACCACATTCACGCGCATCCCTTGGCTGCACACACAGCCCTTCATGCCGTTCTCTCTCCTCATTGGATAACACTTGTATCCCACAAGGAAAATTTTCTCCTCGGGTTACAGCAGAGCAGAGTGACGGAGAGACTCGTGTTTAGGCTGAAATACTTCATGTAAGTGATTGCTGATGGAAAATAGGACTATTTAGGACTTATATTAACAAAAACATTCCACTGATATCTGCTTTAAGATTCTGTGATGATGTTTCCATTTTATGATGTTGAAGAGCTGCTGAGGTTTTAACAGTGAAGGTTTTTGTCATTTTGCGGAGGAGCCAGATAACCTCGGATATAACTGCCTGAAATGAATGATTCACTTAAAAATCTGTACTATTTCCTACATGAATCCTATATCATTTTCATATCATTTATATATATATTTTTTATATCATCCACTATTTTATCCACTTTTACAAGTTAAATGGCGGAGGGAAATGGCTGCAAATTATTCAAGATGGTGGCACTTTTACAGTATGTACTTTGACTGTTTTATGGCATGTTATGAATGCCATCATCTCCCTCCCATTCCCTTTAGAAAGCCAGGTGTGCTTACACCTTGGAGGACTGCCATAAGTAGAGGAAACAGATCTCTGTCGGAGCAGAGGAGGCATAGAGAGCCAGCTGTTTTTGGAGAACGCCTGCTCACTCGTTCTCCGTGTGTCCTGTTTTCTCCAACTCCCCTGGGGAAAATGTAATTAGAGTTGAAAGTTTTATTCTCAACCCTGAGAAGCAAGCAGGCTAAGAAACCAATGTGTTCTGTCTGTCTTATTTCCTGCACTTCATTTCGTTATCAGTGGGGCATCTATACACAATAAACAACACAGATGGAGCTGTGTTTGTATCAGAGTGTGTGTTTATGTGCATTCATTACTACGTTGATACTGTGTCACTGACTTCAGAACAGGCTCTTGTTGATCAATCCTTGTATCTGTGCTCATGTTTTCTAGAGGTTGATAAAGTAGTGATATCTTGATTAATGCATTGTACTGGTCTGAGTGATCAGATTTGCTCCACAGTGTTGGCCCAGTGTTTGATTTGTGATGTGTTTTGTGTTTTTTCCTCCTCAGGCAGCGCGTGTCTGTTCTCTGCGTTGATGACCAAGTGTAGTGAGAGGAACGTGTTCGCTCTGTGCCGCTGCATCTCCCGCCGAAACTACCCGCCGCGCTTTGTTGCCCTGGTGCCTCAGAAAGAGGAGGTCGACGAGGGGAAAATACAGATCACACCACCAGGTGACACGATTTAAATAAGCCAGAGATTCCCAGGTTCCCGAGTTGTCATTGAAGAACAGCAGCTCATTCTGCAATGACAACTCGTCATCTCTCTCCTGTGTCAGGCTTCAACGTCATCTTCCTGCCGTACGCTGACGACATACGGACTCTGGACACTCCTCAGTGTCCAGTTGCCTCACAAACACAGGTGGACATGATGAAGCAGATAGCCACTAAACTGCGCTTCAAATACAGGTAGCTGCATATATTCACCATTTGATCCCAAAAGAGAGGACCTATTATGCTCATTTCAGGGGCTTTTAACGCGATATTGGACCCCAGTGTGGCACTATTAAAAGTTTTGATCAATAAAAAACTCTTATTGCATTCAAGCCGTCTGTGTACTCCTCCATTCTGGCCCTTTCTGGCTTCACTCTCAAACGCTCAGTGCCCACCCCATGATATGGCACTTCTGCATCCTCTAAAGCAAGTATCCAACACTTTCAACCTATTTATAAGTCTGAAAAGCTGGAAAAGCATAATAGGTCCCCTTTAAAGACAAAAGTAGGCTAATTATAACATCCCTGTGATAATAACAAGTGTTATCCCTGTTCATAATAAGGCAGTTAAATTGACTTCTGCCTCTCTTGGTTCTTTGTAATGTCATGCAGGAATGATGCTTTTGAGAACCCGGTCATCCAGCAGCACTACAGGAACCTGGAGGCCTTGGCGCTGGACATGATGGCTCCAGAGGAGACCGAGGACCTCATCAGTAAGATGCTGTTCTTCTTGTGGCTCATATAACCACTGCTTATTTTCTTAATCTCACTCTTTCTCTGTTTTGTCTCCCTCCTGCTCGGCCTCAGTGCCAAAGGTCGAACAGATTGACCAACGTTTGGGCCCTTTGATCCAAGACTTTAAGGATCTGGTCTACCCTGCTGACTACAACCCAAACAGCAAACCAGCTCCCAAACGCAAAACAGGTCAGAGCGAAAGGTCCTCACTGAAATCAAATCAAATCATATTTCAGTCTTTTGCTACAATCCTGCAATTTTCCATCTATTTGTTTATTATAGCAGACGCAGGGGGCGGAGCTGAGAAGAAGCCTAAAGTGGAGGTGCCAGAAGATGAGCTCAAGGCCCATGTGAAGAACGGCACCTTGGCTAAACTCACTGTGCCGGTCCTGAAGGAGGCCTGTAAGCACTTTGGGATCCGGGTCACTGGGACCAAGAAGCAGGAGCTGATCGATGCTCTAGTTGCCCAGTTGGGCTGAAGATGAACTACATATCAGTTTTCAGTTATCAGTTCACCTTCACGAGCAGGCTAACCGGTCCCAGATCAGTGCGTACGCTGCAGTTTGATTACAGATGAAGAAATGCCCTGAGCACACAAACCAGGTTCTTGAAAAATGTGTCATCTACTTTAAAGGCAGGTAGTGGGCCTTACATTTGACCAGTGGATTTTGACAAACGTGCCACTGTGTAACAAAGAAGTTTCCTTTTAAAGCTGCTGCTTCATCACATTTTGAAAGGTAATATGATTTCATGCCTGTATTAATGTCTTCATGTTTCAGTCTCATAACTAACGTTTGAATGTTGAAAGAAGATTCAGAATTCAGAATCAGATTTCAGTCTGATCGATGATGTGAGTTGCACCATTAAAAACTGTTTTATGTGCATCAGAATACACTGTAATATTTCCATGGTCATAAAGGAGTCATGATGACACTTGCATTTGTGTTAATAAAACAAAAAACTTTTGTATCCCTAATAATCAGGTTTGTCTCATTTCAATAACTTCATGACTTGGTGTCTTGTGTATCTGAAGCGATATTTCCAGTTTTTCTTGAAGTATGGAAAAAGGTGTGTCCTTTCAAAATAAGACCACAGCGTAATCAGCATACCTGGACCTTTTCACTGCGTTGTGTCATCACATGGCACAATAAAAACAAGCAGTGTTGCAGCTGAGGGCAGGCCTGCGCAGGCACACTGCTGCACCATATCAGGAAGAAGGGATCACACTGTGTTGACACGTGAGCTACGTCAGGTTCTGGCAGACTGAAAGTAGGTGTAAATCCTGGGGAAGGTTTATCGGGACACACCAGGTAATACAGCTTGAAATAAACCTTTAAACAACATTGTTCTGTTATAATGTAGAACTATAAAACTTTTCTCTTGTTTTTACTTTCAGTTTCTTAAAACTTTGCTGTGTTGTGAAAACATAAAATTGGCAGATTTCATTGACGTTTATTGGCTGTGGCACAAAAGTATCTTGCAACTTCTTGTTTGCTGTAATAGCATTTTATCATGATTTTTATTCCTTGGTTTCTGTGTACTTTGTACAGTGGTATAAATGTTGCAAAACATGTTAACGCTGTTGTTACTTTGAACTTTAGGCTTTTATTGTGAAAGTTCTGAGCAGAAGTACTGTTGCCTCTTCTCGCCACCTTGAATCTGGCTGTGAGTCCGCCAACTGCGTATTAAATGGAGTGTCAGTGTGAAAAGGACGACTATGACAATGCTTCAGGTGAGGTGGAGTTTTAAAAAGTCATCAAGAGTACCTTTAACGGTGTCAGATGTTCCTTTAACTTCTGTTCTGTGTCTGTATTTTAAAGTTAGATCTAATATATTAGTTTTAATTCAGATTGTAATATTGTGTCTATGTTTCTTAATGTTTACATTGTCCAGTTCATCAGTTGTACAGCAACATGTATTACTTCCTGCTTAGTTTTTCAAAATAAAAACAAGCAAATAGGTTTGTTAGCTCTATGTTCTGAAAGAGTGAGGAAAAAATGCAGCATTTGTAACGATATTCAAAAACGTTTTATGATGCATTTAGATGTCGACCTTTACATTTCCATGTTGAACTCAAAGTGTTATGGCTCCAGCTCGCAGACACAAAGCCATGCATTCAACAATAGGGCTGTCCTGGGATTTAAAGTATTTGATTCTGCATTTCACATTTGGGTGAAAGGTAAACCCCACGATAAGCTGCGAATAACACTGAAATACTAATGTCATGCTTTCCTCCCCTCTCTGTTCAGGCTGGTGGCTGGGCAGCAACCCCGTCCAGATGGGAGCGTTCTCCGTGGTGGGGTATCTCCTCTACAGATTCTCACAGAGTCAGTCACTCAGCAACAGACACGCTCACATGAATTAAAGTAGAAAATAGAAGTAGAAACTATTGGTTCTCTTTTTTGATTGACCTGTCCCCCACAGAGATAATGACTGTGGAAACTTCGTTTATCTGTTGCAATTGTGTTTGTGAGGACCGACGAACCTCCCCAGTTATAGATTTTATTGATAGAGGTTGACCAAGTGACAAACCAGCCCTGTCATGGCCTCTACAGATATTTCCACATTCATTTACAAAACAAAAACACACCCATTTTTTTTGTATCACAAATGTTTATCATGTTACATCTCATATTTTTCACGTAGTCAGTGAATTCCATCAAAAGACAGAACCAACAATGAAGCATGGTGTGGCCTCTCTAAGTGTAAAAAATAACCGCTGGGTTGATGATCAGAGGAAGTTTGCATGTAATAATCAGCAGCTAGAACAGCAAATGCAATTTTGTTGTGTTTGTGAAGCATTTGCCTCAACTGAAGAATTAAATATTCAATGGGAACAAATGGACAAATGGGGTTGAGTGCCAGAGAAATAATGGGATAGACAGAAATTGTTGTTGAACCTGATATGATATAAAAGATAAAAGCTCAGAATAACACCAGAATCACCTTTCAAATGAATAGAAGTTGTCTGTTTGAAATCCAGTTTTGTTTTTCTCAGCAGAAGAAAAATCCTTCACCAAAACAGTTGTGAAATTATTGTATGAATTATTAATAGATGCACAGAAGAACCACAAAATGTATTTAAATAGTACCCTGGTGTCCTAAATACAGCCTGTAATTCACAGAGAAGAGGTTTCCTACTGTATGTAAATAATGGTCATGTGAAATTCACATTATTTTTTATTTGTAAGGTTGTTTTGAGAGGTTGAATTATGATTTGCTGGTGGTTTATTGAATTATTAAGAATCTGTCCCATCAGGACAGTTCGCAGCAAACTCTTATCATCTGTATCATTTAATGATTATTACAATATGACACTGTTTTCTCCTCAGCGCTCCCGGCTCTGATCCGATGGCCGATCCGTTTCTTCTGCTCTATAACTGGTGAGGTTTACTGACGACCGTATGTCACTGAAACCAGTGAGATAATTGAAATAAGAACAATAAGTGTGATTGTAATGTTTGTGTATGATATGACATGTGCTGTTGCTTCTGCCACAGGTCTGTCAGCTCTCTGGAGCTGGGTGGGCCGCCTGGTGGGAACTCTCCGCGGTATAAAACACACCAAACATCACCACCTAAAACATTCACCTGTGTGTCTGGGGAAGATTTACTGTGCGCTGACCTCTCTGTTTATGTCTCAGGACTCCAGAGCCTGTTTAAATGGCTGTCTCGAGTGTGGCGGTTTATCGAAGGTGAGTGTCGCCTTCATGTTGTTTACTCTTCACTGTGTGCTGCAAACTGACTTTTAAACAGATCAGGAGAAGTTTACAGTTTGGGTGGTCAGGGGAAATGACTCAACAAAATCAAACAGAGAGCAGTTTAGGCATCTATACAGAGGGGACTAGGGCTAAATTAGAGACAGATCTGCATAATAATTACAGGTCTATAATTAGACGTTAAACCGTCTGACTTCTAATCTGCTCATCTTCATCAGCATGTCTCTCCAAGTTCAAAGCCTTCACAGGTCAGTTCACTTCACTTTTTCTTTTGCTATATTTTCGGCAGCTACTTAACAACTTCATTTCTTTTTCTTCTTCTTCTTCTTCCTGTCTCTCTCTTGTCTGTGTTCCCTGTCAAAGTGAAGACAGTGTAACCAGAGAATCCATCTGCTCTGACCTCAGAGAAGCTGACTGCAGCCAAGGAGTCTGGCCAGTAATAACAATACGACGATCTCAATCTGATCCAAGATGAAACCACTTATTAAACAATAATTTGAATAAATAAATAAAATAACATGGCCTCGGATTAACAAGCATCTGTTGAACATGTTGGAGGCTTCAGCTCCTCTGTTAGCTTGGCTTGGCTTGATTTGAGCAGCAGACTTTGTCATGCCTCATATATCTCAGGTTACTCTATGAATATAGATTCACAATGTAACAATTATTTTACCCAGTCTCACTGAATGACAAGACAATGATGAGGAATTAAAGTCAATCTTGTCTTAGCCATTCATGAGTCAGGCCCAGATGGATCTAGTTAATAATCACAATCTGTCTTATTGTTTATCTGAAAAAAGAACCTTCATCATCTCTGTAGGGTTTTTCAAGGATGGAGCAGAGGAAACCACAATACTGCACCTGTCTGACAGCAGCAGTCCCAGGAAGCCAGGCCTGAGGCTGATCCTCCTTGGGCCTGCTGGTGGAGGACGGACGTCCCTGGCGGACACTTTGCTGGGCAGCTCTGAGACGAGGGCAGCTGCCGGTCCTCTGGTGGAAAGCACCCAGCGAAGAGCAGTGGTGGATGGTGGAGAGGTCACGGTGATCGACACCCCAGATCTTCTAGGGTTCTCACTGGGGAGCGACAAAAGAGCCAGGGAGGCTTTGAGGAGCCTTCAGCTGGTCAGTCCTGGACCACATGCCGTTCTCATGGTGATCCGGGCTCCAGGCTCCAACATGGGGGTCGACCAGGACGCCACCCAGGCAATCAAAGCCGTGGTGGAGCTGTTTGGAGACGAGATCTTGGGGCACATCGTCCCAGTGTTCACCCACGCAGACCGCTTGGGTCGAAGGCAGACCGTGGATCAGCTGCTGGATGCGGACACTAGGGGGGATCTGAGAAAAGCTGTGTCTCTGTGCGGCCAGAGGCCTGAGCTGGTGGACAACAGGCCGGACTCCTCCCCGCAGGCACGAAGCGTGGTGCGCAGGCAGCTGGCGGGGCGGGTGATGGAGGTGAAGGAGCTGAGGGGGCATTTAGTCCACGAGCTGCAGAGGAGGGAGGACCGCATGAGGGAGGAGGTGCTAACCGACATGGCCTCTGCACTGGCTAGAAAACTGGGCCACATGTAAATAAGAGGAGGAGAGAGAGTGAGAGTTGGTTTTGTTGGTGTGTGTTTCTGCGTGAAAGGGTTGCTGGGGCAGTGAGAAAATAAGGAGGAAGGATTCATTCATGTGTTAAACGTGCAATTTTGACTTTAAGTGCGAGGGTGATTTTCTGCCAGAGGTATTTTTGTCAGTCTGGCTGGTTTACCACTGTCCAAATGAATTTACTACTGCTGCTGGTCTTTAGGTTTCCAACATGCTGCAGATGCTTTTGGGTTGATATCATGGTCACACAAACTTAATTTTCCTCCGTCGATGTGCTGTAATTCCCCAGCGCCTGTATATTCTTTTGTCTGGGACTGTGCCTGCATGTTTCCATACTCTGCTCCGGTGCTTAGCCCTCCTCTTTCTTCCATAATTTACTAGAGGTATCAAACTTTAAAGATGATCAGAGAAAAATAAACCAAAGTCACATTGCAACGAGAGTTCACCCGTTCTGCTAAATGCACTCAGTGCTTCATCCTGAAGCCTCTGAAATGGCTTTTAGACCCAAAATACAGCAATTAGTTAAATATGAATGAGCTCAAATTTAATTACAGCTGTTACAGGTGTGTGGCCAGAGAAAACCTTCAACACTTACACTGTGTTTTAATTACTTTAATTTCACAGACACACTGTCGGTGAGTGAAGTTTAAATATTTGAAGACATGACGGATTTTGTAGGTGGTCAGGTCTTCATGACTGGAAACAAAAATGACACAAGGAAAGAGAATCCGCAGTTAGAGAGGGACTTTTACACACAGCACCAGTCAGTGATGATGATGCATAAACTTAAGCAATGAAAAAGAAAAACATAACCACCACCGGTCTGCTGTTCTGTTGCCAGGTCTGACCTCTAACCTAAAAAAAGAGAGAAAATGTTCACCCTAAAATAGAAATGCAGGCAGAAAATACAGTGAGAAGTGGATGAAGAAAATGTCATTTGCCCTCTATGCCCTTCTTTTCACCATAAATCTGTGCCTGACCATAAGACAGAAGGAAATGTAGATGGGTGATTTACACACTGTGAGTTTTCATCTGTTGTTTTAGTTTTCAAAGGGTGAATGAACAACAAAAAATGGTCAAACATCAGCACGTACCTAATTTACTCCAAGATTTTACAATGCCACTGTTGGTTGACTTCTTACTGTCCGATTGGGGGAGGGGGGGTCTGGAAAGTGCCATTTCAAAGTCTGTTAAACCTGCATTGCAATTTTTTTTATAGCAACATCAAACCACATTGTCTTTGTTGAAGATTTTCTTCCCACTGTTTTCTCAGGAGTCTGCAGACCAAAGTAGATTTAAAAAGAATGTGAACAATATTTGTCAAATGGCCCGAAACACCACATCAAAGGGCTGATGCTGTGTCTTTGTGTCTGCTGGAGGAGGATGGGGAGCTAACATTTTGGTCATAACAACTTGTGAACCTCTGGACTGATTTTATTGTCAGTAAAAAAAAAAAAAAAAAAAGCTAACTGCTGTTCTAACTTATGGTCGTGGTTGATTTGACAACATCTGTGGCTGGTAATTACAAGTGGGTTTTAACATTTTGAGCTACTATCACAATGAGCTGCCTGGGCAGCATGCCTCATAGTTTTGATAATGGGGTCTAAAGAATACCAACAATAAGGTCATCACTGTGGCAAGTACTCCATGTTATGAACTCACATCCAACATGTGAATCCATTGTTTCCTGTGAATTCCTTGGGCATCACATGCAATTTGAATTATGCACAGGGAATGTAAATTCCACCAACCACAGTGAAAACTACGAATACACAACTAAAGCATTGCCCATAGGCTACATTATAGGCTATATGCTATAAATACACAAATGAGGCTGAGGATTAACGTTAGTGGTGTGATTCAGATATATTGGTAAATATTCACAGATGAACGCATTGGGGAAGCTGGAGCTTGACCTATGATTGTTGTCTGCCCTTAATGTCAGAAGGATGCTGGCCACATTGTGGCCTGTGTAAAGAGCTGTGATGTTTGGAAGCTGACAGTGCCTCAGTTTAATCCCTTAACTTCTTTTCCTTTATACGATGATGTCATATTTTAACCTTATAAAGTGGTGTGGCAAATATGTTAACCAATAGTTTCCTAATTACAAATCCTGGACACACAAAGCAATGTCATCATCCAGCTGCTGAGGGAAATCTGATTGTTTGGGCTGCTAACTTTACCTTTTACTGTTGTTTACTTTCTCCATGGATTTTGAGGTTATTTTACTTTATTTTTATTTTTTACATTTCTATTTCAATGTGGTTGAAAACAGCTGGTTGCTACATCCAAAAGCATTGAGCTGTGAGAATGAACAAAACAGTTAAGTCGAGGGTGTAAAAACCAAAACAAGGAGCTGAAAGACAATAAAACAGCCCAGAGAACTGATGAGAATTACAGATAAATTGTGTATAAAAGCTGTCATCTGGTCTGTTGTCACAATAAAAATACAGATCAAAGCTTCATTCGCCAACACTCACAAAAGCAAACTGAGGTCAAGTTACCATGTAGGCTAAATGCCATTAAACTTTTTTTACAACGTGTAAATCACAGCTGTGTTACTTATTTATTTATTTTAATTAACTAATGCATTTATTTATTTATTTATTTTTAACTTCATTTTAGATGCACTCCATCACAGGTGAGAATAAAGTGGAAAATGTAGGCTTTCGCAGTCTCGGGGGAGGAACTGCTCCACTGCTCCGACTGACGCAGGCGGTGACAGCAACATGGAGCCAGGAGCACGCGACTGCGCATGTCCGCGTCTGCACGGAGAGAGAGAGAAAGACAGAAACAGAGAGAGAGAGAGAGAGAGAGAGGGCTCCACCAGGAAAAAAGTGGTAAAGACAAAGGAGTGAAGAAGCTCGGGGAGAGGAGGAGAGAGAGTTAGTCCAGCTTTTGGAGCGGGTTAGTGAGAGCGGAGCGGCGCTAGCACGGCCAGGACTCGGCTCGGTGAGTGTCCGAGAGAGAAAACCAAGTTACGAGGCGAGAAAGGAGCCGCGGTGTGTGTGTGTGTGTCTGTGTGTGTGTTTGTTTGGTGGAGAGAGACACGGGGAGTCACGTAGAGCAGCAGCCCACAAGACTAACGCCAGATATCTGTTACTACCAGAGATTAAACGCATCTCTACGTGTCTGCTTTAAGAGTCTTAACAGAAGCGACGGCTCCTTCACGGGCTGCGAGCTGTCTGGTGTGTGTGTGTGTGTCCTGTTTGTGTGGCTGTTGTCATGTTGTTGCTAGCTCGCTGAGCAGCCTGCTTCCTCTACCCAGGTCTGGGCTGCTGCTGCTGCTGCTGCTGCTGGAGGTTTACCTTCTCTCTCTCGTTTTTGGGCTCTGCTGCTGACCAACAGGGACTGTGGCAGCTTCTAATGTGACCTCAGCTGTCTGTCTGTCTGTCTGTCTGTCTGTCTGTCTGTCCGTCACCATCCAGACACAAACAAGTGTTGGTGTGGAAGGTGTTTGTTTGGCTGCTGCTCTGTTTGAAGGTGTCACTCTGCTGTCTTGTTTATAGGGTTAATCAACAATTTAAGTAAATAGCCTAATAGTAAATATATATATATATATGTTCTGCTCTTTTCCAGGTGTTTTTCTTTGTTCGGGATCTAACTCCTGTTGCATCTGTTCCAGTGGAAGTGGAGTGACGCCTCATGGTCAGCAGCTTGGTGATGGAAAGAACTGCAAAGCTATAGGCTCAGTGACTGGATGGAAAGAGCCATCAACACACACACACAACAAACACACACACACAGTGAGGATGGAGGAAGTGGAAACACACAGAGACCGACTAATGGCTGTTTGATAGACGACACCACCGTGGCGTTGTTGGAGGAGTAATTTTCATTTGGGAGCAGCTGGAGTACCTTTGTATGCTTTTTTTTTTGCTGGCAATCTTGAGTTTCAGTTTTTGCCCCCGACCCCCCCCCCCCTCCCTAGGATACCTTTCTTCACGTCTGTCCGTTACAGAAGAGCAGGTGTTGCCGTGTTCAACAGCCACAGGTCTCATTTACCTTGCAACCCCCACCCCTCCCTCTCGACCGTACACGGAGACACACAAGCTCCTCTCTTCCCAAAGCGGCTGAGAGGTTGCTATGGCAACGGTTGTCATGATGCCGATGTAGCGTCCTGAAGGTAGTAGTTGTGGAGGTTGTGGTGGAACCGGAGGAGGAGGCGGCGGCGGTGGAGGTGGTGGTGGTGGTGGTGGTGGTGAACGTCCAGAGATGGGAAGTGCTCCGTATACAGCCGGGGAGTGGAAGGGGAAGGGGCGAGGTGGCCTGCAGGAGCTGGGCTGCATGCCCTGGAAGGTCAGCAAGCAGAAAGGAGGAGGAGGAGGAACAGGAGGAGGAGGAGAGGTGGTGGTTGGAGTGGAGGAGAGGAGGTGCAGGGATCCCAGGGACTCTCAGCAACAGCAGGATCTCTCATCTTCCTGCTCCTCCCTCGCCCCTCCAGCGCCTCCCCAATCCTCCGTGACACCTCCGGCCATCTATCACGAGAAGCAGCGGCGGGAGCTGTGCGCCCTGCACGCGCTCAACAACGTCTTCCAGGACAGGACGGCCTTCAGTCGGGACACCCTGCAGGAGATATACCAGAGGTGAGTCGCTCTACCGACTTAATCCAGCGTTTAACGTCCAGTGTGCTCATAAGACGTTGTGAACAATCTCTGTTGTGGTCTTGTTGCAGGCTTTCTCCCAGCACACTGGTCACACCTCATAAGAAGAGCATGCTGGGAAATGGGAACTATGATGTAAATGTCATTATGGCTGCCCTGCAGACTCGAGGGTTTGAGGCAGTTTGGTGGGATAAAAGAAGGTATGTACACCTTAACTTAACATAAAGGGATAGTTCAACATTTTGGCAAATTGGCCCATTGCCATAATCCCCATAGTCTTAGCAGTAGGTTTGTTACCTTTAATTGTCGGTGCAAGCTATTTTTAGAACGGCGGAGCAGAGCCGTGAGCTGCTCAGAGCTACGCTACGGAGGCTCATGGGATTTCTTGGTTTCCCTCATCAAACTCATCAAATACACAATCCAACAACTCCAAAACGCTCTGGTGGACAAGTTGTGACCTGCACATTCACCACGCTATGAGATTCTAATGGAAAGTTCGAGACGGAGTTGTTTTCGAGGCAAATGCAGAGACTGCTTGCTGGAAAACTGTCCCCACGGGAACGCGCATCAGCGGTTTTGCATGAATTTACCTCTAAAACAACTCCATCTCGTAACATTCTGTTATTATCTCATAGTGTGGTAAATGTGCAAGTCACAACTTGTCCACCAGAGTGTTTTGGAGTTGTTGGATTGTGTATTTGATGAATTTGATGAGGGAAACCAAGAAATCCCATTAGCCTCCGTAGCGTAGCTCTGAGCAGCTTGCGGCTCTGCTCCGCCTTTCTAAAAATAGCTTGCACCGACAATTAAAGGTAACGAACCTACACCTAAGGGCTAATGGCAATGGGCCAATTTGCCAAAATGTTGAACTATCCCTTTATGTTAAGTTTTACAATGGGGTTTTCTCAGTGATCAGTTCTGATGTAGCTTCTGTATATCTATGGGCTGTTGCCTTACGTGCTCCTTGTGTCCTCGGCAACCTCATCAGAAGGGACTGGAGCGAGCTCTCTGATTAGTCAGCTGTGCCGTCAGTTGACGAAGTCTGGACAGACGCTTTTATCAGCGTTCCTGTTTCCCCCTTTATCTGTCTTACTTTTCTGTTGACAACAACAGCAGCCGCAGACTTGTATTATCAGTCCACTGTAAGTGTTATCATTAAAGCCAAATTCCTGTTTCTTGACCACAACAGGAACAAAAATCAAAGCAACTCTTAATTCTGGGAAATAAACAACAAGGCTGTAATTCAATAGCAGTAATTCAAGCTACAGTTTGTAATTAAAACCTTTTTACATGTTTGCTGTTGTCAGAGTTCAGTGGTGTTGTGTTGCAAGACCAGGGACTGATGTGTCTCCAGACTACAGTACAACTGATGTACCACTACTATGCGGTGCACTGTTAATGTGTGAGGAGTAAAAATTACGTCTTTTTTTTTTGTCAGAGTTGTGTTTGCAGTGTAGCTGCAACCTGAGAGTGTTTTTATAACTCTCCTGGTCGGTCCATTTAAAGGGCAGGAAACTCTGACGGCCAACATTTTACAATCAGCTTCCGAACAGCAACCTTGATAATGTAACAAACTAAAAAATTAATGTGATCCTGTTTTGGAGTTTCAATTTCCAGCAGCAGTTTTTTTTCTTTACAGATTAGAAAGGCTTCCTCGAACACACTGAAAAGAAAGACTGTGCTTGATGTAATATTACCACAGCTGAAATATCACACAATTAAGGAAGGAACAAATAATTGATAGAGCAGCATTATCATAGTCCAGTGTTCTCTGTTGTGTGAGCCAAGCACTGGGAGCAGATTTGTCTGATACTGTTAGTAGCTTAGGTGTGACTGTGTGTCACAGCAGATGTTTAGATACTGAAACGTAAATAACTGAGAGTTCAGCCGTTTGTCACTTTGTAGCTGTTTGACTTTTGAGGGATGGAAAGTTTGTACATGTCGCTGCACAAACTTTCCATCTAATCCATCAAATAAAAAAACAAGGTCAACACAGAATAGTTTCACCACAGTCTTCTAAAGAGACTGGCCATATTCACACCACAGCATAAAGGTGCCTCTTTGGTCTGTTTTTATTTCTAGCTACTAGAACATTAATGTTATTCATTTCTTTGAGTATATTGTCAATTTAAACTGCCTCAAATGTGATTGTTATTGCAGCAATGTAATGTGATGTGATCCTGTGAGTCTCAGTATTTTCATGTCCTACAGAAGTGAAAGGTTAGCTGTAGTGGACCTCATGAAAGTGCAAGAGATTATTATTAGATTATCTAATTTCATACTAATTCACTACAATAAGAAATAGTTATATGATGTCTCAATAAGGTTTTTTATTTTTTATTTTTTTTATTCTGTATCGGCTTCCTAGCAAGACAAAAAGAAAGTTAGAAAAACTAAATGTTGTCCATCTTCCTCCAGGGATGTTGGCAGCATCGAGCTGTCCAACGTGACCGGTTTCATTCTGAATGTGCCGTCCAACCTGCGCTGGGGGCCGCTGCGGCTGCCGCTCAAACGCCAGCACTGGATAGGAGTCAGAGAGGTGGGAGGAGTCTACTACAACCTGGACTCCAAACTGCGGAGCCCTCAACCCATCGGCAGTCCGGATGAGCTCAGGTGAGAGTGATGGGATGGGAATGTTTATTTTAGGAGGTGTGTGCTCAAAGTAACAGTTATGATAATAATTGATTTGGTGATTTGTCAGCATAAAGCTTAGAATAATTAAGCCAAGAAACAAATATATTGGGTTTGTGGCTCGTTGGTAACTAAGGATGGTCACATGATGTGTTTCAAAGTAAAAACACTGAACTGAAGTGTTTGATAATATGGAAGTACAAACTGTCAAAGCTCTGCTGACATGGAAGAAAACAGTTCAGATGTTATTGTGGCTTCAGTTTGTCAGATTTAAGACAATGGTTTCCAACCTTTTCCAACCTTTTCCAACTCACTCAACGCTTGAAAATCAGAAAAATGTTTGCGGCCCCACATCTGACCCCGTATCAATTCGGAGGTCAAACACTTTGTTCTCTTTTCTTTTTTTATTTCATAACTGTGGAACATTCAGGACTGAACTGAAAGCAGAGAGAGCTCAGCATTTCTTTCTGTTTGAGGGAGGAGAGACAACTTGCTGACTCACCATCTGTCTCTTGACTTTCTTTCCTTTTAAGTCTTCCTGTTGCTAATCAGCTATCCATTTTGAAACTCCTGCTTTTGCCTTGGTTGTCTATGTTTTACTATAGCAAATGAATAGACAATCAGGGGTAGCAGCGACAACATAAACCCTCCAATCACTGACATATTGCATGTTTTTAAAAAAAAATTTTTAAAGAAAATTTAGTTGGGTATGTTTGTTTCCCTTTCAAGGGATAGTTGAACATTTTGGCAAATTCGCCTCTTGCCATAATCCCTATAGTCATAGTAGCGTGGTGAATGTGCAGGTCACAACTTGTCCACAAGAGCATTTTGGAGTTGTTGGATTGTGTATTTGATGAGTTTGATGAGGAACAGGGAACCTGTACCGTTCACCTCCATTATGTTCACTGAGCAGCTCGCGTCTCTGCCCCGCAGATCTCAAAACAACATGCACCGATAATTAAAGGTAATAAACCTACTCCTATGACTATAGGGATTATGGCGATAGGCGATTTTGCCAAAATGTTGAACTATCCCTTTAAGGATTTGCGGCTGTAAAGCTGCACTAATGAATATTTCATATCAACAATAGATCAAATGACTATGTGTAAAGTGTGTAAACTACCTGGTCAACAGAAGGCATACAAAGTTACTATGTATCTGCTGTATATTTCATTGTGGTATTGTTTGCCAGCGTTTTCATAATCATTTTTACAGCTTGTTCCACTGTGACCCACAAAAAGAAACACTTAAAGCGCCTTTGAAGCAGGTCTACCCATTTTATATTGTGACCTTTTGAATGGCGCCGTTAAGCTTTTTAATTCACGTATAATTCTTCCAGGATCGTAACAGTGTTGTTTCCTCTTTGCTCTTCATCTGACCACAACCTAGGAAGTTTCTCCGCCAGCAGCTGCGAGGGAAGAACTGCGAGCTCCTGTTGGTTGTCTCAGAGGAAGTGGAGGCACGCCAAACGTGGAGGTCTGAATGCTAAAGGTTTGACCGGCCAATCACAGCTCCAACTGGGCCAATAGGCATGAATCACAGAACGAGCGGGAGCGGAAGTAGAGAGGTGCACAGCCAAACACATGGATGCACACTTACAGATGTATTTTTCCCCCTTTTTTGGGTTTTGTTTACACGGCCATTGCTGGACTCCTGTCGGAAGAGACGCAAAGCAATGAAGGAAGCAAATACTTTACAGGGAGAATAAAGAATCACAGTCCTTTACTCACAACACAGTTAAGACTTATGGAAAGTTATTATTTTGTTTCTGCTATTCCTGTGTTTTTATATATGGACTCTTTTCCAATGTCAGTTTTTTTGTTGCTCTTTTTACTGTTCAAGTTTCCAAAGTCATGAGAGTTCAGGCTTGATGAAAGATGCTGTTTATCTGCCTGTCTCCTGCAGCTTTAGCCATGGTGTTCACTGATGTGTCTTCGTCCCCCTGTCTCTCCCTCCGTGTCGTGAATCTCTCTCCGTCTCTATCCTCCGTCCTTCACTTTTCACCAAAGCGTGTCCTTTCCTTGCCTCAGTGTGACTCCCCCCCCTTTTTTTACATATCACAAGTCAAAATCAGTGATTTATCACATTGCCAACTATGTATTTTATCCACTTTTCAAACACTTCTGGTACAGACTGAGCCTACACTGTACAGAGGCTGTGCTGACACAACAGTTTTATATAGCAACAAAGCAATGCAACACCCAGGCCAAGCACCCCCTCTAGTGGATGTTTTGCCTCAGTTTCCTTCCATTCCTTCCCTTTTTCTTTTTTTTTTTTGGTTTGATTGTTACAATAAAATAATGCAGCACTAAAAACTGTCATCCTGTAGGAGAATAGGAGTGTATCACGATACAACAATCATCAAGTTAGAAAAGAAAGAGGAAAAAAAAAAAGCAATCAAAATCTTTCCCAAAATATAAAGACGGAAATTGGCCAGCATCAATTTTACAGAATCACAGAACAGTTTTTTACTTTGCAAAAATTGACTGACAAAACAAACTTAACACATCTTACTGTTTTGTTCTGGAGCTTTTGATCAAATTTCACTGTGCTCATCGGCATATTGAGTTGACTCAGTTGTCATGGAAATGTAGATGTTCAAATTTTCCACTAGTGCTAAAACGATGTCTGTATGATGAAGTCTATTAATACATTAGTTGACGCACACTACATTTCTCTGCCGCTTAAAAAAACAAACAAACCTTTAAATCATTAAGAAAATTTTAATTCTCTGGCTCCAGCTTTCTACTTTTGAATATTTGCTGGTTTCTAAAATGGGCATTATATGCAGCCTTTCCTCACCACAGCGCTCAGCTCTATGGTAACTGAGTTACCCAGATCTGCTGATGAGGACTTTATGATATAGTTAAAAAGCTCCAAGACAATCAATTGTTGCCACATAAATTTCATATCAGTGTAATCAAATATTATTTAGTGAATCCATATCACCTACTCTTGCGTAATTAAAGCCACAGTAATTTCTTGCACAGTGGTAACATGTCATTAGACAGACCGATCACATCACAAAGGTTGAAACTTGATTCTTTTCTTTCCTTTTTTTTTTTACTCTTCTTTTGGCTCCATAGTGGTCCAAAGGGTCTCCACCACAGCAGCCCTCTGTAGCACAGGAGCTCAGCTGATACAGGGCTCCTCCTCCTCCTCCTCCCCCTCCTCTTTTTAAACATCTCATGTCAAACCTGCCAAACACAGTCAAAGTCTTATATAGTCAGCAGTGATGTATATTGTGTAACGTTTCAGTGTGAGGAGTGGTTGTGGCAGTTGTTCGTGTGAAGGGAAGTTGTCAGTTTGAGAGACGGCGGATGGGTTGCAGTGTGCCTGGGCTGTAAATCTATAAAAAAGAGAAAAGAAAAGTTGGAAGAAAAGTGAAAGTTGATGGGTGAGCGCAGCTAGTGAGCGCATGTCCAGCCAGATGTGTGTTACCGTTGATTGTTGTGAAATAGGCCTTATAAAAAAAAAAAGAGTCTGCTGTCTGTTGTAGCTTTCAGATCTATCAGTTTAAGAGAACATGTTTATACTACACAAGTATTGTCTGTTAGTGACAATATTGGCCTTAACTTGTTTACATAGAAAAATATATATATGTTGCTGAAAGATTTAGAGGGGCTGTGCAGTCTGATGCCATGTCAGGAGATTTATTCCAAAGCACCACTTTATCATAAATTTAGAGGAGGAACAGCCGATGCTTCACCGGTATACAGACTAACTAATCTGTAAGGATGTTTTCACTTTTGCAGCCAAGGACTTTATGTTATTTACAATTGTTGGAAGTAGTTTGATTTTATAAAGTTAATATCAATGATTTTCAAAGGTGCATGTGTTATTTTGGAGTGAAACTCTTTGACTCCGGCTCAGTATGTCGGCCTTCTATATCATATTATATTCACGTGAGCCTCCAGGGAAAACGTCAGAGAGGTTGTCACTAATATGCTGAGAATTTTGAACCCAATCACATCATAAATGTCTCACAACTGCATTCAGTCTTTTCTATTTTAGCCATGACAATCTATTCAGCCCTTCCTATTTAAGGAGTCTTGATTGTCACTGTTTTGTTTTTCGTTTGTTTTGTTTTGTTTTAGTTTTTTTTTGCATAGAAATAAAATGCTTAATGGCACTTTATGTATAAGCAACTGTGTGGGTGTATTAAATGGGTCATCATTTGCCCTGAAAGAGTCATTGTTGAGTTATGAAGCAAAATGTCCTTGTTCTCAGTTTGGGTGGGGGTGTTTGTGGTGGGAAGTAACTACTGCACTTGGATTCAGTTTTGAGATACTTTCAATCTTTTATTTCACCACCACAATTTTTTCACAGGGAGACATGACACCTTTAACTCTTTAACTCAACTGCATTTATGGAGATTTTACATAAAAATTAACATTATGTTTTATGTCAAAAAAGCTTTATTACCAAGAAGTTATTACACCTCTAAGGAATTTGACATGGTATATGGTGCAAATGTCAAGAAAGGGGGATAGTTAAGTTAGAGAAAGTACAAAAAATACAACAACCAAATATAAATAAATACAAAATACAGAAGAAACAGTAGTACACATGTATACACAACACACACAGAGATCTGTTTTTAATGGATGCGAGTGCAGACACTGTTTCTGATACGTGTGTTATCCATTGAACACACACTAGGCTGAATGAATGATGAGGGGGATGAGGCAGCTAGTGGCGCGCGCCGACTCATCGTCACGGGAGCGCGCTCTCGGTGCTGGGGCGCGCGCGAAGCGGTGTGCAGATGTGTCGCAGATTTTTGTAAAGTCACTGGACGCACAGAAAGATCCAGCGCAGGGAAGTCGCTCCGGATAAAAATGGGAACGGGCCCGTGAAAACAGTTGTGGAAGAGCGGACAGCCGAGGGAGCGACGGCACGGAGAGAGGAGTCTACGCCGCCGGCAGCGCCGTTATAACCGGGGAAACGTTAGCTCAGTTTGTGGGCAAGAAGGACGTTAGTTTGACAGTTAAAGCCCAGCGGACGGCGGCGTGCACGGAGATGGAGCTGTCAGCGATTGGAGAGCAAGTGTTTGCTGTGGAGTCCATCGTCAAGAAAAGAGTTAGAAAGGTAACGTAACGGGTCAACAGATACATCACTGGATTCACGTGTTGGCAGCGTTTGAAGGAAACACGTTTTAGTAATTTTATTTTATTTAGGGGGGAAAAGGAGAGGATGCTACTTTAGATGCCGGGGGGAGATTGAGAGATTAAATGAGCAGAACTGCGCGACTAATCTGGTTATCTAATTGCAGGCTGTATAAAGGGGGCGGGTTAGGGGATGATGTCCCTTTAATGTAACGTGAGAGTGTTGTCATTGCACTACAGCTTAACATGTCAGGTGTTTGGCAGCAGCAGCAGCAGGAGGAGAGCACGTTGTTAACACAACACCTTCGCTTGGGCCTGTTTGCTCGCTAATTAGGTCCGAGTCCGAGTATTAATGTTGACCATGGTGTTGACAGAAGCAGGTGCGTAGTTGGAAATTATAGTGCCCGTGTTTACTACTAACCCCCCCGCTACGGTGGCCTAGAGAGTCCAAAATAACTGCAACTTCAAAGCACGTGCAAAACCCCAGCTTGTTATCACTTAGTGTATATCATTTAGATACTACACAACACTACTGTACTGTGATTTGCAATAAATATACAGTAAAAGGAGATGACTGAGCAACTAAATGTCAGTTAATAATTTATTAGTGTTTGCCAATATTAACCTATTGTGAAAAGGTTTGATGTGAGATTTAAGTTAGAATAAAGTCAAAGTTCAGTATACACAATAGTGCATTATGTTGATGTCAAAATCACTTTGCCAGGGCACAACTCAAACATGTCTTCTTATAGACAAAGACATCTTGAATGACTGATTTTTCCAGTGATGCTATAAAAATAATTTCTGATGTATAAAAGTCCAGAAACTATACTATCAGTGTTTGTTGTGTTGCATCTTATTAAACGGATTAGACTTATTTATATAGCAGTTACAGTTAAAGGCGCTGTCAATTTCAGCTGTAGGTCTCACCCAGTATACATTGCATGCTTTTACTGTATATGGGGAACCGGGTGAGTAACATGAAGTCGGGGAAAGTGGTGAGCTCACCCACTAAGAATATCTTTGAAAGCGTGGAAGTTATTATGGAATGATGTCACAGAGGATGACTAATTCAGAGAGGCCTGCCTGGTGTCTGGGAAACATACAAAACATATCCATTAATTATAGATATAGTCTATAGAGCATAGTGGAATAAAGATGTTAAAGTAGAAAGAAAGTTTCTGGTAAATGTCGCCCATGTTTCTAATTTGTCATTTAACCGTACTGTCATATAGATAACTGTACATCAGTCTGACTGTGTGAAACTATATTGGTATAAACCTCTCATTATGGTACACAGTCAAATCAGACCTGCTGCTTCAAGCCTTATCAAAACAGAAATATAACATCTCAGAGGGGACATGCCACACTCAATAGATTTAAATAGTTTCATTTTAATGCGCGTGGGATGAGTCATGGTATACCCTATGATTTAATTGAAATAATGTCTTCTTGGCTGATGCTGCTCTAAGACTTTACTTCTCCACAGGGGAATGTGGAGTATCTGCTGAAGTGGAAAGGATGGCCTCCAAAGTAAGTGTGTGAAGTTAAGTGCTGATATAAATCGGTTATGTTAAACTTGTAAAGGCACATGATATTTGTACTGGTATGCGGAGTATTATTCGTATTCACAAAAATGTACCATGGCTACATTAATAAATACATCCTACGTAGACATCTGCTCATTCATAAGATAACACATCATTGCATATAGTTGTTGTACATTGTAGAGTAGCAGTTATTCCTGTACCGAAACAGATCAAACTTCCCATGAATCAGCAGGAAAAAAATTGTTGAGTCAGTCTTTTTATCAGTTTTGGACTACGGTGATATTATTTACAGACATGCGGCAACTACAACCCTCAAACCTTTGGATTCCATGTATCACTCTGCTCTTAGATTTATTTCCGGGGATATATATTATATGACATCCATCATCGTATTCTATATTAAAAAGTTGGTTGGTCTTCTCTCTCTAACAGACACATGAAGCACTGGTACATATGTTTGTTTTCAAGGCCCTTATTGGTAAGCAGCCTCCATACATTTCATAGCGCTCTGGATCTTACTCAACTTGATCCAGTGATTTGAAGTTTCTTAAGGTCCCTCTTGCACATGAGCTCGGTAAATCAGCCTTTTCTTTTGACGCCCCAAACTCTTGGAATATTCTCTAACACGCCTTGGGACTGGAGAATATCCCTTCTCTTTGCTGATGTTAAATGTATGCTGTCTGACTTTTGTAAATCGCCCTGCAATTGTTTTTTAATGTAGCCTAATTGTGTTTATGCTCTGTTGTTGCTGTTTGTAAACTCTTTGTCCCTGTAAATGAGAGAGTTAAAAAAAAAAAAAGTTTTAAATAAAACAATTAAGGCAGACATTTCTTAACACCAAGAACATTAGTTTTTCTGATTTCACAATATGTTCTTAAAAAACTATTTGTAATTAAAAAAGAGTTATTGTAGATGAAACCATCCTTTCTCAGCACATAGTTACTGTTTGAGTGGAAAAACAATGGATCTATTGTGTAAGGCCTTTTTTCAGCCAAACAATCAAGAATCATTTTCTATGGCAAAGGTCCAACGACAACACAGACCTATTAAATACCTGATGAAATAAATGAATGGATGGTGGAAATGAGTGGAAAAAAGTGAGGCTTGTTTATAATATTGCTATGTCTTGCAGATACAGCACATGGGAACCTGAGGAACACATCCTGGACCAGCGCTTGGTGCAGGCCTACGAAGAGAAGTAAGCTTCCACTCAACATGTTAAATGTGCCTGAGCTCAGAAGGGGCAAGAAGGTCTGACACTCAGTGAAGCAGGAGTAAATCAGCTTTCTTCGTACATTATATCGATCATAAAGCGATCATGACTCAGCGGACCGAGACCCAGATCCAAGATCTCTCTGCAGCTGGAGCTAACATGTGGATTGTAATTGAATGTAATAAAACACATAAAATCCACATCCAAATGCACAAATTGTGCAAGGAGGATCTTCCCGATCATCTCTAAATGTGATCAGATACACATTTGGCTACACTTATAAGAAACAGTAGAGGGGAGAGCGGTCGAGTGCAGAACATATGTGTCTCACAACAGAAATATATAAACATTAAATATCTTTGTAGGAGCTTATTTGAAAAAAAAAATAGGGTAAAAGTTCATATTATTCTGATGGACTAATGACAAGTGAAGTAGTCTGAATTTAGAAATAGAGAACAGATTTTAAACTTGCAATAGCTTCACTGTTTTGGAAGCAGCAGGAACAAACACGAGATATGAGATAATAACGGAACGTTAGAAGTAGTTTTCAAGGCAAATGCAGAGACTGCTTGCAGAAAAACTGCCCTCGATAGGAACGCATCAGCAGTTTTGTATGAATTTACCTCGAAAACAACTCTGTCTCATAATGTTCCGTTATTATCTCATAGCGTGGTGAATGTGCAGGTCACAACTTGTCCACGAGAGCATTTTGGAGTTGTTGGATTGTGTATTTGATGAGTTTGATGAGGGAAACCAAGAAATCCCATGAGCCTCCGTAGCATAGCTCTGAGCAGCTCACGGCTCTGCTCTGCCATTCTAAAAATAGCTTGCACCGACAATTAAAGGTAACGAACCTACTCCTAAAACTATAGGGATTATGACAATGGGCCAATTTGCTAAAATGTTGAACTATCCCTTTAACATATCATAGCCTATATATTTATACACAGTCATGTTTCTGTTTTTTTGCTGAATGCACCTCAAATTTTTATCCTCCACTTAGTTCACCAGCCAGGTTCTGACTTTTTCAGTGCAGTGGATTGTATGATTGTTGCCACTAAAAAAGAAACTGTAAGAGCAGAGAGTAAAGCTGTGGACTGCACAACCAAAACAAAACAAAGAGCTGAACGAGACTAAAATGTTGGGTGGGGCTGAAGACAACTGCAGAAACAAATATTTGTACAATTAGTCAATTTGTATATAAAATAGTCAGAGTCTTTTTGATGTTTATGTTCGTGTTCTTGGTTTCTCCAGAGAGCAGAGCAGAGACAGAGCTCTGGGTCACAGGAAGAAAGGATCAAAAGCTAAACGCCAGCTTCTGCAGGTAAAGTTTAGAGATCAATGAAATAAAAGTGAAAAGAAACACTACTACTACTACACACTAAAGAGACACAACTTCACAGTGGTGCGTACTTGGGTTCACAGTTCTCTCTCCCACATTGGAAACTGTTCTACTTCACTTTCTTGCTACACAGCTATTTCAGTGTTGACTCTCTTGCATTTACTTCTGTCTGATCTCGATTCAGAACACGGTGTACACCATGGATCTCCGCAGTGCTCACAAGACGCCAGAGAAGCCCCCACCCCGCCTGCGTCTCTCCCTGACGCGCTCGCTGGCCCCCGAGGACGAGGACGAGGACGAGGACGAGGAGGAGCCGTACAGGGCCTGCAGGCCACGGGCGGCGCATCACAAAGGCGGCCTTGACTCAGACCCTCCGAGTCCAACGCAAGAGGACTGGGATGGCCTGGGAGAGGAAGACGAAGATGAGGAAGAGGACGAGGAAGAAGAGGAGGACGAGGAGGAAGAGGAGGATGAGGACAATGTGGAGGAAGATGAGGAGGATAAGGAGGTGGAGGTAGCTCAGAAGGAGCCAACAGAAAAGACAGAAGATATTCTCAACGGTAAGTGTGTCAGTTGGTCAGCCAGTGTGCTCTAATCACCATGACGACCCAGTTTACCTGGCCGTTTGAGGACCTCCTGGTAGGCACGGCCATGCACAGGCTTTTCTTTTCCCTGGGCCTCCAACCCAAAAAAAAACCAAAAAAAACGTCCTCTTATCCAGAGCTGATTAAAGAGCAAATCACGCATGGATCAAAAGACAGACTCTGAAGTTTCTCTGTGATTGGAGACGGTTTCCGTAGAGTCTCTGCTTGGAGAATAATCAGTGTATCTTTGTGCTGCAGAGCTCACCCACTGACAGGGAATCAAGAATTTCTGTCCTCCCTATCACCTCTGAAGCACTTAGAGCCGTCTTCTCCTGCAGCTAAATGCATCCTATCTGCCTTTGTCAATTTTTGACATCAATCAAAGCAGAGATAATCTACCCAGGTCACAGCAGGGAGGTTAACTCAATAACAGTACGCTTGTGATAGGCTTGATGGAATCAACCGTCTGACTGCAACTCTACGCTGTCTCTCCCTTTCCCCATGCCGCTGCTTCATCCAGGACAAGAGAAGACGGACGCGTGGAGCTCCGCCGTCGGGCCGGACGAGGTCACGGCGTCGGACAAGTCGGACGACGTCTGGAGGCCCGTCATCCTCCCGGGAGAGGTGACGGTCACGGACATCACCCTCAACGCCCTCACAGTGACTTTCCGAGAGTCGAGAGTGGCCAAGGGCTTTTTCAGAGAATGGGGGCTGGAGGTCTCCAACGCCATGAAGTGGGAGTAGTCTGGCAGGAGGGAGCTGGAGCTGCCCCCCCACCACCACCACCACCACCACCCCCAGCCCGGCTTAATCACAGTGTGTGAATGGTGGTTGAGGACCAAGAGTGGTGTTTCTCATATCCTCTCTGCAACCTCGCACCCCGCCCGCTCTTCCCCTCTTTCGAAAGCTACTTCCAGTGCGGTCAGTGGTATGTTTACATGCACAGAGTCACCTGGATATCAGCTTCACGTCAAGTTAGTGTTCCATGCAGGTCGGGCCTCGGAAACCTGTCAGTGGTGTGTGTGTTGGTGACCTCTGACTTGGGTCACTAACTGGCCCATTTTCTCTGTCAGATGATTAGAGCAGAGACCAAACACAAACGTCTGGTGAAGGGGCGACACTGTTTTGGCTATTAGGTGTCAGTAGAATAAAATGTGCAGGGCTGATTGTGGCTGAGGTGCAGTCACCGGCACTGGAGGACCGAATGTGAGCAAGCTGAGGGACATAAATCTAAATACGGCCGCCACATTTAGGGAGATTTTGGAAGTGCATACTCAGGGTCAGTTGTTGAACAGTTGAAAACGGGCGTAGGTAGACGAGATGGTGCAGCGACTTCCTCTCAAAATGGTTTTTGAAACCAGATCTCACACCTGCACAAGTGTATAATGATCTGTTTTTTTTGTCATGGGTTGTAGAGAGCCCACAGAGTTACAGCTACATTCATCATTACTCACCGAAAAGCAGGAAAAGCAAATATTTGTTGCTTTGAGGTTTTTAACTGAACCCCTGTGATGTTTACGTCCATGTTCGGGGTCTGCAGTCTTCCCTGTGCGTTTGCTACTTCGTCTCGTAGATGTGTGGAATGGTTTGACTTCATCAGCAGGAGTGTGTATAACACACACCTGTATGCCCGCTCATTAAAACGTTCTCCAGGGCAACGCTGGTGGTCAGAAACTCCACAGGGTGCCTTCAAAGCAGCTAGCAGCAGGAGCCTTATGTTCTCCCCTCATAGCCAAGAGATTCAGTCCACAGGATGAGTTTGCTTTGATGAAGTAGATATTAACTACAGTCATCAGATGGTGGGTTCAAAGTATGAAAACAGCTGAAGTAGCACAAAATTGGAAATGAAAAAGTGCAACTCCCATGCTGCTGCGCTTAAAGGGATAGTTCAACATTTTGGCAAACTGGCCCATTGCCATAATCCCTATGGTTTTAGGAGTAGGTTCATTACCTTTAACTGTCGGTGCAAGCTGTTTTTAGAACGGCGGAGCAGAGCCGTGAGCTGCTCAGAGCTACGCTACGGAGGCTCATGGGATATCTGGGTTTCCCTCATCAAACTTATCAAATACACAATCCAACAACTCCAAAACGCTCTCATGGACAAGTTGTGACCTGCACATTCACCACGCTATGAGGTAATAACGGAACGTTACGAGACAGAGTTGTTCTAGAGGTAAATTCATGCAAAACCGCTGATGTGCGTTCCCGCCGAGGGCAGTTTTTCAGCAAACAGTCTCTGCATTTGCCTCCAAAACAACTCTGTCTTGTAACGTTCCATTATTATCTCATAGTGTGGTGAATGTGCAGGTCACAACTTGTCCATGAGAGCGTTTTGGAGTTGCTGGATTGTGTATTTGATGAGTTTGATGAGATTAGCAGTGTAGCTCTGAGCAGCTCACGGCTCTGCTCTGCCTTTCTAAAAAATAGCTTGCACCAACAATTAAAGGTAACAAACCTACTGCTAAAACTATAGGGATTATGGCAATGGGCCAATTTGCCAAAATGTTGAACTATCTCTTTAAGTTCTTCGTATGAGCCGCTGTAGTTTGCAGCTCTGATAGTGGGACAGAGTAGAGACATGGTTACAACATTTTCATTAAATTAAAGTAAAACTAGGGAAGTTAATAAATCATGTGAGAGGACAAAGCGAAAGAAGAGGAAGAGTCTTCTGTGCATGTAAACATGGCCGCTGTTTCTGTCTTTTCTTCCACACTGAGCTAACCATTCAGCTCCGGACTCCAACATATTGTACATACTCTAAACTACAGTGAGGCGGGCATAGCTGTCAGTCCCATACTAACACGCAGTGCTGTACCTGTAACCCGTAAACAAACACTGACTGTTAGGACTGTACGACGCGTGGCTCGGTCTTGTGCGCGTTTCAAAAAATCCTCCAAGACGATTTGATCCGCCCGCATGCCTCTTCTCTCCGGTACAGTTCTGTGGATGCAAAGTCAGACAGTGTAATTCCCACTTCATATGAAAACACACCACACACCACACAAGTCACACGTGATGACTGAGGCTCGTACCAAAAGTAGAAAAACTAGATCGAGAAGAGATCGCCTCATGAAATTGCACTGATTTCACATAAAGGCCTCTTTGTGGAGGTTGATCTGCAGGGTTAGAGGTGAATATCATACCTGATCGTTTGTGACAAACGCAAGATCAATGAGATCTGATTCTGTGTTTACCCCTAAATTTAATTGCTCTGAAGGTGGATAAGATTAATTTATATATAAAAAAACAAGCTCTACTAGTACTACTACTAACACCAGACTAATAGATTTAGTTCTGTAGCTGTGTAGCCATCCAATACCAGTTACACTTCAATTCAGCACTTACTGTAAAAACAGTTACACTTAGTTTACATTACAGACAACGACTACAACAGTTATTTTTTGGGAAAGTTCTGAAGACCATGACATAAATCTTGCATTTATACATAACCCATCATCCCAGCTAACTATTTTGCTGCCATTGTTTATTAAGTACATGGTTGTAATCTTATCTGTTTATTCAGTTGCAGGTGTGTACTGTTTGGAAAACTCCACTTGGCAGCTAAAAGGCATTCAGAAAATGTTTTGTTGTGGAGTTAAAGCATTCAGGAAAAGAAACTGATTCAGTCAAGGTTCCCAACCAAAACCTCTAGTAGCCACATGCTAACCAGACAGGAAATAAGAAAACCCCAAAATTCAAATCATCTTTTAAACTCCTCTCTAATCTTTGTTTCTTTCTTGTGACATTTCAGTTTTGACCTTCCACCGTCCAGGAGAGTTTTCCAAACGGACCCTCTTTGCTTTGTGTTGTGTGATTATGAGCTAAAAAGGAAACAATAGGTGACCATTGTCTGGTAATTGATCCATATCCCAAGTCATTGTAGCATGAAAATCAAGTCTAGGGTTCTTTGTGATCTCAACCCAAGGTCCATTAGGTAGCTGTTTCTGGAGCTGTTACTCACACCATGTGATCTTCATCAGCAGGTTTAGTTTGTTTAGTTGTCATAGATGTTGTTGATGCGAAAATCTCAATTTATTCTTACTTTAATTTTCAGACTTCAGACACTTGAACCTTCTTGAGCAAACACTCTCGCCTCAAGGTCTACTACTAACAAGATAAATACTGGTGGGGTAATAGTAACTAATCAAAATGACAGAAATCCAAATAGATGTATATGTCAGTGATTTATGATACAATAATTAACAGATAATCAACTCAATCCTGTCACAGCAAAGAAGGAAATGAGTCTAAAAACCTGCACTATATGCATATTGAGTATGTGCATTAGTAGTTAATGGGCTTAAAGGTGAGAAATTGATCAGGATGGTCATAAATGCAGTGTGACACAGCCCCCTCTAACCATCAAATGGTTAATGAGTCATTAAATAATCGTTAAAATACATATTTGAGTAAAATGTCAGCAAATCCCAAAGTGAAAGAGAAGAGAGCTTCTCAGATTTCTTGTAGCTGAGGTAACTGTGATAAACACTGAAGAGACTCATGTCACAAAGTGAAAAAAAGAAATGAAAGCCCAGCAGCTCTGAGGTCAGCGTATTGGTGTAACCCTGCTGGTTTCCTGCCCATTGGACACAGGAGCTGATGTGATGTGTCATGCCTGTGGAATCCACCACGATGGCGTCCCATTGGTCCATAAGTTGTTTATCCCACACCGAGGATGATGGGTCAGCGTCTTGTGATCCCAAAACTGTCTCTGTGGGATAATGAAGCTGCAGGGAATGGAAGTGCCTGATGTTGCATAATTTTGTTGTTTTGTCTGTGGAGCTTTTAGGGCTAATGTCTCTCTCTCTCTCTCCTTTACACACACACACACACACACACACATTGGTTTCTCTACATGTGGATGCACGATCCTCTACTGATCTTATTAAGACTTGAAACACACAGAGACATTAAAAGGAGGAGGCCAGAGCGGGGCTGTGGGGAGAAACATATTTTTTAGTCGTTATTTTTCTACATTGACCTGAATGTATATTTATTCTTTAAAGATACCTGTGTATTTGTCACGCAGATGACCGACTAGTTTTTTATACAGTTTGTGATAACCACTGAGCTGATGCCATATCTAAATGTACTGACATGACAAAAACAAGCACCGTGGATTTGACGTCGGCTGATGTGGTCGCTTGTGCTGCTTCATCCACCACAGAGCGAAAAAACTTTGCACTTTATCGTGATGTAAACCTGCACATTACTCTACTCCAGTCTACAAAGTGTCATTGTGTATAGAATATTTATATGGTTATACTGAAATAAATGTTGCTCATGTTTAATATCACCTTGACCTATCTTGTCCCGCTTACTCACACGACTGATTATTACTGATTATCACACATTTATGAGATGAAGTTTAATGATATGAGTGAACTTTTTAAGCTCAGTTTAAAAAAAAAAATTCAGTTGGTAGTGCGAGGAAGTGGTCTCGTACTTTTTCATTCCCCCAAATTTATATAATCCTTTTCTTGGCAAAATTGATCTAAAATTTTCAGTTTATCCATTTATTTAATATCTCTTTGTTCTAAAATACTTATATAATAACTTTGTGTTGTTTGCTGTGGAATGTCAAAATTATTTTTCCATTGATAAATTAATATGGTTTACTCTAGATTTTGAATTATGTATGCTTTTTGTATTTTGGTGCAATGAGTTGTAGATTGGTTTTAAGAAAATATAGATCATTTTAAGGAGGGCCTCATTGTTTGAAAAAAAAAAAAAAAAACAGGCTTAAACTGCCTCCCTCACTGGTTTCTTTTGTATAGCCCTCTCTGTAGACATGTTATACTATAGTCTATAATGCTACTGGATTTTTAGACCAATATTGTATGAGAATGTAAGATATATATATAAATAATATAAAATGATAAACAATCTACTTTTTAAAAGGTTTTTGACCAAAATACACATCAGTGCTCTCTAGTGGACAAACTCTGTCCACTAAAAAAGGTGACAGATTCTGATGAGACAGAATAACTGATTTGTTCATCTTGGTATAAGAAAGAGTTTTGCAAAAAGGTGAAATGAGACACAACTTTTGTTAAACCAGGTGGAAACTGTTCATGGTTTTGTGAACACCGTGACTGATTCATTAAAAGGTGACCAGGCCAAATTGGCTTTGGTTTAGATAATCAAAGGAGATGGTTTCTGTAACTGTACTTCCTTACCATGTACTGACCAGTACATACACTGATACTGGTTTACATGCATCAGCTGACTAATCTGATTCAAACATGCTTCATGTTTTCAAATTGTAAACATGAAGACTTCTCAAGAACTTCCACTGACTTCCATTCAAATGTGAGTTGAGGGGTCGTCCATTCACCTTGAGAAAAATAAAGAGGCAACAATCGAGTATATTTCCAATGGTACAAACATACTTTATTGTACAATTAATTTATTGGCAAAAAAAAACAAAACAATCAGACCACCAAAATAACTTAAAAAAAAAAAAAAGAAAGAAACTAATGAAAATGGAGCAACAGTTATTTTTGCTTTCTCTCAGCAAGCACCAAAATTGTTAACAAGAGGAACGAAAAAGTGGTCAAAGATTCCATTTGAATACTAAACAAATATTTAAATAGTCTTATTTCCAGTCTCTTTTAAGGAGAAGAAATGATAAAAACAAAACTATTTGTTCAGTTGCCATCAGTTTGTACAGTGATTCAGTATGTTTACAACTATATTCATGTACATGAAACATTTCTTCAAAAGGATGGTTTAGTTATACTCCATGGCCTCCCCAGAGCAAACTGAATGACTGTCTGCAGTGTCTTTTTGCATCACCATAACATCTTTAATACAAAACAAAACATGTTTTTATCTAATAATTCCTGTAGCTTCAAGTTTTATTTCCAAAAAATAAAATTAAATAATATATCTATATATAAAAGACAGTTTTTCCTTGTTTTTTCTTATAAAATAAGTCTCAAGATATATTGCCACCTGGTTCTGATACGTTCCCTCCCCATACCCAGCAAGCCCAAACTTTAGAGAAAAATAGTGAGCATGTTTATATTGTGTCTTCAGTCCTCTCCATAAAAAGCTAATTGACCAAATTTTAACTCATTCAGATCACACCTCTAATCAACCCCTCCCCTAACTCTGGCTCTTCTCCGTGCAGGTTTACGTCTTTAAAGTTTCGAGATTGCTCAGGTGTGTGACTTGTTGCGATATACACCCCCCCCCTCCTCCCCCTCCCTAAAACCTTGTCAAAAATACACAGAAAAAGGCGCATTGGTGCTTGTGACCTACTACACCCCACACTGTACCTTTTAGAAAAAATCTCAATACTGTACAGTAGCTCAGGAGTACTTATGTAGATTTTTTGTTTGTTTTTTTTTTGTTTCGTTTTTCTTCTTTTTTACAGATACAGCAAATATCCAATCAAACAAGTGGGGGAACAAAGCAGCAGAAAATAGCTTCTCTGCTCATAAGGTTTTAAAGTATGTACATTTGTTTCTTTTTTTCTTTATTTTTCTTTTTTTTGTTTTTTACACCTTTCACTTTCATTACAAAAACAGTATCTAAGTCCACCATTTCTTACTTTGTACAGTACTAACATTGAATTAAACCTTGTGGCTGAGAGGCAGTCATGAGGATAAGGAACAAAAGGGAAAAGACAGAAGCCACTGTAAGGGAAATTGTCTGGGTTGAGAATACAGGCAGGATTTTCTCAAACATCTGCAGCCCCCCCCTCCATAAAAAAAAAACAACTTAATCGACTTCTTCTCCATGTCACAGTTCATAAACAAGCTTTTAATTTATGTACACGCAGAACCTTTTTAACATTGGCCAGCTACAAAAAGAGGTACAGTTCACCTCCAGCTAGACAATCAGGCATCAACAGTTTATCGCTCCATTTTTTTCAGGGTGGGGGGTCAGGGTAAGGAAAGAGTGCACATTCAAAGGAGAACAGAGGATGGAGGGTGGAGAGGTGGCCCATGGGTAAAAGGATATCTATCTGCTCTGCAGATCTGGCCACTCTTTGCAGAAAAAATATGACCAAACCAACCGTCAGCGTCACCCACTCTCCAAAACACTGTTGAGGTTCAATTCAAACCTACAGACCCTGACAAAAAAAAAGAGGAAATCAAACTGCATTTAACACACCCTTCCACCCACCCTTCAAATAAAATGATTTCCTGGTATGTGGATTGTTGCAGTCATTGTAAAATGTACATCGCTGTGAGAAAAGACTGTAACGGAAGATATGTCGATGCTCATTTATGATCCGCTGAGGGGGGGAGGAAAAAAAAACTTCAGAAATAAAATATACTTACTCTCTGCAAAATAGAAACAATCATGACTGGGTATTTGAGGAGGAAAACAAAACGATAAAAAAAGGTACATCGTGTCAACTCACTTTAATTTTTAGCCACATTTAAAATCTTAAAAATATTCATAAAAAGGCAAAATTCTCAGTCCCCAAAAATATTGTGTCATAGACTTAAGGAAGAAATATCTTCAACCTGAAACACTGCCCTTCCACCTTTTTGTACACAATTGGCAAAAATATATAGATATATATTAACAGCAATAACTTACCATTGTTATAATTTATTCATTTATTGACTTCTAAGATTTATGTTGCATCTCCCATAGGAAGGAAGCTTGAGTTCTTATTTATACATCACAAAAATATTTAAATAGAAAATAAAAACTTCTAAAACCCCAAAGCCGTAGTCCCGCCTCGCTCTCCTTTCATGGCAGTTTATCGTTTGGGGGCAACTCATCAGAGCATGGGGACAGAGAGACGATATGGAGTCGAGGCTACATAAGGTCTAAACTGTGGTTAATGTTCGTCCCCAGCTCCTGGTTGTTGTTGCCGCTGTTGTTATTATTCCCACCCAACATGTCCGACTGTCCCCCCTGTCCGCTATGCATTCCTGCCATCCCACTTAACTGGGACATGATGGAGTTCTGGTCTGAGCTGAACTGACCGGGGTCTACCGAGCCGCCCGGCTGCTGCTGAGATAACACCTGCTGCTGGGGCTGTGGGGGCTGGGGCGGCGCCATGCTGGGGTGGTGTTGGCCTAAGTGGCCCGGGTGGGGGGAGCCGGTCTGGGTCTGCGGGGAGATGCGATGGGGCGAGGGTTGGGGTTGAGGTTGGGACGAGGGCTGCATGCGTGGGGACGGGCTAGAGTGTGGGGGCTGCGACTGCGGCCGTGGCGACGGCTGAGGCGACCTGACCTGACTGCTAAGCGACCCCGCTGGGCCGAGTCCTCCTTGTCCCCCTAGGTGGTGAGGGGACTGGGCCATCTGCTGCTGGGGGCTCATGGGGCTGCTGTGCTGGGCCGGAGACCCCCCGCCGAGGTGCTGCTGCTGCAGGAGCCTCTGGTGGATGTTCTGGGGGAGCATGCCCTGGGACGTCTGTGGCAGCGGGGGCCCTCCGCCCCCTCCGCCGACACCTTGCTGCTGTTGTCCCTGCCCTGGTCCGACTTGTCCGGCCTGGAGCGGAGGTCCTCCTGGTCCTCCGGCCCCTCCGCCGGGCCCTCCGTCTTGTCCTTGAAGCCCACCTATTGAATTCTGCTGCATCTGCATCTGGAGCCGTTGCTGCAGCGCCGCAGCTACCTGGGACATGGTGTTGGGGTAACCCTGCTGCTGGCCCGGTTGTCCCGGCCCACTCTGAGGTCCTCCCTGCTGCTGCTGCTGGGGGCCGCCTACACCCCCACCCACTGTCTGGGGTTGCGATGAAGGGGGTATCCCTGTCTGTCCCTGGCCAGGCTGCATGAAGCTCTGCTGGCCTTGCTGCTGCTGGAGTCCCTGAGGCTGCTGGAACTGCCCGTGGTTTCCCATCTGCTGCTGCTGTTGCTGCTGCTGCTGCTGCTGCTGCTGCTGTTGTTGTTGCTGCTGCTGCTGCTGCTGCTGCAGGTGTCGCCTCATCAGCATCTCTCTGAACTGTGAACTCATGTTGCTCATGTTGCCTTGTTGCCCCGCTTGCATTGCCCCCTGTTGCTGTTGTTGTTGCTGCTGCTGCTGCTGCAATGCAGCCATTTGCTGTTGCTGTAGATTCCCAGGCAACATTGGACGCTGCTGCTGCTGCTGCTGCTGTTGTTGTTGTTGTTGCTGCTGCTGGAGCTGCTGAAGCTGAGCCATGGTGGGCATGTTGCCCCCCCCTGCTGGGCCCTGAACCATGTTCATCCCTGGCTGGCCTGCCGGGTTCACATTAACCTGTTGTTGTCCATCCATGTTAGCGATCTGGTTAGGCCCCGGCCCTCCTACACCGGGCAGTCCTCCAGCAGCCCCTTGGAACCTCACACCTCCGGGGCCCCCCTGCGGTGGCCCCCCTGGTCCTCCTGGTCCTCCAGGACCCCCCTGATACCGGGCCGCTCTTTGCCTGATGAAAGCAGCCATGAGGGTCGGGTTGGACCGGAGGATGTTGAGGACTTGCTGCTGCTGAAGCGGCGAGCTCGGGGAACGCAGGGTTCGCAGGAGGTCCTGTAGTGCCGCCTGGGGCAGGTTTCCTGTTCCAGCTGCCCCTGGTATCTGAGCAGCTGCCCCCGCTGCCCCTCCTGGTACGCTCATTACCTGCATCATCCGACTTCCTGGCTGAGGTTGCTGCTGATTCATTGGCTGCTGCTGTTGCTGAGCAGCCCCAGGCTGCTGCTGTGGTGCCATGTGACCCATCATGCCAGGCCTTTGGGGGTTCATGGGTGGTCCCCCACCGCCCCATTGCTGGTTTGCTGGCTGAAGTTGCCCACCCCCGGCCTGCTGGACCTGCTGGAGCTGTTGCTGAACTTGAGGGGGCAGCTGGGACTGCGGGCCGCCCTGCTGCATCCCGAGCATTCCCTGTTGCTGTGGGTCTAACATAGTCCTGCCGACAACTCCCTGAGTCTGGGGGGGCATGCCCTGGGCCCCAATATGGGGCATGCCCATCTGGGCCTGGGGGTTCTGGTGATGGGGATGTTGGGGTATCATGCCCCCCTGTCCCAAGCCACGGATTTGGACTTGGGCCTGGGCCATCTGTCTCTGGGTCTCCGCTAGACGCTGGATCTTTAGGGCCGTCTCTACGGCAGCCAGAGGGGGGCCTTGCTGTTGACCTTGCACGGGCATGGACCCCTGGCCCTGGGTGGGTTGTTGCTGCGGCTGGGGTGGGGTGGCTGGACCCAGCCCGGGTTTGCCCATGGACTGGTGGAGCGGCGATGCTCCGGGTGGTCTCGGGTTGTACGGAGGCAGACCACCGGGGTGCTGCTGCTGCTGGAGCTGCTGGACGTTGGGGGGCTGCTGCTGGAGCTGAGGCACCATCTGCTGAGGGGAGTTCATCATCCCCCCTCCTCCTCCTCCCACCACCGGCTGAAACTGATGGAGATGGTGTTGGGGCGGCATCGGACCACCCTGCTGCTGAACCTGCTGTTGCTGGCCTGGCGTTCCCATTCCTCCCATGCCGACCGTCTGCTGCTGTGGAAGTGTGTTCTGCATGTTTCCTTGGGTGGGTGTCTGTGGGGTGGGAGGCTGTGTGCCGACAGACGTGGGGGTACCGGGACCGGTTGCTCCATTGTTGGCTCCTGGAGAGGGCAGACCGTTGCCCCCGGGGGCTCCTCCGGGCGCGGGCTGCCCAACTCTCTGCATGCTGGCCATCCTCCTCCGCAGCATCTGAGCCTGCTGGAGCCGGTGCTGCAGCTGCTGCTGGCGGAGCTTGTGCTTGATGTTTAGGCAGAACGGCACCGGGCACTTGTTCTCCTGACAATGCTTGGCGTGGTAGCAGCAGAGCGCGATGAGCTGCTTGCAGATGGGGCAGCCGCCATTGGTTTTTCTTTTGCAGCCTTTCGTGTGCTGGACAACTCGTTTCATCTTCTGGCAGGACGGCAGAGAGCAGTTTGCATTTCGACACTGGCAGGCGTGGACGAGGGACTGGATGCAGCGCTGGATGCTGAGGCGACGGGAGTCTCCGGGGCTCTGAGTGGTGGCGGCAGCCTGGTTGCTGCTCTCGTCGTCCAAACCGAGGCCTAACTTCTCCATCTTGTGCTCGTGGCCCTTGATGTTGTAACACGTGATGCAGAGGTCGTAATCCTGTAAGGGATGGGATGGGTAAAGGTTAGAAATGTGGCAGGTTCTGCAGCACTTTCCTTGACACTTTAGAGCCAAAGGGGCTTAATGAGGAGTTGGTCTTGACCTGTTTCCTGGAATAATGCTGTTTTCAAGAAGTCTGTTTCTTCATATATTTAAGAGGATTAAATGATTTAATGTGGAATAACTGTTAAACCCCTTCATAATGACTGTGCCAAAGAATATTTATGTTTACATAGAAAAATATGAGTGTCTTTTCTTTTTTCTTTACTCTTGTCACCGTGGTTGCTGTGCCAGCCTGATTAGTGATTACTGATAAATACAATAATGTATGAAGTGGTTTGCCTGAAGAATGTTTTTTCCCAGAACATTCATGTGGCAATAAAAACTTTAAATTGGAGTGCGGTCCTGTACGTTTTTTTATATTCTGTGACCTGCATACTTTATGGGTCATTACCACAAATGAGACACACCAAAACAATGCTTCTCCAACTCACCTCACACACGGTGCAGTGGAAACGAGTCTCCACGTGGTGCTTGCACTCGTTACAGGTGTAGACAAAGCGGTCCTGGCTTTGGTTATGCAGCTCCACCAGCATGCACGTGGAGCTCCACATAGACCTCCTCAGCGAGCTGAACTCCAAGTGCTTGTCTCGGGCCAAGGTCAGGAAAGCATCGCGTCCATCCATGAGATCGCATGCCATCAGGGGATCCGGGTCTGAAATTGGGGGCAAGGCATTCGCCATGTGGCCTGCAATCAGCCGGATCACAAAGAAGACCTGGAAAAGGACAGGGAAAAGATGAGCAACAGGTGAAAAATCTTTTTTTTTTACAAATTCAAGCAGAGCCAAACCTGTAAAATAAAGCAGAGCCATCTAGTTTTCCAAAAGATATTTTTTCTGTAAGTTGCTTGATAAGATACAGGCATGTTAGTATTCCCATACCTCTTTGTGTTTTTCCATAGTAGCATAGAGTTTCTGTGAAAGGTCATTGGAGACATTAGGCATCCCTGGCTTCTTCTTATTGGCTCGGCTCAGGCTGCTCTTGTTCTTACTCGTCTTCTTGTTGTTCTTCTTCTTTGCATTTTTACTGTCACCTTTTGTGTCCTGCACAAAAGAGGAAGGGGGAACATTCAGTGATCATCTAGTTGACAAACCTGTGTGTGTGTGAGAAATACATACAGGCTCGATGAGGCAATGTTGATAGATCAGCATTCTTACATCAACACTCTCGTTGGACGTGCTGTTCTCCTCCCTTTTCCTCTCCTCCTCCTCCTGCTCCAGCTCTTTGATGCTCTCCTCCAGCACATTCGGCCAGAAGTCACCCTCAAAATAAGGCAACTCTTTGGCACTGGTCAATCGATCCTCTGTTGCCTGCTTGAAGATGTCCTTCAGGGCCACAATGAAAACAGAGTTAATGTTTCACCTGTTACCCAGCTGCTATAGCTTTGTTTGTGAATTGAATTTTGCAGTCTTTACTGAAAAAGCATGCATGGATAACAGTAACACAAAAGAGTGAAGTTGAATGCTGCCTCTTTACCTTGTAGTCGTGCACTATCCGCTCTGCCACAGCCTTGTCTAACATCTTCTTGTACCATTCCTGAAGGCGTTTGGGCTTTGGGATCTTCTGATCCATAGGGTGACAGTGGAAGATGTAGTCGTCCCCTTCACTGGGTGGGCAGGCCCAGATGTGGCCAGTGGTGTAGCTGAGGAGGACGCACGACCAACCGTTAATAGTGAGCATGATAAATTCACAGACTAGCAAAAGTAAACATAGTGACTAGATGGAATAACGGGAGCATTCAGCTACTCATCTGTAACAACCTGAATGAGTAACTCGAGGCCAAAAGAGAAGTTATCCTTGAGCAAGAGCACTCACCCCAACCTCTTGACATATTCTAAGTACCCAATGAGGATTTCATGGTAAACTGCTGTTCGTAGACTTCGAGGCTTGAAGAAGTGTACACTGTCCAGGTAGGAGATGTATACTCGCCTAAGGGTCAAAGAGGAAATATTAATACATCAAAACTGAGACAATGAAAAAGGATAATGAGAAAATAATGCCTCAAATACAGTGATGTTCTTACCTCTGGTTAGGCTGAGGGCAGTCAGATCCATACTCTTGGACATGCATACCAAAAAAGCAGACATCCGCTCCATCAATGTCCTCAAAGGCAAAAAGGGCTTTTGTCCTGTATGGGAAAGACTCCGACATCTCTCCGCTGTCCACAAATCTGAAGATAGACAATAGTTTGTTAATTTACAGAGAATTTATGAGAAGTCAAATTTTCACAGAAGAAAATGTATACAAGCCAAACTGTTCAGGTAGTTTCTGTACTGGGAAAAAAAGTGTTTGTGTGTAAGTCTGACTGCTTCCTGATCTCTGTACCTGGACTTCATGCCTGGTTTAACCTCGACCACTTTATCAGAAACATGGACGACACGTATGAAGACTTCTCCAGCCTCTGGGTGGCTCTGACGCTTCAAGAAGTCATTCACCCTCCCCTCCAGGTAAAAGCCCAGCTTGGTCTGAGGTAACCCTGTGAGAGAGAGCCAGGCAAAACGTTTTTTTAATTCAGTTAGTATATTACAAAGTGTAACAGCAGGGACGCATATGACTTAAAATACTTTTTTTTCCATAACTGTATATGTACAAAGCCAGGAAGTAACTAAGCTGGTATGGCTGAGGGAAACTGAGCAGAACTATAATTGTTCAGTATAATTGCTTTGGTTAACCACATATACGTATGGAAGTATAGTTTGAGAGCTGCAGACTAGAGTCTCTAAATGGTTACAACATGAACTTTATGTGGGTTGAACACACTTTATGCAAGCCAGCAACCCTTACAAAACCAGAAAGGACAAGACAATGTGATGAACTGAGACAAAAGTATCACCACTTACTTTTGGCACAATATTTGTTCTCTTTCCTTGTCTTATTTGTCTTCTTCAAGCAGCCATCACACACGAACCTGCGGCACAGCAAATAGAAAAGTGGTTAAGTGAATGACTGAGTTACATAAAAAGAGATACTGAACCCTAAATGTTGGATTTAGAAAACAAAAGCCACTTACCCCGATGGCCAGATTGTGTCATGGTGTAGGACACAAATCTGGTGCATCCTGCGCCCACAGTCCATACATTCAACAAGCCTGGAAAAAGGACAGATTCAAATATCAAAGACATGCTTAAGTCTTTACATGTTATTTATTCTTCTTCCATAATGCTAACACAGGGTCTTAGCAGGACATTAACTTACAGTTCAGGGTCCAGTGTGTCGTTCTTCTTCTTCTCAAACTGATCCTTATTTATTGATCTGGAACAAAAAGTGGGGGATGTCAATAAAAGGGACAAGACACAGAATGTTCAAACTCATCAGGCTTTAACCTAATTTTTACAATCCTAAGTGGGTTCTGTCATAACACCGCACATCGTCAGGTTGTGATTTTTCTGTACAATTAAAAACTGAAACAGAAACAGAGATCATCATCCAATAAAATAACTTCCTATATAATGCTTTCTATATATGTACAGGATGAGATTTCTGTTTGCCACTCATTAAATAAAGTATATCATCTGTATGGGGAACAAGAATTAAGATAAATGCCACAGTGATACCTTAACATAAAGAATCACTTCCTTAGGCTATAAATGACAGTGGTCAGAGTTGAACCTTTCAAATATCAAAAGAAAGGTAGAAAAACTTGAACTGATTCGTAACTAACATCATCGTGGAGCTAATCAAGTTATAAAAAGGAATTTTTATTTTTTTAAATGTCAGAACTGACACTTTTACGTTTAATTTTACGTGGTGTTGGCAGAACAACTTACGTCTGTGGTTGAGTGGGGTCGTCGCCCAGGGAAACGGTCTCTCCCTGGATCTCGTTGAAACACTTCTCGCAGAAGTGGTACCTGTTAGCAATAAGCCCAAATTTTGGTGAACTACACCGTTCCCCACAGCACAGCCAATCACAGACAGCGCACGGGAGGGCAGTCATCAAACGGTACAGGACATGGGCAAGGCAGGGTGCCACAAGCGGAGCAAGCAGGAAGTGGGAGCGCAGAACAGCAGGGGGTCGTCATCACAACAGCCAGCCATGATTTTGAGGGGTGGGGGGATGGGGGTAGGGGTAGGGGATGGGGATGGGTTTGGAGGTGCATGGTTGGTCAAGGCAAAAGCAAGCCAATGTTGACATCACAGCCATTGGAAGGGAGGACAGACAAGGCAAATGGACCAGGAACAAGACAGGACGAACATCCAAGACAACACACAGCAGAGAGCCAGGGCAAAGCACAGATTAGCAATTTGGACATGACAGGATGAGCAACAACAACCACCATCACAGCTAACAGAGCAGGAGCAGAACCAGCAGGAGCTACAAGGGAGAAGGGAACTGGAGCAGGAAGTTGTAGCACAGGACATAATGTGGACACTGAACAAATATGGACAAATAAGCACAGACAGCTGCTCAGCTGTCCATTCAAGCAGCTCATTTTAAAGTTTGTCCTTTCACATTCCAGCAAGGTTTTTATATTATTATTATTATTATATTGCTGATTTTCTCTGATTAAAAATGCCTATTTACTTTGTGTTAATGCAATGTTCATTGATGAACACCTCAAATGACACCAAAGAAACAGGGCAAATTCTTTGCTTTGTTCGCAGTTTTCTCTCTATTGACTGACAAATGTTTTGGAAACACATTTTAAAAACGTGTTGCACACATATTTCATGAAACAATAAACAGCTTAAAGAATGTGAGGAGAGGACAGACTGTTAAAATGCCAGTGTGCTGGGAACCACATGAAGGTATAAAAACAGGGAACATGAAGTGAACGGGAGCGTTTAGGGAAATAAATGTCATCAGTTTTAATCCGTTTAAATCATTTCCAATCAAGATCTAATATAGTCCTTTCCTCTTTCACTGACCCATCCATCTACTTGTCCCTTCACCCTTTAATAGATGGGCGTTTCCCTCCCTTCATACCTGTTCTGGTAGCTGAAGTAAGCAGCGTCTCGAGGAATAGTGCATAGCTGCTTTCCATAGCAGCACAGTGTCTGAGGAGAGAACTCCAACTGAAGGACAGAAACAGGGATAAGAACATGATTATTGTCTCTCCATCAACGATGGCTACTTCACAAACACTCAACTCATCCCATCCAGAGTAAGCACACACTGAACAAGGAAAGGATGTTACTGGACTCTCTTGGTTTGCAGCAACTGATCGTGCGCTTGATGGAATCCGAGCAAACTTAAAGTGAGTGTGGGTACTGTGTACTTTCTGTTTAATCATATTTTGAATCTAATACCACAGGTCCTTTGGCGTTGAGATAAACCTACATCCACACCACAGCTGAAAATACTTACCCCAGTGGAGCTGAACTGAGCCAATTTCTGTTTGCCTTAATTCTTGTAAAAACTAATTACAGCTCCTGTCGAGCGTTACTTTGTTTTGTCTCATTGTCAGAAGTCAACGTTTCAGCCAGCCTCTCATAATAAGGGCCAATCAGTTTTGTTATTTGTCAGCAAAACCAAAAATAGCAGAGTCTAATGAGAGCTGAAATGCGATATGGCGGTGGTATGCCCGGGGCCAAATTTAGCTACGAACCCACTTAGCTATGAACCCACTTCACTGCTTCCATTTTCAGATGCGAATGAGGGGAGTTGATATCTGCATGATATCTTAAACATTCATACACACCACCTTATCCGGACATATTTTAAGTCTAGATGTATATTTTGAACGTAAAATTACATTTGGTGTAATTCCACACTGTATACTGTGTGAAGCATCTGCTCACCTGTTGATTAGGGTGACAGCTCTGGCACTACCAACAACTACAACTTTAAAAAAATTTAAACCAGCGAAACAAAAGTTGCTTGGTTCTTGTCTCTTGTTGTTGCAGCCAAGTGTAATACTGTGTAAAGCCAGCCTATGACAAATACTACTATATTAATACTAAATAACTACTAATACTAATAATAAGGGGGAAAAAAGTTGTCTGTTATAAACTACTATTTCACACTGATGTTTACAATAACACCATCCTACACCAGCATGCATTCATTTTCACCCATGTAGGCAACTATGCAGCACTCTGTCTCACCTTCCTGCCACAACAGTAGCCGAGGCTCTGCATGACGGGGTCGATCTCCTGCTCGAAAACCTCGGCCAACTTGGAGCAATACTTGTACACTCGGGATGTTTTGCGATTGTACAGCCATGCGTTGTTGAACATCAGCCAAATGTCGTCCACATACTGCCAGGGATCCTGGTACTGACCTACAAAAACACAAAGCACGGGACGAGTAAGAATTCTCTCCAAACTAATGATAGCTGTCCAACTGAAGAATCTCCTTTAAGTGGGCAGGGAAACAGGATCAGCTCAAATGTACCATTTCAAACTATCTAAAAAGCTAAAAAAAAAATATCTTAAATCAATCAGCACATCATTTCAAACACAATGTGTCCACGAAATCCATCCATAATTCGATTCATATTAGAAAAAACACATGAAAGTTTATTGTGGTCCAGCATTGCCTTGGAATGACCAAAAAGTACTCACCAGTGTCCAGCTTTCGCTTGATAGTTGATAAGTCCATGGGGTTCTTGACAATGTCAAAGTAGTCCTGCAAGATAACAACATGTATGTGTCAAGACTGAGCACATAAAAGTAGTGTTTTTGAGTTAATTACATACACGAGAGATGTGAGCACAGTGAAGATGGTGGATTTCACCTCTTCAGGTTCTTCATAACAATACAAACAATCCTAAACACACTGTCAAACAGACCAGTGCAGGAGAACAAAGGCCTCCGAGGTGATACGTACAGGTATGCACAGCAGTTGTGGGTCAACAGGCATTCTGAAGGGCAGAGACTCTGGATCTTGTCTGTAGAGAGACTCAAGCGTTGGCATCAGAGCCTGTCGAAGCTCCTCTGGCTTGAAGACTGGAAGGAAAGGAATATCAAAGTACGTTGAGATACAAAACAAATCAAAAAGCTGTTATTTTCAAAAATCAAAAAATGTTATTGGAAAATCAACCCAATTAGGAAAAACATGGACTAACACATTTCTAATGAAAACATCCTTACTTTTCTTTTTCGCCGGTGCCTGTGTGGTAGCTGTCTCCGATGACTCCTCTTCTTCTTTCACCTCCTTCTTTACCTCCTTCTTCACCTCCGGTTTCCTATCTTCCGTTTTTATGCCAGACGTTGCTACTGTTGTTGACGTGTCCATGGGAACGCCTTTGCCTCCCTCTCCAGAACACTCCTCCTTTTTCAGCTCTGATTTCACAGGCTTTTCTTCCGTCTTGAGGTTGCTGAGCTTCCCTCCTTTGGAGCAGCTACCGGTGTCGCTCTCATCCTCATCGTCCTGTTGCTTGACCTCCATCTTGGAGTCGAGGTTGGTGGCTGAGGCGTCCGACTGTGGCTGCTGGGAGGACGTGTCCAGGCTGCTCACAGAAGCTGGAGTCAGGGCCTGACTGTCTCCTGGGAATGATCCCTTTTGGGACAACTGGAGAGGGAGACAAGAACAAACTCAGAGGCATGGAAACGGTGACGTGGTGAGGCATGAAGTTAATAAACAAAACATCATTTGAATGACAGGATACACAGAGAGATCAAGCCTGTGCCTCAACAGGTAAAGCATGGCACAATAATTATTACTATAGTATCAATATAAGCTCAGGGAAAAGCCACAGGTCTTTATGTTTAACTTCATGACATCAGCTCACACTGACCGGAGTGCGAGGCAGCTGAGCACCATGTGGCGTCGAGCTGGAGCCCATTCCAGGATGAGACGGAGTGGTGGAACCAGACGGCCCTATGTGCTGCTGCTGGAGGGACTTGTTGGAGCCCGGGCCCTGGCCAAGCTGGTTTTGTTGGGGAGCTGTCGGTGGAGCTAGTGGCGGTGCGTTGGGGGTGTGCGGCTGCGGGGTCTGAGACCCGGCTAGTCTGGGAGGCGTCTGATGAGGGGTGGGGGATCGGCTGTGAGCTGGGGAGGGCGAGCTGCCGCGCATGGGTCCCAAGTGGGGGATGGAGTTTGGTTGCTGGCTCGTGTTTGACGGAGTCATTGAGGAAGAGGGGGGTCCGACAGCCGAGTTGGGACCTACGCTGCCTACGCTCTGGGGGCCCATTGGCCCCACTCCCGAGACTCCACTGGGGCCACCAGCTGAACCTGGCTGCGCTAGAGGACTAGCTACTGGAAGAGAGGGAGGAGTGCCCATCTGCGTCTGTGGACATACAGGGGACAGAAAGAGTCAAAAAAAATAAACAAATAACAGTAGTCACAGCCTTGTAATGTTAATAGTTCACTTACTACACTTTTTGTTTAAAAAGCATTATAAATACACCCAAAAAGTGTACCGGTATCACTACAATTGTTTTCTCATTCAAAATGATCAAGACAAAAATACCGATATACAATTTCTGCTTCAAAATCAACTTCTGTGTTTAGTAAACACCTATGTCAGGGCTCCAGGCTGCTCCTAAATGGGGGCATTTCCCCCCTAAAATTTGAGACAGTGCATATACATTTTTCAAGATCGCACATGTGCAACCAGTAAATTTGCTGGGGGTTTGTTCTGAAACTGGTGAAAGGGACGACTCAAAGAATCTGGACTCTGTCATCACAGGTGACAGGCCAATGTGTGTGAGGATCATGAATGAAAAGAAAATGTAAATGTTTGCTTTGCAAGTCAATTTATGGTGTGTGCCCCCTAAATTTTCTGGTTGCACACCTAAAAGGTTAGGGGCCACTGTGCTCCTAGTAAAAAAAAAGTTAGTCTGGAGCCCTGTATGTGCAACACATGTACAGATATCACAACTCCAGGCCACCTTACCTGGGGCATGCCTGTCTGGGCTCCCGGCTGGGTCATCCCATGCTGTGCTGTACCAACACCTGGTCCTGAACCAGGATACTGTACCTGGGGCAGATACTGGTTCTGTATCTGGTTGACGTTGGGCTGTCCTATCCTGGATCCGACCATTCCCATCTACAGGTGTACAAGAGCAGTGGCAGAGTTAATGAAAACAGTCGAACTGTTTGAATGACAGTGTTTTTAAGTGTATTTGTAACATCTCAATTAATTTACTACTCATTTTAATCACAGTTTGACATGTAAAAAAAAAAAGGTGTTCTGTACTAACCTGGTTGCCAGATGGCCCTATGGGTAGAGGAGGTGTGGATCTCTGGCCTGCAGACTGTATCCCCATCTGATTGAACTGATTCATGCCTGACAAAACATGAGACTGTTATGATACAATACAGAACATATGACACAGAAACTGTAACACAAATACAAATATCACAATACCATCAGAAAACTATTCTTATGAAACAATTTTCTGTCCCTCTGACTAAAGTTTTCGATTTACAAATAAACATTTAAGCTGATACAAAATGCTATTCTTCAAATTCTTGGTTCTGCTTAAACTAATAAATTAACAGTGAGTGTCCCAGTCCCTGCAGTCTTTACCTGGGCCTTGCATCCTATTAACCATCTGATTTGGACCAGCTGGTCGCACCATTGATGGGTCAGGGAGGGGGCCGTCTGGAAGAACAAAGCCAGGAGATGAAGAAAATCAGGTTATAAAACTGCACATTACAGAGGGATACGTAGAACTATCCTAACCACACGTGTAGAGAGGTTTGTACAAAATCTGGAACGTTTGATATTAGTTCCTGCTTGTTCCTAAGAAAGATCATTGCTATTTGGACTTGTGGCACAGAAATGACTGAGCAGAGACATGCACGGAGGAATGGAAATGCACCGTGATCTTCTTAAAATATCTGTGGAACATTTCAACAATGTGTAAATAATTTGAATCAATTAAAGAAACAAACGGTATCCCATGAGTGCGAGGTAACTGACAGAAACTACTGCATTAGGACAAAACATGACAAAGTTACCTAAAAAAAACTGGACATGGTATAGTGCATGTCAAGAGCAACAGAAAATAAAAAGGTAAATTGGTGAGAGATTCACTTCAACTCCCCCTTACACTTAAAAAAATCAAAAGATGCCCAGTTAACAAGCTACGTGCAAGATTGACAATTGCAGTGGAAAATCGACAAATACAAATGATACTGCAGTGAAAATGAGCGTTCAATCACAGCATTAAATTCTAAGTTTGAATTTAACTACAAAAGCAATAAATGGTCATCCACATGAATGTGTGCTGCCCAGCACAACACTAGCTCACCCAAGTCTACATATGCTGCATAATGACTCACTTGGAGGCAGACCAGTAGGGGGCTGACCCATGCCGACAGGCCCAAGGCCCAGGCCCTGCTTCTGGAGCCGTGTCCGCCTCTTCTCCTCCAGCTCCTTCTGGATCTTATAAATCTTCTCTGCGAGGAGGTGATAGTACTCGGCCTGTCGAAAAATATGGAGAAAGGGGTTAAACATCCCAAAGTGGGGAAAAAAAAGAAAAAAGAAAATCAAGGAACAATAGTGCAAGTGCACTGAAGTTAGTCCTGCAACCTACTGCAAATACTACACCAATGATGAACTGATGAAACAGGACAAATTCAAATCAGGTCAATGGGCTCTAGTTTTACAGCCATATTCCACAATTACATAAAAACTGTGAAATATTTAACTTTTGTCAAGTTATGACCGATAGAGTGACACTACAGCTGCCAAATGACAAGCGTCCAATCGTTTCCCCCTTTTGGAGCAACACACTGAGCTGAAAAAGAGCAACTTACTCTACTGTTGGCTGACTCATACATGTCTCCCTCTACTTTTCTGGCATAGGCCACCAGGTTCTCCATTCGACGGTCCTTGAGAGCAGCGGGATCTGGAGTCGGAAAAATGGCCTGAACTCTGGATGGGAGAAAAAACAGAAGAGAAAGGGAAAAAAGGAGCAGAGAACGGGGAAGGAGATGAAAAATGATGGCACTGTTAACTCACGTCCAAGTCATAGAATTGCTGTAACAGAACATCTCGCTTCTGTTGATAAAGCATATAAACCATGATAAACATCTCTTAGGACTGTTTGTAACTGTTGTAACAGTGTTGTAACTGGACCATAATAGACTCTACCCTGGTGTGTGTGTGTGTGTGCGCATCTTTGGAAAGTGCAAGTACATAGTCCTAGCACCAGTGTTTATGGCAATACCATTGTTTAGCGCTCGATATCTGGTCAAGCTCTGAACATGGTGCTGGTGTAACAGGACTAGGTGCTGCGTTTACTGCCACAGAAAAGGAATAAATCTATTGCTGGCCTATGACATGTAACAGGCTTGCTAACATTACAAGCAGCTAAGTGCAGGAGCCAAAAAGGGCGGGTTTAAAAAACAAAACAGTATGTGCATCATTCATTTAAAAAAAAATTAAGTAGGACTATTTCAATTAGATTAAAAGAACAATAACAATGTGATTGTGTGCACAATGACAAACATTTTGCATGAAGCTCTTCTTTAGCACTTACAGTTTGTGTACCAAGTGGTTCCGTAGGTCCTGTGTGATGTCCTCATGCCAGCTTTTCCTCATGCCTGTGGCAGAGGGAGGGCCTGCCGTGGGCAAGGAGCCGACCCCACCGGCATCATTCATCAGACTGGAAGAGGAAGGATGAGTATGATTTCAATAATAAAACTTTAAACATAGATGTGTGCTGTCATATAATGAAGAATGCAATGTGTGAGGCCATCCACTGAAGGGTGTGTTATGCTGCTTGTGCTCCTCCTCACCCTTGGCTGTTCACATTCAGGTGCATCATGGTGTCCTGTAGGAGACTGGCTTGTTGGCTCTGAGGTGAAGCTCCAACACCTCCGTTGACTCCCATTGGATTTGCACCTAGACGCATAGAAAGGACACAACATCATAAGTGTTTCTCTTCCAATAATAATGTAGTTATTCGCGTTGCTCTCAGACAAGTGTCTATGTTGTCACACTGTGTAGAATTGAAAGCATATTCTTGAGATATCAGGCAGACTGAGTCAATGAGGATCCTTGAGTTTTTTTCTGCATTTGCTTTGAAATGTCAGCACATTTCATAGCTGACAATAAGCAACTACTGAATGGCCACTTGATGCATCTTATTCTCCAAATAATTCTCTGATTTTGAAAGCTGAAGAAAGTCCATTAAGCTCTTCTGGATTCGGAGAAAATGCTAAGCTCTCAATACTATCAGGGACGCTGAACAGTGTTTTTTTTCTCCTGAAAATACCTGGGGAGGGACGCATGTCAAAAAGCAAAGCTGACTCACTCATTGGATTCAGGGGCCTCATGCCAGCCTGACCTGGCAGGCCTTGGCTGGGCATGTTGGGTTGGGCAGTCTGCGCTTGGATCTGGTTGCCCTGGTAAGTGAGGCCCAGGGCTGCATAGGCTCTCTCGATGGAGCTGGGGTCAATCTGGCTCGGCGGGTTGAGGTTAGGAGCGCTTGGTTGGCCACCAGGTACAGTCCCTAGAGAACTGCCCAGACCTGCAGCGGCTGCACCTAGTAGAGCTGTGAAAACACAACAAGCAGAGAAAGAAGGGTTAATAATACATCTGATCTTTTTAACAGAAAAGAAAATAGACTTGATCTCACTGTATATTTATGAAAAACTCAGCCAAAAATCATGCTATAATTTAGTACACTACTGATTATGTTTATCTTTCTAATTTTACCAATGTTGTGGATTGCAGCACTAAATAATACTATATAAAACTACATAAAATAAGTCAACTGGCTGATAGTACAAATCAATATGATATTGCTACATATTGAGATGTACAGCGTGGCGTGAACAACATGAATATATACAAGTATAACACTGTTTGGTCAGATACAGACACTCACACTGCGGGTTCCTCTTGTCCCCAGCATTCTTCAGTGGCAGGCAAACGGGACAATCGTGTCGTGTGCAGTTCTTCCAATGAGAGATGATCTGCCTTGATGATGCACAGTGAGCAACTGAGGGGGAAGAAGACAGAAAGGCAGGAAGGGTTGATATACTGATGTATACGATGGGAAGGGCAAAAGAATAACAAGCAAAATAAAGTGAAGAAGGAAAATGATTTAATGATATTTAAGATGCTGGCCTAGAAGCTGTTAGGAAGCTGACTGTATGATCGGTGTAGTTTCATGGGTTTTTATTAGCGCACACCAAACCCAAAATGTAAAAGTCTATTGACAAGTACTGTCTGTGTAGTCAAGTGATGATCATGCACAGTGACATCTGTCCAACACAGACCTCACTCTACACAAAGTTAAAATGCACGGCGTTGTTGTTTCAGGACAAACTTTATAGGGCATGTCCACGCAGGCATATCCCTGTATACAACCCAAACTCTATAGCAATGGTGCACAAGCAATATCAAAGATCAGATGGATCAGTACATATTTGTTAACAGTATGAAAACAGGATGATTGTGTTATCAATAGGTTCGATGATTAGAATATATAATAAACTAACGGCAACTGTTATCCTATATCCTGCCCTATAATCTGTTGTAGACATGCAGAGACAGGTCATAATTATAAACTGAGTGCAGGAGCGTATAGGCTCCCTCCTGCTCACCTTGACAGGATTTACCAGCCTGGCAGTGAGTCATGTGATTGAGAACGTTCTTCATAGTGCGGCAGTGAGGCAAGTTGCACTGCCGAACTTCACCATTGGCCTGTTCCCTCCGCTGGCACTTGTGTGCGTGGAGCAGGAGTACCAGTTGCTGCTGGATTAGCTTGCGCTTCTCGGGGTCAGCAGTGGGTGGTGCACCGGCCGCAGCAGATGCTGCGGGACCCTGCGTACCGGGACCCACTAGTCCTGCCTGAGCGTTGGGCACCATCCCCGGGGCCCCTCCCACAGGTGCACCGGAGGGACCACCCACACCTGTCTGCGACGGCTGGGAGCCCTGGGAAGGGAAGTGGGAGGAAATAAGGCGATGTGAGATGGATGAACCAAGAAGTAAACACACAGTTAATCTAGAAAGGTAAGTAAGAAGCATGGCAGCGTAAAAAGGAACCAGAAGATTTGGTCAAGTAAAAAGAAACAAAGCGAGAGGGGGAGTTGAAGTTTGAGGGAGAAGAGATAAAGTGATACCACAAACATTTTTGCAGGCAGATTGAATTTGCACCCTACCATAGCAGCCATTCCTTGCATGGGCTGGTTCTTCTTGTCCACATTGAACTGCGCCAGGCTATTACTCATGGGGCCTTTGTTCTGGAGCTGAGGGCCCAGCCCTGCACCTCCCAGACCTTGATTCCCCTGCCCCGTATACGGACCTCCGAAGGGGCCCCCTGGATTCCCCATCATCGCCATCTAGGAGCAAAATTTGAAAATGATGAAAAAGGTCTGAGGGACAAAGAGATATGGAGGGTAAATAAAGACTAAATCAAAATGAGACAATTAATTATATGGTCACAACTACATTTCATTGACAGCATTTGTACTGTAACATAATTTGGTGCGTATACAATGTTTCCCTATGACCTATGAGCTTAAATCTCAGAGCAGTTAAGTCTGAGATAATGTAATTGTAAATCAATTAACCAGGCTACAGCACCAAGTCACGTAATTAAATCATTAGAAATTATCTGAAACGTATGCAAATCAAGAGTAAACATCCACAGCAGTAGCAGTGTTTGACAGCAATATGACAGGAACAGTTCCCCTTTTCTTCCTGCCCACTCAAGTGGTTATTTGAACTTTTTCAAACCACTGATTAACTCCTCATCGGTAGCCCTGTCTCTTTCCTCTTCTCCTTACTAGTCACTTCAACAAGCGCCCCTGCATTCTTTTACAGCTCGCTGTGCCTGAGCTGGACACACATACAATGCGTTTGATTTCCACGTCTAGATCAAACATCGGAGTCTCGACCATATTCAGTGGACAGCAGCACCAGCCTGCCACTGCAACATTTTTTATTGTCACTCCCGTGGGACTGTCAAACAGACAAGCAGAGCAGTTTTGCCACTTCAGCTACAAGCACTAGCATGCTTGTGCATGCTCGCTCCCTGGCGTTAACATGCACATACATGGTTATAGAGCGCTGCTTTATTGTACCAAAGTGTAGCCTATTGTAAAATAGGCTAAGCCAAACAGTAAAATATAATTTGGGAATTGGATTTGCACAAACACTTGGTCATATGATCTTGATCTGGAATCAATCATGCAAAAAATTAGCTGCCATGAACTGTATGATCATAAATACTAATTATACCAACACTTGCCTAAATTAGTCCATGCTGATGTTTCAGAAGTTAGGATTGGACAGTAATAAAGATTTTTAAGCATTAGCTGGACAATATTTTGAGTTTTACAAATGCCCATTGGGGAGAGCAACATGAAATGGATGATATGAAATTTTAAACAAAGTCAATACGAGAAGAACAACGCTTCTATAACCTTACCTTATTCATAGCACCAGGCTGCTGGCCTCTCATCCCGGCCTGGCCCCCGGGTCCTTGCTGTTGTAGGGTCTCAGCCAACAGGTTGCTGTTGCCACCCATCCCCTGATTCCCAAAGCCCATCCTGGGAGACCCATTCATCACCTGGTTTCCAATCATCCCTGGCTGCTGTTGTCCGTTATTGCCTTTCTGCTGTGCCCCCATCATGGCCCTGTTCATGCCACCTATCATTCCAGCTGCGGCGTTCTGTTGCTGCATCATGTTGGCCTGCTGCTGAGGGGAGAGGTGCTGCTGCTGCCCCTGGCCCATAATTTGCTGAGGTCCCTGGCCGGGGGATGCTTTCATGTTTGCCAAGTGTTGCCCCATGGTAGTGGGGCCTCCTGGGCTGCCCATGGCTCCTTGGTGCCCTTGCTGGGCGGAGGTGGGCGCCCCTGAACGCAAAAGCTCCGACAGCTGCTTGTGCTTGGCCACTGCATCCTGGCCCGCACCCACACCCCCAGGACCAAGTCCGAGACCCATTCCTCCTGCCCCTCCGCTGCCTCCTCCAGGACCAAGCCCGGTAGGTCCTCCTCCCAGAGTGGTGTGCAACTGGCTGAGGTCCCCACCGTTAACCAGGCCCGGGTCACTAGAGCTGATGAGCTCGTCTGGGAGATCATGCTCCAAATCAAACAGTGAGCCAAAATCTGAAATGGAGAAGAAACGCAAAGTTTAGAAGGTGACAGACAATGAGATAGGATACAAAAAAAGAGGGAGGGTGAGGAGGACAATAAGGGCCACAGCCATGTTAAGCTGGTATAATCCTTCATTTTTCAGCATGACTGAGTGAAAATGCAATTGCATGCTTGACATTAAAAACTGATAAAAGCTGTTTAGATGTGTATGACTAATTTTCTCCAAACAGAAATTAACAAAACATAAAAGAACATGCACATGAACCTGCATCCACAAACCAATATGCAAATATACATGTGAACCTGGCCTTCTCAACCACACTGCTGACAATTTACTGATTCAACACGTTGCAGGTTTGTACAGACAAGGTGACGAATGGACCATTCAAAATCACCAAACACCACAAAATGGAGACAAGTTGGTAGAAATACACATTAAAATATGCCAGTCTTTATACACTTCAGCAGCACCCTTCTTAAGCAGGAAAATTCATATTTTAAGATAAACATCAAGACCAAAAATCACCCACACCCAAATTAAAGTGCCTAATTTAGGCCTGATTTCTGTTCTTACATAAATCGTTAGTTTTTGGAGCACAGTGAGGTGCAAATGGGTGACAGATTATGAGGAAAACTTTGAATAAATGAGTGGAATTGTAGTTGAGATGCCTTCACGCAGAGAACAGAGGTTCACTGATTGGGCCTTTTGGAGACAACGTGTACAGTGGCCTTCAAGGTGTCCAGGTCTAAACCGCGATGGACACCTGAGGGAGATTTTGGAATGGCATGCCATTAACAAATCGCCAAATGAGAGTGTTCATTACTCCAGTAGCGTTCAGACACTTTGAGAAATTAGGAAGCAATAGCGCAATTTTGGAGGCTTAATAACACCTTACTAAAACACCTTATGTTGTTTTTTTTCCATTCATTTGTCTCACATCTGTTTAACAGATGCTGTATAACTCACTGGGCAATCACTTGTACACATTTTTAAAACTGTTCAAATTATTTTCCGGGTGATCTGACATTTACTCATAATGTAATATAATAAACACAAACTTGAAACTAATAAAGTGTGTGTCCCGTTTCCATGAAACAAACTGAGTAATTTAGATTTTTTGATCATTATTAGTGAGCAATGAAGATGTGGAAGCTCGGGTCACTGGTGATGGTCCTCGGCCATTCATATTATATTCCAGTGAATTGTGCCAATGTTAAGCCATTGACAACATTAAAAATGATCTACTGATTGCTGCTTACAAGTGCAGGGATTTAATGAACAGAATCTTAAAATTAACACACTGAAGTCAGCAGAAAACCAAAAGATAATAGTGTCCAAAGGACTTAACCTCGTATACTTTCAATTCTCAAATGAGCTATAAACACTCTGCATGGTGGTATTACAAATAATCTCAGCACTAAATTTGACTGTAATTTGCTGCATCCTCATGTACAGAGCCTTTCACTGACAGTGCTGCACTGGTCCTCAAAATACATCATGCAACATAACGTAAATGTGTGCAGCGTCTGGGCGATTTGATCGTAAAAAAAAAAAAGTCCCTTCACACTGATGCTGATTGAGTGCCACTGACGATTTAATCCCGTGTTTATAGCATAAAATGCCTCTGTTCGGTGTAAAATGATTGAGATAAATGGTCAAGTGATGAAATCTGAGTGACTATTTCGTGCTCGAGAGCAGCATTTGCTTGCTAACTTTACTCGCTGCTTTAACATCGCAGTGGCTGGACATGGCGCTGTCCATGCTCCACAGTTTTCTTCACAGGCCACTACTCCAGCTGCTGGCACACGCCATCACCAAAAAAAGAAAAAAAAAGACACACACACACACCAACAATGGCAATTTGAGCTTAACAATCACTACACCCGTGGGCCTAAATTTAGCTCCCCAGCGACGCTAGCAGCGTCGGTAACCTCTGCTTTCGCTAACACTATTAAAGGCAGCTAACGTTGGTGGGAATGGGTCCGAGTTATGATGGGGCACAACAGATTGTTTTAGACGCTACAATCCATGAAACTCACGGAGTAACAGCATGGGTGTAGCTGGAGCTGACAATTGTCAATTTGGCACAACTGTAAGACGCTGAAAACTTTGTCCCAAGTTGGCTCGGCACACAGCTTATCACCAGCCCGGCTACAGTAGCCATTAGGCTCGGGACCGTCAGTTGAGGACCCGCATTGGGCTTAGCTGGGCTAGCGTTAGCTGCGGGGCTAACAGGGCTACCTCCGGCTAAAATGGCTGTTAGCATGCGAGCTAGCTGGGGGAGCGCTGCTCACGTCCGACACACACTCACTACTAGCACGCTAACGTTAGCAAGCTACGACAAAAACAGAAGAGTAATCCCGCGTATTCTCCCTCTATCGAGTGAACCGGACACGTCGAAAAATAACAAACTTCACAAATAACACCGTTACAAATGATATTATTAAAACAATACTCACCGTTTCCATCGCTGGCGGAGGCGGAAAGTGCCGGAGAAGAGAGTTTAGGCCTCTTGGCTGAAGGCGGGCCAGAGTCCAGAACGTTCTCGGCCATATTTTTTCGAAATAAAAATATATAAAATATCCACAATTGCAGACGTTTTCACGCCCTTACAAGCTCATTCCGTTTTCTTTTCCAAAATTGCGACTTTTCCCCCTCCTTTTGGGGGACTAAGAGGGGGAAAGTCCCGTGTACGAATTACTCCTCTTTCCCTGGGTTCGCCTCTCGATTTCAGCCTCGGCGTATATCAACCCCCCTCCCTCCCTCGTCGGATTTTTTGTTCTTTATAAATTTCTGCCAGCGGAGGAGGAGGGGGTCGGTGAAAGTAAAGGGGGAGACACACGCAGCGGCTTCCCTCTAAACTTACACAACCTCTTCGGATGTAAATAAACCGTCCCCGGGTCTCTCTCCCATGGTTGCATCCGTCATTTCAGCCTCCTATCCAGCGGAGTCTGGATGAAGATAATGTCGGGCAGAAAAGGCTTGTTTGCCTGCGAAGTGATGGTGGTGCTGGTGGTGGCAGCGGGTGAGGATGAGGGGATGCAAATAAAATAATAATAATAAAGCTGTGCAATTGCAACTACAATGCAAAAATACAATGTTTGCTATACATGGTCAAGAAAAAAAAAAGATACATTTATCAATCAAATTAGTCTGAGCAGGAAAACTTGTGTCAGCTTTTCTACAATTCCTAAAGTTGGATTATGTTCAACAGTTACTTAAAATTGAAGTACTCACATTTTAAATTATTTTGGCAGTCGTTGCTTTAAAAACAGCAAATTAAAACTGTGTGTAAACCTTGCTTGTCAAGTGCAGCAGCAGAGTTGGACTCATCAAACATCAAAAACTATGTCAGTATGTTTCTCAGGGAAAACCTGGTTAAACTTTTAATCTAGTCTCTCTTCACCTGATTACAAACCCATTCTTGTCACCTTTTCCTGCTCGGTTTGCTTCCCCATGTAAGCAAAATGGTGGCCTCATGCACAAGGGTCCCATCACAGACAAATGTAGTTTATGTGGCCTGTTGTAATGAAAACTCTCAGTTGGGTTACATGACAAGTCCCATTCATTGACTTTTCAATTAAAAAACTACCCTCTTGTTCTGTTCTAGCACTTAAACACTCAACAGCCTTGTTATCTTCTGTTTTTGTGGAGTGCATATCAAGCAGTTAAATGTGCTGCTCAAGTATCAACTCTCAAGTTTTCTCACATGACGCAGTTTAAAGTGAATACTTAATCCCACTGTTTTACACATTTCTTATTGAAGAGCAATTGCCTGTTTTTTTAATGTCATTTTTGTAACTCTCAATGGCAACCATGTGTGATGAGCCGACTTCTCCATAACCATATATTCACATCTTTTTCAGTCACCTTCGCCAGTCAGTTTCAGTGCTTTCAGTGTTTCCTTCCTCTAAAGTTAAAACAATAAATAGATTAATGTGGCATAAGACAGTGCCATGTGTTACCTGTTTGATCAACTTGAATGCTTTCTTACATTTCCTGGCATTTTGACTTTATATATTTTAAATTTCACAATCTGCCCTACAGCTTAGACTTAGAGTAAAGTTTTGTGAGTTGGTAGGCTATCTGTAAAAGAGAAAATGAATGCATTGGAAACAGTAAATTTTCCTGCTAGAGATGCTCAATGAAGACAAAATGATTGAACCACACAATATTGACCTTGGTCGAAGTGTTTGATCCAGACCTTTGTTGGGTGCATCGTCTACTATTTTTGGAAAACATGGGCCTTTGTCATTGTGTAGGTTCAATTCTCTGTAATACAGATGATGACATATTTTGAAAATGAACTGAATGAGCAAAGTCAGCAGTAACACTACAGATCCTTATGCCTCAGAAATTTTCCTTCAATTGAACAGGTTACAGGTTTTGTTAGAAAATAGCTACTTCTGGCTTCTTCACAACACAAGGCCTCAAAGGTCCTCTGCACATAAATTTAAATAATTAGGTCCATGTGTGAAGAACAAACTTTGGTCGTCGACAAGTTTACCAATTCCACCAAAAATCTTTTGAAGACCCTTCCAGACAGTTTTATACTCACTTTGTTGTAGACAGTGTAGTCTCGTATTTTGACCTTCTCAACTGCTATCAGAAGCTATAACGCTGTACCAAACCTGCATTGCTGCTTAATAACCACAACAATGAACCATGCCACTTGGGGTCAGGGCCAAATGATCATATTTTACTGGGCATCAAAATCTTTGGCAATGTTTGTATGCTGCCCAAATGACCATGACCATGGCTGGAATAACCCACTAGGGGGCCCCTTGGCAAAAATTAGCCCCTAACTATGCCAGCACTGACCATCTTTTATACAGTGCATGCATGTATGTATCCGGTCATGCAAAATCATCAGACATTGTTGATCTGAGAATTAAATAATGCTAAGTTCAGTCTTTATAATGTGCCAGTTACTTTAGTGGAACTTTACATGAAAGGGCTGCCTTACCATTGCAGTTTTCTGTCGTCAGAAATAGAACTATTGCATTTCACTTAATCACTTAAAAAGTAATAGAAAAAAAAGAGGATGCATGCCACGGTTAGGCAATAATGTATGAGTCTCTAAATATTCTCAGAAATACTTTCTCATGATCACAACACAAAACATAGATGATAAATGATTAGAGAAAAAAAATATATATATATATTATCTACTACCATTTCCAGTAAGTCAACAGTTATCTTTATATATATGCTCGAGCCTCCATTCACAAACTGTGTGCTGTGTTGAACCTTTTAAGCACAGGCATTTATGGTAGTTTAGCACTCAACAGATACTCTAGCAAATCAATGTAGATCTCATTACATGCATTTGCAGTGTATTACCTCTGCATGTATTATACATAGGTTACTGTATGTGCGTACATGTGTGTGTGTGTGCATTGTTTGCTTAATGTGTGTTTAATGTGTATTAATATTGACCTGTTCTGATGTCTGTTTATTTGTGGAGACTTGTATTGGCGATAATGCAAAATGAATTATAATAATTTGATTTGGAAATGCTGACATATATTACATAGTATTGATTTTTTGGTATGGTGGCATAAATTCCCCTCTAAATACTTATACCCAATCTGATTTTATTACATACAGATAAAATTGGCACTGCATATTTGGAAAAAGTGTGTGGTCAAAATCAGTTTTCAGCCATGGGGATGGCAGTGATAATGGATCGATTGATATGTGAACACCTATTTCCTTTTGTGCCACCAGCCAGTTGTGATTTTTACTAATGTTTTAACAGCTATTGGATAGACTGTGATAAAAATGTGCGTTAATATTTCCATCAACATTAACATTATCTATTTAAATCTTTATTGTGTGGCGTTTTAATTTACATTTACTTACATTCTTAATGGTGCACTTTAAAGAAGCCCCCACATTTACAGTTTGAGTCTTGGTTAAGTCTCTGTGTTGTGCACCTATACGATTTTCCAATTATTCCAGACAGATCCTCTCAAGCTCTGTCAGATTGTATGAGAAATGAACTCTCTTCTTAAAGTTTCTCAACAAATGTTCTTCGGTGTTTAAGCCCAGACTTAAAGCTACTGTATAGTGCATAACTTCTAGCCTCGTAAACCAGCCTCTCGCGGAAATGCATTTCATTTCATTTCTCGGGAGAGTCTGGCCTCATCCCCCCTGCAAGCGTTTGGGGTGGGCGGGAGCTGGGCGGGAGTAGTAGCAAAGACGGTTTAATATCTTTGGTAGTAGCGTTGACAGACAACCCCATTCAGCCAATCAGCAAGTTGGTGTAGTGACGGGGCTTTGCACCAGTCGGTCCCTGATTGGCCAACGTGCTGTGTCAATCACAGCGGGCGACGCTGATTGGCTCGGCCTTCTGAGGGTTTCAGTCCAAACGCTTAGAATGGGGATGAGGCCAGACTCTCCCTCGGAATGAAATGAAATGCACTTCCGCGAGAGGCTGGTTTACGAGGCTACATAACTTCCACGTGTCTGTATATACCGTTTCACTCAAGCCACTACAAGAGGAGATGATACAACGCTGATTAAGCCGTTCGGCTCCTCTAACACCTCGCTGTATTTTTCAGTATTTGATCTTTTTGTATTTGGTGACGTTGGCGACGTCAATAATGGTGCGTTGCAGGCAACCCGTAACTCGTGTTTTTCCGACCTGTGAACTCATACCAGTTCGATATCTGTCGTGACTTGAAGTCGTAACTTACGGTTTCAAAAGCCTGCCTGGAACGCATGGGAGGGGAGGGGCGGGTTACACCGGGCCATATGCCATATTGAGGTGCCAGCCGTATTGTTGTAATAACGCAGAAATCCTCTAGGGGGTGATAGAAGTTACACACTTTAGCTTTAAACCCTGAAGAACATTGGGCATTCATTCATTCACGAACCGTCCTACTTACGAAGTTTTTACGAAGATTGTGGCATTCATGAATGTTTTTTTTTCTAAGAACAAAATCTACGAACAGTCAGGAGTATACTTACGCACTTTTAAAGTCCCCCTCCCGCGACCCTTTTTGGTTATTTTAAAACATTCTCTGTGGTCTTTAAATTGTGATTATGCTCTTTCGCTCGCTGACAGCTAGACATTGTACAATTACCGATTCAGCGCGTTTAGTGTAAAACTGCACACTGGGATTCGATTCCCAGACTGGAATATAGTCCTTGCTTACGGTGCAAGCTGCTGTACCAGGTGAGCTATACCTGTTATACCTTGACAGCTACACCGAGCTGTCAAGCCTTTCACCTTTGAGCCAGATGCAGAGCGGGAGCTTGTAGCACCAGTGCCCTCCCCTGGGGTTGTGACACGTCAACCCCAGTCTCCCTGAAACTGCCAGTTTGCGTCTGCCACTGGTTCACAGCAATTTGAAGGCAGAAAAACTCAGAAATGCAATTTTGCTCTTCCAACACAAGAAAAATGCCACAGGAACATGTGAAAAGCAAAAAAAACACGATTTTCATGGGAAGGAATAACCGATTATAGCGTTTTCTTTTGTTCTGCAGTTGTATGATATTATATGATTTGAATAAGAATTACTTTCTTATCTGAATCAGTGTACCAGGAACTATATTGCAGTCGCTGTATAGCACCGCTATGACGAACAGAGAGCTGAGCCAAAAGACAAAGCTCTTGATCTACCGGTCAGTCTTCGTTCCTACCCTCACCTGAGTCATGGCCAAAAGAACAAGGTCTCGGATACAAGCAGCCAAAATAGGTTCCCTCAGGAGGGTAGCTAGAGTCTTAGAAATAAGGTGGGAAATTCAGACTCGTAGTAGACCTGTTGCTTCTTTGCGAGGAAAGAAGCCTGTTGAGGTGGTTCGGGCATCTGGTGAGGATGTCTTCAGGGTGCATCCTCCAGGAGGTGTTCCTGGCACACCCAGCAGGAAGGAGGCCACGAGGCAGACCGAGGACTAGGTGGAGAGATTATATCTCCAACCTGGCCTGGGAACACCTCGGGATCCCCTACTCAGAACTGGCCAATGTTGCCGGGGAAAGGGAAGTCTGGGGCTCACTGGTGGGTCTGCTGCCCCCGTGACCCAATACTGGATAAGTGGTTTTGAAGATGGATGGATGGACTACTGAGCCTTTTCACCACACCAAATGTAGACACCCATATCAGATCTCAGGACATGCCACTTCCGACACTCTATGTACCAAGTTTTGTGGGTTTGTCAGCACTGCCTATATGACATTTATACTGGGGCATGTGCTGCAGTAGAAGGGGTCTGGTGATGGCCCTGGTTCACACTAAACAGTCTGAGGTTTGTGCGGTTATAGTTCAGCCTGGTGTTGTTTTCAGGTGATTTAATGAGGATAAAAGCAATGAAGGGTCAGTCAGGATGGGCCAAGAGGGAAACACTGTGACACTGACTTCAGATCTTTTTGGTGATCAAACAGAACTGCTTTCTGCTGTGGCACTGCCTCATTTTAAAGAGAAGGTTGCAGGTTAGAGAGTTTGGAGACCATTTGGAGTCTATGGAGGGAATGGGAAGTGATGCCAGTAAGGAGGGAGTTGCAATATTCGAGGCGGGAGGAGATCAAAACGTGGATGAGGTTTTCAGCAGCAGGAGGAGAGAGGCAGTGTCTGATTTTGGCACTGCGGCGAATGTGTAGTAGGAGGTCTTGACAATGGAGCTGACATGAGGATCAAAGTGTACATGAACGTAATTTCCAATCATGCCAATCACAAATTGCAATATTAGACTCCATAAACACCTTTTTTTTTTAAGTATATTTTTTGGGGCTTTTTTGCCTTTAATGTACATGACAGTTAAGATAGAGACAGGAAATGGGGGGTGGGGTGACATGCAGGATAGGGCCGCTCAATGCGGGATTCGAACCGGGGCCACCTGCAGTGAGGACTATAGCTTCACATGGGGCGGGTGCTACTGAGCTAAACACCGCCCCAATAAGACCTTTTTTAACCTGACAGTGGTGGAGGTGTGTATTTTGTACACATCTCCACACCCTTAGTCCGCCCTTTTTGTAACAGATACCTCAAATTTCATATAGGCCTAGCATATAGCCTATTAACACTAGTTCACACTTTAAATACTTATTCTGTTTCATCTAATTTGAAGTTATCTTCTGTGTATTAGAGCTCTTATGGAACACATAGCCTACAGTATGTGATAATTATGTAGGTCCAGACACTTATTATTTGGTTTTTAGTTTATTTTATGACAATGATTGTGGGAGAACCGGAGCACCCGGAGAAAACCCTATAGGTCCAGATTACTGGCGTCTGGACCTCAGTGTGGAAGCTCTTGAGATGGGTGGAAGGACGGTGTAGGACCGGTCTGTCTGAGCAGAGGGCGGCCGGCGTGTGCAGGAGCTGGCTGTGGATGCTCTGCTGATGGAGGGGAGGGGGGTCAGCCTCAGATCAAACTCAGGTGGGAGGTTCTGGGAGGGGAGGAATAACTCTGGGCGGGGCTTTGGATAGGGCATAGGGTCCCTCAGGTATTTTTCTCAATTTCTGTGAGGCGCAAATATTTCTCTTGTTCGTCTCGGATCAGCTGCTCTTCTTCGTTCCTCTCCCTGAGCTGTCTTTGGAAGTTTTGACAGCAAGTTTTCTTGCTGTCAAATCGATAATGGTGTTGATCTGAACAGTCTCTTTTCCGTCAGTCATGGCCATAGAGTGTCTTGGTCGGTTCGGTGGAGCCTTCGAATTGGGACAGGCCTTGTCACGATGCTGTGACATTATCAGCCTTCAAATTTGTCTGACAAAAGGTCTTCTCCTGCCTTTACAGTTTCAGAGTGTAGGCTACCTTGTAGTTCTGGAAAAATTTAACTCGACACTCAAACAGATAAGAGTAACGTGGCCTTCCATAGAGCATGAAGCATACAGTCAGTTCTCAGGATGCTGTTGCAAACAACATGTGGATCCCATGGTGAGATATCTAACTGAGAGCCTGCATACACTGATTTGATTTAGCCCCTTTACAGACCTTTTTCCTGGCTGACCTGTCAAGTTACACTGAAGATGTTGGATTATTAGCATAGGTAATATGTTCCCTTATTAATAAAGCTTTTTTCCCCTCAACATTTCTGACTTTACTGTCTTGGGAGCAGCCATGGTAATTAACCAAAAATACCTAGTAGTAGGCTATTTGTATTTACAAAAACTGACCAACATGAACTTACCAGCGTGATGGTGACAAGTAGAACAGAAACAGAAACAGGCAACCACCATTATAGGTAAGTTACACCTAAACCCCTCACCCATATAGCCTACCTATAGGCCTGCGTTCGTTCACAATGATCTATGTGACTCGTTTTCGTTTGCAATTCTGCTAAAATACCGTTGTTTTTTCGGCTCGAACATCATCTCCCATCATTCTCTAGCTACTCAAATTAGATGACGTCAAATGTAGGCGACCCCAGTACAGCACAGCACCGGGAGCTACGAAGATTTAGCTCAACAGATATCCAAATAGTTTGGTAGATGTGCGAAACATTCAAATTAGTACCTAGATATTATTGGCTTCTGCATTTGGCCATCATTTGTGATAACAAGCCACTCTGTGCTTCATAACCGGACAAACGTAAGGTAAGGTCAGTACAACAGGTTATTAGGTCGCATGCAGCAGCATGTAGTGTGGTCACTCTTGTTTACGTTTTCACACGCTTGGCGTTAATGTGTTAGCTCCAGAAACTAGCGTATTTGAACATTTAAACAATGTTCGTTAATGCACACGTGAGCCATGGGTATTTTGTGCTCTATTATATATCAAATACACTCTCCTGTAAGTCTGTATGTAAAACTGATCATTATGCATGTTGTGTGAACACATACGCTATGTTTAGGTCTGATATTATGAAATGATTCTTTACTAATCACTTAGTCTAAACTACCAAACAATATTTTCGTTTTAGATGTGCTTTAAAACAATGCTCAAGACAATTTCAAGAGGCCATCTTGTTTTGTGTGAACACAGTGGTCAAACAGGGAGAGGCATCAATCAATGGTCATCTCACTCAGCCAGAAATTACATTACAGTTACGTCATTTAAATGCATTGCAGCATTTAATACTGAGAAATACCACATCTGGATTCAGTGTAGGTATCACGCTCCATCATTTGGTTCTACCTGCCCTGATTGACCAATTAACCTGCCCTGAACTAAAAGTTAATGTTGTGGTCCATTGTCTGCAGTGGAAACAAAATATACACATTAATCAATTGTCCTCGTTTTCTCTGCAGACCTCGTACAACAACATCCTACACTTGAGAGGAAAGGATGCGCTAGCTGTATGTCCAGCTTTGAACTCTGTCTCCGTCTTCATCGACAGTCCCTTTGCTGAGCAGAACACAAGATGCCCTACCACTGCGTGGCCTATGGATGTGGCAAAACCATAGAAGATGGTGTGACATTGTTTAAATTCCCCAAGGACCCTGAGGAGTTTCGCAAATGGGAGAAGCAGGTTCTGCGCACCCGCACCCAGTGGGTCGCCACGCCCAACTCCCACCTCTGCAGCGAGCATTTTGGCAGGGAATACTTTGAGCCCAGACCACCTGCAGGGCCCCTGAAGCTGAGGCCGGGAGCTGCTCCCACAGTGTTCGTCCGTCCGTCCTGTCTCTCCTGCAGTGGAGTTGGCTGCAGTAACTGCCTTCCTGCTATCCAACGGAGAGGCATTACAGCTGAGCCAAGGGAGCGTAGCATTAGTGTGAGTAGTTATTATCGTGCACCAGTAAAGGTCACTGCAGAGAAAGGGAGTGATGGTGCCACTGCGAGTTCAAACAAGCCTTTCAGTCATTTACATGTGATTAAAAAAATGTGTCTTTTTCATGCATCCATTCATCTGTTTACCACTCTGGTGTTTTTTTCTTCATAGGCTGAACACAATGAATTGGCACCCATTCAGTTTGATGACACAGAGGACGGAGGTGACAAAGAACCTCAGGCAGGAAGAGTGGTGAAGAAAGGAGAAAAAAAGAGAGAGGAACGACCAGGTGAGCTACGAAAAGAAGGTTAGGAGCAGTGTGTTGAATGAAATGCAGTTTCTCTATTTATTCATTTAAATGCCATTTTATATTGTAATGTGATTGAAAAGGAGGGGATAAAACATTTTAGCCAATAGAAATCACACCTGATCATGCTCTAGGAATATCAGTTAAATTGTTTAATGGTTTATGTTTACAGTGGTGTGTGAGATGTGCGGCACCGCCGGCACCACAGGCACCTTCTTTTCGAAGACCAAGCGTTTCTGCAGTTTATCCTGCTCACGCTCCTATTCATCAAACTCCAAGAAGTCCTCCATACTGGCACGTCTGCAGGTGAGTAAAAGATGTGATTGTGCTGCCCACAAATTTTCCTGAATGATCGATTTGATTTCTATCTTATAACTTACATGGAGCGTTTGACAAGGTTCACAGAGAAGGTCTGCTGTTTTTATTTTTCTTTACTTTTGAAAGCAATTTCCACTGGCAAGTATATGATATATGGTATGGTGGTAAGAGCCACTATATTTTGAAAGTATAATCTCTTCCATCCTCTGTTATAGTGATGATATTAGCTGTAGATAATGTCATTATATCTTAAATTTTGAAGCATTTCTTTTTTGATAGGTGAGAGCACAGAGATGTGTGATAAAAGAATGCAAAATAATATGAGGAATATTGTCAAGATTTCTTAACTGTAAATTATTGTTTAAGGACTGAAAAACAAAAGGATGAAGAATTAAGCTTGTTTTTGTTTTGATGATAATTGTTGCATCACTGGTTTTTACAATAATTAAGAATTAAGAATTAATTAAGAATCAAAAAATCTGTGTGATTTGTTGAGATTTGAAATCATACATGCCTCACCAAATTCAAGATTTCAAGGTGTGTGTTGTTTCCAAAAAAAAAACAAAGTTCCTGTTTGCACCTTTTGCTTGGAAAAAGTATCACAGGATCATATTAACTCTGGGTTCTATAGGCTTTGAATAACAATTTCATTACAAATTAACAATTTAATGATTAAGGAATTAACACTGAATAGCAGAAAATACCCAAAATATAAAGATATCCATTACAATTTTCAAAAATTTGCTGCTCTTGTCTGACAAATTCAAAAGGCAAATCAATCTTTATTGCAGACACAATAACTGGTCCATATCGACAAAAAATAAAATATAATCTAATAAAACAGAAAAAGAAAGAGAGAGAGATAGAGAAAGGGAGAGCCAAATATCAATTCTTCATACAATTCATATGCTAACTCCCACCTATTAGGCTAACTAATGAAGAAAATGACATATACGTGTATCTCCGTAATGTGTGGTTGCGGCCGCGAGGTGGCGGTATTTATCAGAGGGCAGTGAACGCGTCTCTGCTGCAGAGCTGCATCAGAAGAAGAGGAGGAGGAGACCGCGCTGGACTTGAAATCAAACCGGCGGCCTGAGGGGGCGTGTGTGGGTGTTTCCCCGCCACAGTTGAAGTCCACCAGACCTGTTCACACCCCCAAACCGCTGACATGGTTTACACATGTTGCGTGGAGAGCTGCTGCAGCATGAAACGGCCAGACCTCGTCTTCCACCGGTTTCCCGTCGGGGACTCGGGCCGGTTGTTCCGGTGGCTGTCCGCCCTCGGCATGGACGTAGACACTCCGCTGCACGTCCTCAACAAGCTGTTCGTCTGCCAGAAGCACTTCGAGCCCGGAGACTACTACAACACCGTGGAGCTGGAGAGCCGTCGGTCCCGGCTCCTCCAGAGCTCCGCCGTCCCCTCCCGGCTCACCTACCCACACTCCTCCGGGACAGGTGACGTCTACCTGGGCCACCTGGTGAGTGAGTCACAGCGGGTCCGATGGAGGAGGACACGACCTGTTGATCCACAACTATTAGGTCCCAGTGACGTGTCTTTATTCCACTTTATCAATAAAGTTTAAACAGAGGGTTTGGAAGAGCAAGGTGGAAAATGCGTTTAAGGCATCTTAGGTCATCCTAAATAAACCTCTAATGTTATGGACCTGTTGAAGCTCAATATGAGGTCAGCTGAAGGCTAGATTGAACTTGACAAATAAATATAGGAAATTAGATTTTAATTTTGATAGAAACTTGTGCAAAAAAAGTAAGATTTGTTCAACTAAAGCTGAAATGATTATTCAGTTAGCAGGTGGTTTAAATCACTTAATTTCAGTGAGTCATTTAAGTTGTTTTTGCCAAAGTGACAACCCAATATTGCCAGCACTTGCTTGTTTGCCGTTTGCAGTGAATATGTGTGAGGTTTTGAAGAGTAACACAGACAGATCAGGCTGTGGGTGTGTCAGAGCTTGATGGACGTCTGACTTTGACATAATACACAGCGAACAAATAATTACATGTGAGGTGTCCATTGTGATCTTTACTTGTAATTCTTGAAAACTACAGTAAAGGAGAGAAACATGGAATGACTCCCAGAGAGTTGATGTTTACCAAATGTTACTTTAGTTTTGGTGGTATTAAAGCTGCTACTACTCTGGATTGTCACTCTGGTGAACACTTGAACAGGTGATGTCAGTGTCTTTGAGGAAAACCTGTCACCTTGGACAGCTGTTTTTGTAGCATGGCTTATACATAAAGTATGTAGTAATTGTATTATGATGATACACTGTAATTTTACACAGATACTTAGAACAGTGAGAAACATGTGACAACTAAATGCTCTCTCTCACTTTGTGCCCCTCTCTGCAGGGAAGGCCACCCTCGAAAAAAGCCACAGTGCTGAACAAGGTGAACAAAGCCCCTCCTCCCACACCAGGACTGAACGGTAAAGGTGCTGATCTCTCTCTCTCAATCTCTGTCTCTCACACACACAGGATACAAAGAAGAAATAAATGAATTGCCCTGGAATAGAGATGATGTATTGATATTGACAGTGCACATGTTTGCTGTCGGTGCAGAAACTGCTGTCGGTGCAGAAACAGTGGCGTATTCATTGTAGAGCATGCACCTTTCGTTTTTACATTTTCTATTACAATAGCATTTATTATTTTGCATAAATAAAGGTCAGGACTAGATAGAAATTGAATCCAACGCCACAGGACTGAGCAGCTGTTTGATTCCTCTCCTCCTCTGGTGCTTCAGGTTTTGAGTGGGGCGCCTACTTGAACCAGGAGACGTCAGTGGCTGCGTCCGTCTCCTGCTTCAGACATGTAAGTCATCTCAGTCTCTGATGTTGGTGAAGGATCAACTTGTTGCATAACAATGAAAAATACACTATCTGCACTGGTCACTTTGGTTTATACAAAGTGCTGGCCCAACCTGCAGTTACTGCATGGTGTCACAGTGGTACTTGTATTTAATTAAAGGGATAGTTCACCCAAAATTAAAATTTCACTCATTATCTACTCACCCTCATGTCGACTAAGGGCTGGGAGAATTTTCAGAGTCCTCCGTGTCTTCTCTGAGTTACGGGGGGTCCACGCAGCAGTATTTGTCCATGTAATGGTTGTGAATGGTGCTCACTTTTCTTCGTTCAAAAAGACACACCAAAAAACATCCAAATACCTCCATACTGCTCGTCTGTAATGTCCCTCTTGTATTGAAGCCCCAACATGATAAATTGTTCCACCATTCGGAAGAGACACTGGGAGCTTCCGCTACAAACAAGCTTAAAATATAGACTTATTAAATTTTTTTCTGAACAATTTCTCATGTCGGGGCTTCAATACAAGAGGGACATTACATACGAGCAGTATGGAGGTATTTGGATGTTTTTTGGTGTGTCTTTTTGGACACACCAAACACAACCCCCCCCCCCCCGTAACTCCGAGAAGGCACGGAGGACTCTGAAAATTCTCCCAGCCCTTAGTCGACATGAGGGTGAGTAGATAATGAGTGAAATTTGAATTTTGGGTGAACTACCCCTTTTAAGTAGTGAGCGAACGCAACATATTTTATTTAGTATCATACAGTTTTCTGTAAGTAATTATACCTGATCATTGATTATTGAATACTTAGAAAAGTGGAAACCATAAAACATGTCACACTGATGATCTGTAAAGAAATATCTGACCTTTGACCCCTGCAGGTTCCTCTGTGTTCCCAGTGGGACGACATCAACGTGGGGCTGAAGGTGGAGGTCCTGAACACTAACGCCGTCCTGCCCAGTAAAGTCTACTGGATCGCTACAGTTATCCAGATCGCAGGTGTGGACATCCGTCAGGGTTTAATTCTCACAGGCCAAGACGCCGCCGATATTATGATTATTACTTCTCCGTAACAGAAGCAGTAACTTGACTCCTCCTCTTCCTCCTCCACTCCTCTGTCTGTAGGATACAAAGCTCTGCTGAGGTATGAGGGCTTCGAGCATGACAGCAGCCATGATTTCTGGTGCAGCCTGGTCTCGGGCGAGCTGAAGCCGATCGGATGGTGCGCCATGACGAGCAAGCTGCTGGTGCCGCCACAAGGTGAGGATTCACACTCGGCACAGTAGAATCAACCAACAGATACTTAACTACTGCATCTCTAGGCAATTGAATCAAGTCAACTGGACTTAGTTTTTGTCTAAAACCAGTTGACTTGATTCAGTTGTCTAGAGATGCCTTTGACCGGGACAAAAATAGACACTGGTCTCCTATACTGGACCAGGTCTGGCTACAGGTTTGAGCAAATAAAAGCCGGTCTCAATTTGAAGTCGGGTCTATTTCTGTTTTCTGCAAGTTCTTGTGAATGTACAAAACCTCTCAAAGCCCACGATCGCTCGTTTGAGAAGTTTCTAAGCCGCTTCATTGGTGATAGAGTTCTCAAGTGCCTGAAAATTTAGACCCGACTCGGTCTAATCCGCGGGGTTGAAGCCCAGACCTGACGCGACCGGTCGTGTTGTTCGGGCCCGCCCCTTTGAGAACTCCGACTGACTCAAGGAAAGAGCTAGAGCCTGTATACCGTTCATGCCCCGAACAACCAATTAATTATAAGCCGATCAAACTTCTAGATAAATGCGTGCTCCAGATCTGGCTCTAGACCTCTATTCTTACTCTTATAAACAGTTAGAACAGAACGATTTGAGAGTATCTCTTTGTTCAAAATTAAATAAAAGCCTGTCCCATAAAGACGTCTGTCCAGTGGTGTGCACAGAGGAGGGGTAAGGAGGGCAAAATTGTTGAAAACTACGTGCTAAAGTGCCCTCTTCAGTGGTGAGAATGCACTGTATGTGCCCTTTTTTTTCTTTTCACCCCTGCCCTTCAAAAGGTCTGTGCACGCCACTGCGTCTGTTTCAAATATAAGCCGGGTCAGTTCGGCAGTTGAAGCAAAATCCTGGTCTGGCGTAGCCCATGTTGATATATTATCAATAGGAATGTTCTCATTTGTTATATGTTGTGTGTCCATAGATGTGAAGCAGAGTATAACAGATTGGAAAGAGTATCTGATGAAAAGGTTGGTGGGTGCCAACACTATACCTGTTGACCTCTACCTGAAGGTAAAACTGATGCTGCCCGACTCAGCCATGTGTCGTCTTGTATCACTTGTTATGCATGAGAAGAATAAAAGCAGGATGAGTATTTAAAATCTATCGATTGAATGATACATCTCTGTCCTCCGTGTCGCTCCCCCAGCTGGCAGAAGACCTGAAGAACACTTTCAGAATAGGCATGCGTGTGGAGGTGGTGGACCCCAAACACCTGGCCCGGACCCGCGTTGCCACCGTAGACACGATCACTGGCGGCCGCCTGCGGCTGGTGTACGCAGACCAAAGCGACGCCCCCGAGAACGCCGTCTGCGATTTCTGGTGCCACATGTGGAGTCCTCTCCTGCACCCGTTAGGCTGGTCCATCAAAGTGGGCCATGCCATTAAACCACCTGGTAAGTCTGGAATTTAGTTTATCAATACATGTGATTGACAGCAGGCAGGATAGAATAAAACTAAAACAGCAACATGCAGCCGATCTAGACGCATGAAAAGAGAGGAATAAATCAACCGGTCAGTCGGCTGTGGAAACACCAGGAAACAAGACGACTAAACCTCTCGTGGTTCCACTTCAAGGTCCAGAGATTTAGTCAGTCTGGGGGGACAAAAGCCGATCAGACCACTGGGTTGAATTTGAGGTTTTGTGTTTTGGAGGAATGCCAAACACAATAGTTGATTACAGTAGTATTTGTGTTGAGACTCAGCCACAACCTCTGAGGCTGAAAAATGAAGTCAACAACACAGAAGCATCAAAAACCTCACCTCTTCATGTGGCCACTATGGTCTCTGAAAACTAATTTTCTGTACAGATGTAAATCTTTTCTAATTCACTTGTTTAAATGTAAATGCCTACTGAATAACATGTCTGTTATACTTTCCAACATATTTATTTATTGAAACCATTTAACCTTTTGCTTCGTTTTGTTTCCACATTCTTGTCTTAAATGAATTTTCTCAAATCAAAAATCTAAGCTCTGCATTTCCTTCTTTTTTCCAGCAAACTCTGTGGAAAGTAGTAGTGCCAAGGGATACTCTGACAATACATTTTTGCTCTTTAAAAAGGTAAGAAATGTGTAATTGTTGAAAAATAATAATTTAGCAACTGGGTTCAAAAAGCATAGACAAACCCATTTTTATTACTAAGGCATCCGTGCACTGAAGCTCAGCAGTGAATCCATACTGGATATCAGTGCCTTTCTGGTAAAGACAAATCTATTAGTTGTAGTTTTTTTAGATCCATAACTCCAAGCTTCTAAGACAAGTGATAGTACGTGTGCACAATTTCAGCATTTAACACTTGTTAAGAGTTTTGCATGGTTCTCAATGGACGGACTGAAAGTAATCTGTACACTTACTCTCAATCCTGAACTCTGTATTTGGGTCCCACCTCCGTATTTAAGGATAGTAAAAAAAAAAAAAATTGCCATTGCTGATGTGACAGTCATCCTCACACACTATACAAGACTCTGGTTTAACCACTGTGTGATCTGCAGCCCAGGGTGGTTTACATGGAGGGAAGTTTCTTTGAAGAAGGAATGAAGCTGGAGGCCATCGACCCACTCAACCTGGGAAGTATCTGTGTAGCGACTGTGCACAAGGTGAGATGTCTATGTCTGATAATTTTTGGGAGGGATGCACGATAACTCTTTTTTTTCCACTGATACCAATAACTGATAACTGCCTGCTTCTCATATCCAATGCCAGTACCGATAACATTTTAAAATAGCTTATAAACCCACCTGAGGTTAAAGGGATAGTTCACCCGGGGGGTGCGTGGCGCAGTGGTTAAGGCGGCCGCCCCATGTAGAGGCTACAGTCCTCAACGCAGGTGTCCCCGGTTCGAATCCCGCGTCGGGCAGACCTTTCCTGCATGTCATTCCCCCTCTCTTTGCCTTTCCTGTCTATCTCTACTATGGCTATCAAATAAAGGCATAAAAGCCAAAAAATATACTTAAAAAAAAAAAAAAAAAAAAAGGGATAGTTCACCCAAAATTCAAATTTCACTAATTTTCTACTCACCCTCATGGGAGAAGTTTCAGAGTCCTCCGTGGCTTCTCGGAGTTACAGGGGGGCTCCATGCAGCACTGCATGTCCATATGACGGTAGCGAACGGGGCTCACTTTTCTTCGTCCAAAAAGACACATCAAAAAACATCCAAATACCTCCATACTGCTCGTCTGTAATGTCCCTCTTGTATTGAAGCCCCGACATGAGATAAATTAAACAAGTCTATTTTAAGCTTGTTTGTAGCGGAAGCTCCCAGTGTCTCAGTTCAGGGCTCTGCCGGTGTCAGTGCAAATCTTGCGCGATTTGCAAGCCTAAAATATAGACTTATTTTATCTTTTCGGAACAATTTCCCATGTTGGGGCCTCAATACAAGAGGGACATTACAGACGAGGACTATGGAGGTATTTGGATGTTTTTTGGTGTGTCCTTTTGGACGAAGAAAAGTAAGCCCCGTTTGCAACCGTCATATGGCAATGCAGTGCTGCGCGGAGCCCCACTGTAACTCCAAAAAGGCACGGAGGACCTTCTCCCAACCCTTAGTCGACATAAGGGTGAGTAGAAAATTAGTGAAATTAGAATTTTGGGTGAACTATCCCTTTAAGAAAGGCTAAGATGTAGTGAGTAAAGATGAATTAAATATTAAAGCTCTGCAGCTGACTTAACACAATAATATAACAAACATCACTACTGTATCACAACAAAAACGAGAACAGTTATTACTCTTCAAAAATCAACATTATTGTTTCAAATCAACTCAGCTCTAGTAATGTCATTATCGGGCTTATCCGTGTATTTGCAGATAATTATTGGCCAATAATTATCAGCCAATATCGGGCCGATAATTACCGATAGTTATCGTGCATCCCTAATTTTTGGTCTCGCCTGCTTTAACAGTTTAGTGGTTCTGAATGTAATTAATTGCCAGCAGTAGTTGTTGTGTAGTGTAATTTAACACTACACTGTTACTTCTCTGTGTCCTCTGTCCAGGTGCTGTTAGACGGCTACATCATGGTTGGCATCGATGGCACCATGTCCAACAGCGGCTCAGACTGGTTTTGTTACCACGCCTCCTCTCACGCCATCTTTCCTGTGAGCTTCTGTAAAAAGAACAACATCCTTCTCACGGTACCTCAAGGTAAATATAAACACACCTACGTGTTGCATTTCTACACACACCGCTACATTCAGTCAGTGATGTAGCTCACACTTAGTCACACTTCATGTCTCTGCTTCCTGGCAGGTTACGACCCTCGGACCTTCACCTGGGCCAAATACCTGAAGGAGACTAAAGCTAAACCTGCACCGGCCCGACTGTTCAACGCTGTAAGACATCAAGTCCAAACTTGTCCAGCCTTTATTTCTCTTGGTCACAACTTAGAGGTGCAGTCTTTATGTCCAAAACTGATTTAAACCGTATGCAACCCGTCTTCAACCCCTCAGGACTATCAGGGTCACAGCTTCCGCACCAACATGAAGCTGGAGGCCGTGGACCTGATGGAGCCACGTCTGGTGTGTGTGGCCACGGTGAAGCGGTGTGTCGGACGCCTGCTGCTCATCCACTTCGACGGCTGGGACGATGAGTTCGACCAGTGGGTGGACAACCAGTCCCCTGACATCTACCCCGTGGGCTGGTGCGAGCTCATGGGCTACCAGCTCCAACCGCCTCCTGGACTCGGTAGTCACCTTCTGATAATAGATAAACTCATAGTGCTTCATGATGTAGAGTGGTGTCGGCACAGAGCGGTGGGTGTTTGGATTCTCATTCAGATCAGACTTCATGTAAAACGTACAAAAGGAATCGAATCAGGAAAAATCTTTCTACTTCAATCTACTTTATTAAAAAGTGACAGATGTTTTATTCTGTTTCCCAGTAGATATAATCACAAACCAGGTGGCACGGAACAAGAAAACCAAACCCTTTATATACAAAAGGAAGAGTATGTTTTGTCTCAGAAATGTTCAAGAGGTCTTGTGTTTCCTGTCATATCAGGGTGAAGAACATGATCCCCCCAACACCTTGTTTTTGCTTTCTTTAGAAAGGAGGGGTGGAAGGAAGAGGCTCTCTGAGGAGCATGGTAAAGATGATGCAGCTCAGCAGCCTGAGGTCACTGGCACGACGAGTCCTTCAGAGGTGGTAGACCTCTGCCCTCCAAAAGTGCCATGCATCCAGCCCAAGATGGAGCCAGAGGAGCAGCAGAGTGAGTGGACAGACTTTTACAGCATGCTTTTTTTTACTGTCTTCTCATTTTTGAGAGACAATTTAGGCAAATGTCTAAATTAATTCTGTGTTTGTAGTCTTTGCAGTTCAGGTGAAAGTGGAGGAGGTGGAGATGGAGACTCCCATCGATCCGCCACTCAGCCACCAACAAGTGGGTATGATCAAACAGGAGGAGAGAGGGGAACAGAGTAAGTCAGGACAACAAGTCAGCTTGGAAAAAAAAGCAAATAAAAACACAAAAGAAAATGAATTCCCAAAAGACAGACTTGAGGAGTGGGGATCGCTGGAAGAGAGCCTCACTGGTGACAGCAACATGATGGAACAGAGCGAAAATGAAAGACAAACACTTGACCAAGAGGAAGGGAGCCAAGAAAATGACTCGGAGGCCATGGATGAATCGTTGGAGAGCAACACTGAGCAGGAGAGAATGGAGGAGTCGAGAGATGAGACGAGTGCGTAGAGTGGTTGAAAAGCTGGAGGAGCAGAGACTGATATGACGACATGATGAAGTTAAATACAGACCATGTGGCAGTAAAAGTACAGAGCAAGAAAAGCACCCTGGGAAAAAATAATAAAATTGCATGAATAAGAACAGCTGGTGCATTTTTGAAACGCTGATGTTTTGAAGTATTAATCTGTAAGATTTCAGCTTTAGTTTGGTGAAAACATTGGTTGCCTTTGTTGGATACAAGTTTTATTACAGTTCAAAGAGCTGAGAAATTTGAAGCCAGTGTGGGACTGGCACACTTCACCATTAACAATGAATGTGTTTAAGGGGTAATTTCAGAATGTAAATACTAGACTTGTTGAAAATTACAGACCATACATGGTGTATAAAGGGGTTTGATTCTGTGAAATGACAAAGGATCAGAACTTTAAAAACTTAATACATTAAACTTGTGACTGTTCATAGTTCACATTTGTAAAACTACCTCACTCATCCTAAGTCTAGAAGTGTAACTCTTTACTAATTTTGGGTTGTAATAACACAACAGACAAATATTTCTTGGAATGTTTTATTTTCTTCTGTTTTATATTCAAATGTATCCTTTTTTGTAAATGTATTATCACTGATAAAAAATAGTTTCTGATTAGACATTTTCTGAAATTGTCTTTACAACTGGGACTTGTGGTTATGATGTAGTGGTTAAGGATAACTAGCAGGAAGCCAAAGTTTGTAACATTTCATATCAAGTTACAGCAGGGTTACATCACAAGATGCTAAAACATCCAACAGAGCTGCTGAGGAGCTAAAAGCCTTTGGTCTAGCTAGCATCCAATTAAGTTTGACCTTTTAATACGACAGCCATAGGAAATACTGCAAACAAAAAACATCAGTACAACGTTGTGAATGAAAACTGACTGGAAAGGTGGGTCAAATACAGCACAGACTCAGCAGCTACAGCTCTCATAGCTGGCAAAAGCCACAGTTTTTTAGTCAGTTCAGTTCAATGTTGTTTAGCCTCAAATATAACTGACTATGGTCAGTTCTTGTAAACTGCGGTCTAAAACAATCAGAACAGAAGCCAGACAACACCAAAGGCAGCAAGCTCAAGCCATGCTGCGTCTCTTGTTTTTCTTGGCTGCTGCTTGTTTGGTGTTTGGACTCTTGCGTAGTTTGGATTTGGCTTGGAGCATTTTGATGTGCCTAAGGCCATTGAGGTGCATTGGTTTGGGTTTGGTTGCCTTGGGTGCCTTAGCAGACTTTGGGGTGACCGTCGGGGGGGAAGGGAGGTTCTCCCCTCCAGGGCAGGCTCTGAAGATGTGGACGTCCTTGACTCTGCGACCCTTCAGCTCAGGGGGATTGGCACAGGTGGCTCGTACCTTAAGGTTGACTTTCTCAATCCACCTAGATTGAGAGGGAAGACCAAAATATTTTAATGAAAATGGCAAGACATGGGCAACCCGAAAGCATACATGTTTGGGTGGCTTTTGTTGCATGTCATTACCTCCTAGTTTATTTGTCCATTTTGTATTTGTATTTTGCCCATTTTTACAAACAGTTTATCTCAAAGGGCTTTGCACAGCATCATATTAAAATCTTCTGCCCTTATGCAATGTATGATGGTCCTAAAAACAGGGCAAATGTTGGCAAAGAATATTATCTGAGAAAAAAAATCTTAATTTCAACCAACAAACAAATAAGCATAAGAAAAATGTCCAGGCTCCAGAAACACATGTTGGTCAAAGACAGCTATGCTCTGTGTGATGATGAGTGTAATTGTCTTACAATCGTAGTGGCAGCAGAGGGCAGTCACACATCAGGGGATTGTCAGCCAGGTTGATGACCTCCAATGAAGTGAGAGGGTGGAGGTCAGGCACCTCCTCCAGGTGGTTACCCTCCAGGAACAAACTTCTCAACCCTGGACCAAGACCTGCCAGGGAGTTCTGTGACATCTGGAGTGCGAGAGTAACCACATCCGAAATTTGGATTTGAAAAGAAAGTTCTATGTTGCTGATAAAAATTTTAAGAAAAAATGGCAAGAGTTTATTGAGATGTACCTCACATCTACAGGCCACTCACCTTCTCCAGCCCCATGTTATCTAGGTAGAGCTCCTTCAGTGACCTCTGCAGTGGTTGAAAAGCATTTGGCGCCACCCAACGAATTGAATTCCCAGACAGCCTCAGGTCTCTGAGGTTCCCCACCCTGCTGAGTGCTTCAGTGGGCACATCCTTCAGCTTGTTCCCTCCAAGGTGGAGCGTATCAAGGTCATTGGCGTGGTCCAGGGCTCTGGGTGAAACGTGATCAATGGTGTTCCCAGTAAGATAGAGTGCCCTGAGACCCTCGGCCCCAGTCAACATGCCCGGCTCCAGCTTGGTGATGGCGTTGTTCTCCAGGTGAAGCGCTAGCAGGCTGGGAAGAAGTTTGAAGGCTGCTTTGGGGAAGCTGGTGAAGCGGTTTTTCTCCAAGTGAAGGTAGGTCAATTGAGGGAGACCTGAGGTTTCAGACAACAGGATGTCAAGGTGGGTATTGAGACACAAACAGGATAATGCCACAAATACTTGTTCTACAAAGACCTTTAAAGGCATCAGGGCTGAGAGAGGTGAGGTCATTCTCTGATAGGTACAGGTAGATCAGTCCTTTCATCCCGGTGAAAGCGCCACCTTCCACCTCCACAATTTTGCAGCGCTGCAAGTGCAAGGACACAACCTGGGCGACGCCGGGGAAGCTGTTGCTAGGGATGTAGTGGAAGTGGTTGCCACGTAGGTCGAGGAGACGAGTGCTGGGATCGAAACCCCGAGGGATTTTGGTGTGACTGCGATTTTCACATGAAGAGTGGTGTGTCTCAGCCTGAAAAGAGGATGGCGATGGATGGGCATGTAAAGGAAAGGGTTGACAAAAACACACACGATTGCTAAGATGCTAACTGGCTGCCGATTCTAGCTTCATCTTCACCATGTGATCAGTGTCGAGCCTCACAGTCGCTCCTGTATTCATTTATTCATGTATCCCACCTCACCTCACAGACACAGTTTGCAGGACACTTGACTTTGTTCTCTGGCTCCTCTGTGGGTGGTGGCGTGATTCTGGTTGCCTCCTCGAACTCGGCCTTCAGCATGGCCTCCTGGCTCTGGCAACGCAGCTCTGGAGGATGAACTGCCTCCAGGTTTTCCCCAGAGAGATGAGCTGGTCCTCCACATGTCCCCATCAGCTTCACCTTGTTACGAATTGCCCACTCCCTGTTGTGCAGTGAAGAAACGTCAGAGTGGAGATTAGTGCCCTAGTGACTGACGACGGAAAGCCATCGGTTCTACAAAGGCCTGCTGTACCTGAGTGGACGCAGGTAGCAGTTACAGTAGATGGGGTTCCCAGCCAGGTTGATGCGGGTCACCTTGGGTGAGCCCTCAGAGAGCGGCTGAATGACGCGCAGCTGGTTGTAGCTGATGTCCAGGTGGGTGAGGCTGGGAGATTTCAAAACAGCTGTGTTGGCCATGTCCTGCAGGGACATGTGGTCCAGGAAGAGGTGCGTGAGCTTGGCCATGGACACTGCCTCTTCCCCGAGGTAAGTCATGGGGTTATAGCTCAGCTCCAGACGAGTCACCTCTGGCAGTCTGGATGGTATGAGGGAGAAGTGCGGAGAATGATTTCTGTCATCACTAAAATCTCACCATATAAGAGAGGCATGGAGTTTCCTACCCAAACATCAGACTGATAACTGATACATGAATTGATATTGATGATATTTCAACAACTATTGGAAGGACTGCTGTGGCATTTGGTGTAATCAGTTAGAGAACCCTAACCTTCAGGTAGACCTTCCTTAATGCAACGTGAAACAGTGCAGATGGTCCAAAACGCAGCAGCCCATCACCCCTCCACTCATTGACTTGCATGGTCACCTGAATTACATTCAACTCTACCTGATGTCATAGGCTTCAAAGAACATTGTCTATCATTTCACACAAGGTAATCCCAGTCCAGACTGTTCTTGTCTGTGGTTCCCCAATGGTGGAACAAGCTCCTGTCTGTCTGTCTTCAAGAATCTCATGAAAACATGTACTTCCTATCTTAATTTGTGCCTCTTTGCACTTAGATTGACCAGGTTGTTCTTGTTTGTGGTTTTGTTTGAAACATCTATTGGATGGATTGCCATTTTGGTACTGACATTTTTCCTTGGGATTAATTTGTGACAGGATGATCCTAGAACTTTTTATGTCGTATCACCATTAGGCCGTATCAGATGTATTCTTCCAATGATTGACAGCTCTGAGGCTGAGAATGAACCGAAACCACAGGAAGCGGCATACTCTGTGTAGATGTCAAACCTTACCAAGTGGCATACCTAGTCATGGTCTCCAAAGGAAAGAACTGCAGCTCATTGTGGTCCAGACTGAGACGAGTGAGCGTGAACAAACCAGCGAAGGCCTCAGTGTCCAGATAGTTCAGAGAGTTGTGACTGAGACGAAGCCATTTGATATTCTGCAAACCCTGGAAGGAGGTGAGATGGCCTTTTATTTAATGTTCCAACTACAGGACACATTCAGACTTTGTAGGTATCTTGTGAGTGTTGTGTTCGTACCTGGAAGGCCATGTTGGGGATGTAGACCAGCCGATTGTGTGTGAGGGAGAGCAGGTTGAGGAAGCCCAGCTGAGTAAAAGCTCCAGGCTGGATCTCCTCTACGCGGTTACGGTCGATCATGAGCTGCTTCAGTGAAGACAGACCATCGAACGACTCCTGGACTCACAACAAAAGACAGGAGAAATGTTTTCATCCATAACAACTGAACAGAGATGGACTGAAAGATGGTTGTGAGAACAGTAGCTAGAACTTTTTTTAAACTATTTTTTTTCTGTTTGACCACCTGATAGAGGATCTCAATGTTGTTGTTGGCCAGGTTGAGGAAAACCAAGCGACCAAGGCCACGGAAAGCCCCCTCCTTCACCCTGCGGATGTTACAGCGCTGCAGCGACAGGTGAGTCAGGTAAGGAGTGTGCCTGAAAGCCCCGGTAGGAAGTTCCTGGATGCCGTTACCCCGAAGATCCAATTTCACTGTGATCTGTTGTGAAAGGAGACATATTACGTAAGATGGAAGAAGTTGGGAACTACTTATACAATAGAAAATGTGTTGATGTGTGTTAATAAGACACCTCATCAACAGTAGGAGGAACTTGGGTGAGGTTCTTGTTAACGCAGGTCACGGTGAGCTGGATCTGGTCACACACACAATGCTGTGGACATTTAGCTGTGTGAGCTGCAGGGATGCAGAGGAGCAGCAGGCTGAGCAGGGGGGGCCACAGGGCGTCAGGACTGAGGTGGAGGTGCATCTGAGAGGGAAAATAACAGCAGCACTGACTTCATTCAGACTTCTGTGTGAGGTGGTAATTCATAGTCTGGCTCCTCTTGGCCAGTGACACAGTAAATAATACCAATGTTGATTTTCCCATTAGCCAACAAGTAGCTCCTGTTTTGATTTTTACATGCAAAGTGCCCTAATAGATCCACTATTTACCCATTAAATAATCACTGAACTTACACACAGTTTATCCTTGGAAATGTCTTAAAAGAAAATACTGAATCAAAACTGAAAGCTTTGACGCTATTTTGTGTTAATTAGATAACTCCACCGATGTTTTTCTATATTAAACCTGTTGTCCTCTCTAAAAGGAATACACCTCATTTCATATAACTTGCATCATTGTAATACATCACATATAGCCTACTGATCAGGTGTGAACATGTTATGCGACCGCAGACTTTCTGGCTCAAAGCCATATACAATTATATGCATACACACTGATACATCAATCTGAAGGATAGGCCTATGTGTATTCATTTATCAGTCACAGGGGACAATTCCTGCAGAGAATACTTTCATGTAAGTCTTAAATTTAGCTGAAGATAGTACTTTTTTTTTTGTATCTTAAATGTGGAATAAAAGTAAAATGATTGTTTTATTTAAGAAAATGATATTCTGAGTATGTTTGAGCATCTAATAAGGACCTTTACTTTGAGGAACAGGGCTGTGTATTGTGAAATGGTGTGCAAGTAAAGAGTCATCGTTTACCACCTCTGTCAGGGAAAGGTGTGTGTCATGTTGTTCAACACTTCCTTGTTGAAGCTCAGTTTGGTGAAAAATTACTCCATCCTTCTGTACTTTGGGGGATTAGTGTCATTTTGGTCGGACTGGGCTGCCCAAGTCTTCACTGGAATGCCTTAAAACCACATTCCCATGTGGGATCAACAGTCCTGATCCACAGGAATGGACACAGAGAGCTTCACAGCTCCACACTGAGATTTGACAAAATGTTGATAAAACCATATCATGGCTAAACCTGTCTGTCAGAGCTGCTGCACCAAACCGTGAACAAGAAACACATCAGCATTTCATTATTTCATTAAATGCAGTCAGCTGTGAGGCTGCAGGGAAACAGAGCCTACTGTACACTAAAACCTCTATGAAAAAGAGTGATATTTTACCAGGGTACAATATTTTTGTTCTTACGACCCCCTGTGCAGTAAAGGGGCCAAGAAACTAGAGACGGAGGAATTTCCTCTGGCCGGGCTGTTTGTCCTGGTCCCCCCCTCCCGGGATCAACAGTCCAGACCGCAGAGGAGCGGCCGCGCCGGGCGGCACAAAGACGCACAGTGTCTCTCTCTGCTGATGTTACACCAAGCTGCGTTTCCTCTGAAAAAGATGTTGTCCTCCTCTGACCAGGGCCGGTAAGAACACCGCTCTCCATAGGATCTTTACAGCAGCATTTATTCCTTTATCTAGTTATATATTTTCATTTTAAATACATTTCGCTGGTGTTGCTGTGCGCAACAAACATAATTTTATCTGATCTATTTTTGGACACAATCAATTTAGACAAATATCAGCCTTATTTGTCCACTTTCAACACATAATAATGGTTAAAAATAAAAATCAAGTCATAAGACGTAAAATGCCTGTAGATACTGACATCTGAATGGATGGATAATTGAACATGTTTACATCCAGTGAAGCTTTAAGTTGTCTGGTCCCTAACAGCGACTCCACCTGAACTTAAAGGCCTATGTGTGTGTGTGTGTGTTCATACCGGGGACCCGCACACACTCACCATGGTTGGGTCGTGGTTCCGTCCAGCTGCAGGTCGTTGACTGGCCGCTGACTCTCTCACGGTCTCTGCTCCGTCTGCAGCTCTTCCCCCGGCTGTCCCCCCATCCAAAACAAACTCCGTTTATCCCCTCATTCACTGACACTCCCCCCCTCCTACACACACACACACACCTCCAGCTCCCGCCTCTGGAGCCTGAACACTGCTCCTGTGAGCCTGTTAAAGGAACAGTTCATTCAAAACTCAAACTTCGTCAACTCTTTCACTTCTGATTAATCTGGTCAGTCCATCTGAGCTTTCTTATTCTATTCACAGCTTCTCCAGACTGCTACTATTGCAAGATTATATATTAACACAAGTCATGCAATTAATGAATAAACTGTGAATAAGTGAACTGAATATGTGATATAGTGGATTTACATTTCCCCTGATATCTCATCTAGGTTAAGACTCTTAAAACTACTTATTACTACAATGGACCTGTGTAAGAACATCAGTCGAAGGGGATTACTCAGCAAACACACAGAGTCAGGCTTGTTAGATTGGTTATATTTAAAACAGAGCATTCAAATTAGCAACATGTCAGGTGAACAAACATCACCTGAACAATACAAATGCAGTCCACACACTAATGTTATTCAGATTATTCAGAGGATTATCTAAATGCCATTTCAGTTTATTCCACTTTCATCCTATTTCCCTTAAATGCTCCATTACATCACCGACACATAAAGAGCTATATGAGGTAACACGCTCAGTGAATGCAACAAAAGTCACAGAGGAGGATATGTTCCAAATAAAATAGATATAATGGATTGAAGAAAAAAAAAGAAGAAGAATAGAAACATCAGGTAAAAGTGGTTCTGGTCCCCTGAGCTCTGCAGTGTTATGACTGCGCTCAGTGCAGGGCAATACACACACATGCTGTGTATTCAGGTTCATGGGTGAGTGTGTGGTGCAGCCCATTCCTGATCACAGTCTGATGCACACAGTGCTCTGACTTGACTGGGCCGCATGAGCAGCAGTATGATGATGATTATGGTGATTGGACAGACTGTCCTCAAAGTTTTTCCTCTTCTTCTCCCCTCACCATGAAAGGTTTCAAATAAGCACTGTCAAAACATAACAACAACAGCATGTGAAGCAGCCTAGCGCTACCACACAACAATGAGGTCAGCTTGTTACCGCTGAATAAATGATTCTGAGAGATACTAGGTTGTTTTGTTCAGTATGATCTGCATGTACAGTCATCTCAACTTTAGCCAGTTCTCAGCTCTCTGTAATAACTATTCAGTGTAACAAATATCAGAGCATTGAGATACTGGTTAACAAAGACACAGCAGATCTATAGTTGTGATTATCAAAATCCTGTCAATATCTAATGGCACAGTTTCTTTTTACAGTTTATCAAGGCCTGGAAATAACCTTAGTCTGTTAATTCAGATGTTTACATCACTGTGATGCGAGCCTGCTGAAATAGATGTGTTGTTTTGCTGTGGTTTCCCAGTGAATTTTGAAACTAAATGCAAAGCGATATGTTGCAAAAAAAAGTGCCAGATTGACATTGTCTGATGTTAGATTTTTTTTTTTTAATTTTTTAATTCCCTACACATTAACCCCTTGGTTCTTTCATGTGTAGTTCTATATTTCTGTTATTTGTATCTACATTTTCTATAAAAATATAAGTCACAAGGATAAGTAGAAAAATAAAGATTAAGTGAATATGGACAGTCTTCTTTATGCCTTCATAAAATATACAAATTAAATGCAGAGTTCAGTGGTTGTCCCAGTCCCTTGTTCAAGTGTAAATCATCCCTGTTGATTTTGTTGATGGAAAAATGAATGTCAGTGCAGTGTGTGTGTGTGAGTGTGTGTGTGTGTGTGTGTGTGCGTGCGTGCGTGCGTGTCCCAGTGTTGTTACTGGTGGCTGATCAGTGGGATCAGCATTAGTTGTGGCACCTCATCTCCAGAGCAGAGCTCAGCCTCTCTCTGGCTGAAGCACAGGACTTGAAAGCTTCATTATTCCTGCAGAAAAACAGAGAACACACAAAAACCCTCATGACCCCTATGCTGCTACAGATTTCAATTAAAAAATATATATATTTGAATGACAATGAGCAGAGGCAGTGTGCTTCATACATTAAAATACACAGAAGTGTATGTTTTTCTTAAGAATTAACAGTTTCTTGTACCTTTTATTAAAAATGTGGCTTTATGCTTTAATTTATCTTTACAGGCTTCCTTCAGATTAGATGCAATAACCTTTAAAAGAAAGATTTTCCTACTTGGACATGAAGGTGTGAAGCAGTGAGGCATGATGCTGGGGGAAGTAATCCTGTTGGACAGCGTGTTCCAAACAAAACAGCTGACCTGGGACCAGTGGCACCTTTTTCATCTTCCCCTCTCCCTGAAACACAGAATAAATATAAAATAATGTCTTTCTTTACAATAAAAAGTGATTTCTGCATCACCATCATTTTGGCAGGAATCAATGACAGCTTTTCAATTTTGGAAAGTTCTTGCATATCAAATTAAAAGTTGAACATCTGCATTGTGGCAGACAAACAAAAGAGACCTACAGAGCTTTGATCTAAGTTGGTGTTTAGGCAACGTTTATGAACAGTTCTTGTTGTTTTATGTTATCTCACTCTTGCTGCATCATTATCTTGGAAGAAGAAGGGCTGTGGGAACTACAGCAACACTGTACCTTGAGGATTCCCATCATGACCAGCAGTGTGGACAGGAAGCAGTACGACTGGAGGGTCGGAGCCGAGAGGAGCTTTTTCAACGCAGCATCTGTGGAACAATGTGATACAGGTCAGCTGAATGAGACGGCAGAGGTGTAATCCATCAACACAAAACATATTTGAACCAATGAGAGAGCAGCAATTCTCACAGCAGCAAAACACTATTGTGTCCATCCACAGTGCGGTGTGTGGTTGCAGTTAGGTAAGCTGCATTCTGCAGTTACATAGAGTATTTAATGTACGTACTGTAACTTCATGGTTAAAACTCATTAGAATGTTGAGAGAAAGTAGTGTGTTGTTTACCAAACGTTTCTAGAACGGCTGTCTTGGTCTCTGGTTCCTCGCTGTACAATGAAGCGATTTTCAGGAGGACATCAGCAGACTTGTGTGGGTCAGACACATCAACCTGGTTAGAAAGGACAAGAGGTTCAGTAATAGGCCCAATCCTAATATGTCGGCTATGGCCTGAGCTCCAGACCCTCACAGACTTGAATGAAAACCCTTGGTCAGTGACTGAGGGGCTCAGATGGCATCAAGAGGAGTGGGACAGTGTGGGACATGTTGTACTGAACTGTGCAGCTGGAACTTAAGATTTTACATTCCCTATTCCTTCCCTTTGCTTATAATAATATATAATATTTATTCATTTATATCTATAATATTGTAGGTGAGAGAGACACAACTTTTCCATTCTTCTGTATAGACATACAGAGAATTGACAATAAAAATCTTTGAATCTTTGAAAAGAATAATAATACTGGATCAGATTTCAGTTTGTTTCTTTCAAGCTTGTTTGGTAACCTCCTCCTATATTATCATTTATTCTGTCTTGTCGTTGTATAGAGTTTTTTTTTCTTTTACTTCTTGGTGAGCTTTGGTAACTACAGTAACCCTGTATTTATTGTTACAACACACAATGAACTTGGGGTAATTCCCTCAGACAAAGTGTGGAAATGCAGACTTGTGGAAAGTGTGCATGAAGTGCTATAACAGTGTAGATATCCCTCACACCCTCGATGGTTGGATAGTGGGACAGCACTAAGACCTCAGGGACCTGCTGGGAACATTCCTCAGAGTCTGTGAGTCTGTGAGGGAGGACAATGGGGTTGGGCCACAGCTTATACCCACTCTCTGCTGGGACACTTTGTCCCCCTTTTTTCTTTCTTTTAAATCCCACCTGTTGCAACAGGTTGGACCTCATCTCTCCTAGCTGAAGGAGCTTCTCCACAGAGGGGCAGCTGAGGAAAGACGTGATCTCTGCCTGTAGGGGATGACAAAGGCACATCAGAAACACGGCAGAAATTCTGGTTTAAGCTTCCAGTCAATGCAATGTAATTGCGTCAGTGGCTAAACATGCAACGAGTCATACGAGTTACTGAAAAACAAACCTCGACAGGGAAGTCTGAAGCTTTCAGTTTACGAAAGATACTTTGACTCATTGATATATTAATCTTAAATCTATAATTTTAATAAATGTGAAATATGATACAGATTACTACAAAAACAAAACTGACAAATATAATATATGAAATAAGTTTAGAAATGTGTCATGTGTTATCTTACTGGACTCTCTTCTTTTCTTGTCACTCCATTTTCCTTCACAATTCCTCCGTCTTCCTCGCTGTCCTCATTACAGTCGTCATTCACGTGGTGATCATCATCATTTTCATCATCATCATCATCTTCTTCTTCTTCTTCTTCTTCTTCATCATCATCATCATCATCTTCCTCATCTTCAGGTTCTCCTTCATCATCACTACAGGATTAAAATGTTGGTTCAAATCTTTGCTTTAAATTGTTATTGTGCTGGTAAACAAACCGGCCTCAGGAGAGACTGATTGCATTACATAATGACAACGTCATTCAGTATGTTACCTGAGTGATGCCAGCATGTCTCCTTTATCCATGTTCTCCATGGCCTCTCTCAAAGCCTCGCAGCCTTCCTCGCCCAGACAGTTACCTATTTATCATGTACAGATCGGTTTCAATCTTTACAGCTCTTTAGTATGAACCATTTCTTAAACTATTTAAAGGGATAGTTCGACATTTTGGCAAATTAGGCCATTGTCATAATCCCTATAGTTTTAGGAGTAGGTTTGTTACCTTTACTCATCAAATACACAATCCAACAACTCCAAAACGCTCTCGTGGACAAGTTGTGACCTGCACATTCACCACGCTATGAGATAATAACGGAACGTTACGAGACCGTAGCGTAGCTCTGAGCAGCTTGCGGCTCTGCTGTGCCGTTCTAAAAATAGCTTGCACCAACAATTAAAGGTAACAAACTTACTCCTAAAACTATAGGGATTATGGCAATGGGCCAATTTGCCAAAAATGTTGAACTATCCCTTTAAATTATTTACGATTAAACATTTTTCCTTTTTATGGCAAAGAGAGGTTTGCTGCTACTTTCGCAATGAGAGCAGTCAGCGTGCTCACCATTCAGATCCACTTTCTCCATGTGAGGTTTGTCCGTGACAGCCCGAGCCACCACTAGAGCAGCTGCCTCCGTGATCTCACCGAACGACAAATTCAGCTCCTGTAGACGAGGTGCATCAGAAAGCACTGTAATCGGGCTGGAGACAAAGCTGATGCAAACACCCAATAAAATCCACACGTTGACAGTGAATTTACCTTGAGGATTGGCAGCCCCTCTCTTAAGACTGCAGCGAGGGCAATGGCTCCTTCAGAGCGGACCAGACAGTCGCCAAAGTTGATCACCTGGACGTTTCTCAAGTGCTTCAGAGCCTGTGGAGCAAACAGAAGAAAAGCATGGCCAGAAAGATCAGTTTAAAAACAAAAAGAAAAACAGATTCCACAGTCTCTCTCTCTTTGTGTGTGTTTTTCTTCTCTTTTTTTTTTTTACCAATACTGATCTATAAGTGAGATTTGGCGATCCACAGCAGATACTGATCATTTTTTGGCATGCATTGCAGGTGGCTTTGTAACAGTTCCGCATAGCTGACATATTGTTTCGTTTTCATGTGCAGTCACACTACAAAAGCACACTGTCCTTCTCTCAGCCTCAGAAACTAAAGTAGGAGCCACAGGTGATTGATCTTATGGTTGGTCAATGTCATATGTGGTGAACTATGAAAAAATAAGGAGGCCTCACCTGTGCCATGGCCAGTGTTCCCTTCTTGGTGAAAGTGTTGTCATTGAAGTTGAGGACACGGAGCTCTGGGTTGTGTCGCATGGCTGAAGCCAACGCCATCACACCTGCGTAGTTGATACCATTCTGGGGCATGTGGACTTCCTCCAGGCTGCCAATCAGCTGACATAGAAAGGCAGAGAGGAGTTTAGAGTCGAAAGGGCTGCGATTTATTCAGATGACTTTTTTTTATCTGACCAACAGTGCAGAACGCAAATATATCACATTATATATCACATTTACAATAGTACGAAACAGACAAACGCAGCAAATTTGCTTGATAAATATCTGTGACTGTTAACTGATTATGTAACAGTACTGTATTCATTTTCTGATGATTGAATAATTGATTATTCCACTCACTTTGATCAAGTGGTTTTCCTTAATTTCATATTTACTGAAAATGCTGACAATATACAGAACAGTCTAAAAGAGTTTGAAGTTTCAGAGAATATTTTTCAGTGAAGTCATTTTTTTCATGATAATACTTGTATGATACTTACTGACAATAATTACACAATGTAATGACTCCTTAGTTTACACTGTTTACTGATAGTTACCCTTAACAGAATCAGAAAACAATCATAGTTTCAAATTTTGGTCGTCCAGTGTTAGTCCATGTATTAGAAGACCTGTCAGTCAGAGGGGTGTGTGTGTGTGTGTGTGTGTGTGTGTGTGTGTTCTACCTGAAAGGCCCTGGCCAGAGCACTGGCTCCTTCATTTTCCAGGCGGTTCCTCCCTGCGATGAACACTCTCAGTTTGACTGGCGCTCCGAGGGCTGATGACTGTCTGTGGCACTCAATCAGAGCTTCGGCCAAGATCTACAAAAAACATTCACCACAGTTACTGGTTTAGTCCAAATCTGGAACACTTTACAGACAAGCACTATCTACAGCTCGCTATTTGTGAGAATGATATGTCAAAACCACACAAAGGTCTGTGAACTCACCTTTCCTCCTCCGATGCCCATGCCACAGTTGTTGAGCCGCAGTTCCCTTAAGGTGTGGCAGGAAGGGCTCTTCAGGAGCTGTTCTATCCCCTTCACGCCATCCGGCCCAAAGGCATTATCACTCAGGTCTAACTCAGTCAGCCTGGCCCCAGCACTCATCAAAGCACTGCCCAGAGACCTCTGAAAAAACCCACAACAGAGAACATGTGAAGCAGTCATGGTCCGATAGTGAAAATCAAATAATTGTTTCAAATATGCCATCACAAAACATATGAACTTCTCACCAGAGCTGTTGGGATTTCAGACCGCAGCCTCCCTGTAAACATGTCGCTCCAATAGCATCTCTGAAAGACACACAAGATTTTTCACAGACAAATTAGTGTGATGTATTCCTTACTGCAACAACAAGGACATGAACGTAAAAAGAATGTATGGACTAAAAGTATTAACACCCACTTATGTTTTAAGGTAGAAGGTTTGAATGCTTTATCAGTTTTAATCTTATTAACAGAATAGTGTTAATACAAATATAAATGTTTCATTGTGTGTTTATAAAAGTAAAGCTTTAGTCTGATTGTTAATGAAACTGATAGTTATACTATGGTCACCTTCCCTGGTTTATTTGCACATTAAAGCCTATGTGGGACATGGCTACAGCCTGCCTTGCTGGTAATGGACAAAATGAACTGAGAAATACCTGGAGCAGGTCTTTACTCTCCAAAGCTTTGGCAATTGCCTGTGCTGCCTCCACGCCAACAGTGTTTCCCTCCAAGCGCAAAGCCCTCAGACCCTGGTACTGCTGTATGTCACGGACCAGCTCCTCCACTGAAAACACAGAGAGCAGGTTGGTTTATAATGTCTGAGGGTAAACAGGGTCCAGACCCTTCACATCTACACAGTAGACCATGACTACTGAAACCAAGCTCAGTTGTTGTGCTCCATGTTGGCCAGTTCAGCATCTAACCTGACTCAGCATTGTCCAGCTTCAGTCCCAGGCCTTTATAGCTCAACTCTCCATCCCCGACATGAGTCTTGGAGAGGGCATCAGCGAGCTGTGCGATGTCATCTGAGGCCATAATGACTCTGTTAGAGACATGAAACAATAAGGAAATCAGGTTTTAGTGACGCACTTTACAAATAAATGAGCAGATATGACATTTAATGAACAACAGCATACCCAAAATTCACAAGTGGTATGGCGAGAATTGATACAAGAGAAAACGAATCATTTTCTAATGTAAACAAGGGAACTATCAACAACAGTGAAGTTAGCTATTTAGCTTCACCGGTGCTAACTAGTAACGTTAAAAGTGCGCCACCTGAGAGAGGTTGACAACAACAATTAAACTAAACTAAATGTGACCGTGAGTTTTGACGTTATAAAGTCAATTCACGTGTCGGTCATCTATTTATCGGCCATACAGCTCTGGATACAAGTCATAAACCCGTCACTAAGGCTGACAACTTACCACAAAGAGAGAGTAGTTTCCAGTGAAGAGACAGGGAACACGCTCCGCTCCTTCCGCGCGGCGCGCCGGTTGCTAAACGATGTGATGTCATCACGCTGCCCGCCGACTTCTTCGTTGATTACGTGACCGTCAGCAAAAAGTGATGGGAAGGGATGGGAAGGGATGTTTTATCGCCACCTGCTGTTGCCTCGGAAACCCCGGTCTTAAAAAGTTTTAAAATAAAGATATCAAGCAAACATTTGGCACTAAAAATGAACACTCATTTACATTTTTACGCACATGAAAAACAGAGCATTAACAAATACCGTTGGAGGGTGTGTTGTTAAAAGACTTTGACCAGAAAATAATGGTTTAAGACAGACAAATCAACAATACATAAGTGGATTGATATAATTTATAATATAGGCTACAGGCTATGGGGAGATTACATTACATTCAAACTAAGGAATCAAGCCGATATTTCTGAAGAAAACTGGTCAAAATGGCTCACATGTGTGTCAACTTAAGACCTGATTTCATATAGATAGCAAAGATGGTCAAACCCTTTAATAGAAAATGTGTTTTCCTATTTCCAATCAGCATCTTTATGTCTGTTATGTTATGTTGTTATGTAAATTCATGCAGAAGAATCAAAAAATCGAATCAAAAAAGCCTGATGCTGGATGGTTAAAGGTACGAAAGGATCCTCTATATTTTCCCATCCTGCAGCAAAGAGATGAGCCGTCCACCACCGCTGCTTTCCTGGTCCATCTAGGTGTCATGAAGAGGATGACCCGGGCCATCCAGAATGGCCTCCACCACACTCAGTGCACATCTCTCCACCACATCCCCCAGTGAATCATCCATCAGGGAAACATGACTAAAGTCTCCAGCTATCATTAAAAGTGCCTCAGGAGGATGTTAGTCTGTATCCTAGCAACAACTTCCTGAGAACTTCAGCAGTTGCCATGGGTGGGATGCACACAAGTAGGGTTAAGATTTGAAAAAATGTCTACTTTCTGAGGCCCTATCCACACGAAAACGCAGCTTTGCAGGGTACAGTCCCCCCAAACCAGATGAAAAAAGTTTTCCTGTTTCTAATAGGCCTATCTCGAGCTTTTCATCACTCTTGTTGGGCACTGGGCAGAGAGTTGACATTTCCCAATATGACTGACGGCATCCACCATCTGCTCCATTTTCAATGAAATAAGCTCCTCTCCTGAAGAATCCCCTCTCCCCACAGGAGTAGGCTATATCCATCAGTAGGTGACAAAATACGACAAAAACAAAAAATAAAGCAATGGTTGAGGAGAAACTCAGAGCTACCAGACTTTGCTGCCACCAGTTGAAGTGCATACCGAATAAAAAGTTAATTTAAAACAAACAAACAAAAGATACAAAACATATGTGTGTGTGTGTGTGTGTGTTTTGTATCTTTGTTTGTTTTAAATTTACATTTAGTGTCATATGCTTTGCCATCCTCACTGACGTTTTGAATATGTTGTGTAGTCATATATATAATAGCCTATATATCATTTAATTGACAACAGTTGACAACACAACATATTCAAAACTGCAAAACATATCAGGAAAAAAAAAAAAAGAAAGAAAAAAAAACTATAAATCAACACTGTGCACACACTGGCTGTGATAAAGTGTCTGCTGCCCTCTGGTGACCACACTTGTTGTGGAAACTTGTTGCGATCCGCGGCACTGGCCAAAACAGCAGCTAGCACTGAGCCAGCTAGCGTTAGCAGGCACTCACTCTCCAGCAGCAGCAGCCGCAGCCGCAGCGCAGAGAAAGAAACTCGTGCTCCGTCCACACACCAATGACAGGGACACTAAACCCACAGATATGCGCCTGGATATTCACTGATATTTGGCTGGGTGGTTTTTCCTATTTCTATCGCCAACGCTCAGTGAGGCTGTCTGTGGTCTGAGAGGCGCGGTAACCTAACTCTGGGTGAGTTGAGCCGAGCTGGTCCGGGGGCTTTGGCCATTAGCTGGGACTCCACTTAACTTAGCTAACTTACCAGGTAGCTGTTAAAAACACCGGAGTTGTATGCAGTGTAGCCTTGTCTGTCAATTGAACAGCGATTCTTTGCAAACAACACATGAAACAATCCATAATCCACATATATCAAACGCTATCTTAGCTTTCTTCATTTTTTCAGTCAAGCTATTTTATGGTGGTTAGCATTTAGCATGTAGCCTGGGTGAGCAGGTAGCGTTCTAGCTAACTGATCCCAACCATCGGTAAATAAACTTGAGTAGCATTAATATTGTGTGTGCACAAACGACAACACAGACAACAGCAGCTAACACGACCCTAACCAACCTTAGTTATTAATTTAAAAGCACCTCCGTCGGTGTAAGGTTTATTTGGAGCTAACGAGCTGCTCGTCTGCATGTCACGATAACGTTAACTATTTATATTTTTGTAGTGTGTAATCAGGTCATATCATGTATATTGTCCCATTCTTAAAAAAAAAAGAACCCAGTTTTTGCGTCAAATGTATCTCATAGTGTCATCCTCACCAGGACAAAATGCTACCGTAGCTAACACTAATCAGCAGCCGACTTCACCGTTAGCTGTCCCCGCTATTTGTTTACGCAAGTCCGATGATTGCTAAGCATGTTTTGGTGGCAGGCCTTGGCTTGTATTGGAAGACTATATGAGTAGTTTGAGGCATTTGAAAGTGTCTTTAATAATTGCAGGTAAGAGTCGTGTCCTTATGTCAGGTTAGTTGAATTGTAGCTATTGTGTTGCAAGAACTGGAGTTTCATACTGTTGCAAATCAACGTTGTCCTCTCCCACAGGATATGGATCCTGAACGACTGAAGCGACGAGAGGAGATCCAGAGAGCAATGAGCTTTATCCAGTAAGTGAACAAGCGTCCGCCACCTCACCTGCAACCAACACGCAATAAAGTGGGCAACACTTGAATGTGAATAATGCTAATAATGCTATCTTATATTTCTGCTCACAGGTCATCATTGCCTTTCCCAGAACCAGAGAGTTATGAGGTTTGTGTTGACTCCGTTAAAAAATCAAGGATGTGCCCTAACCCTACCATAATCATGACCACTGACTTAAATCTGAACTTCTGTTGTCTTGTCCTCAATCTTTCTCTTTTGCTTTCCTTGTTCTCCTCTTCATCATCTCATTCTGTCACCCGTGGGCCATCTCATATTACCCCCCTACCCCCCATTATTCGATCCTTTGTCTGTTCATAATCTCTGTCTCATTCCCTTCAGGCATTTCTGACCCAGTTGGTGTGTAACTTGTTGGATGAGGGTAATTGTTGCTTCCGAGATGGGGACTGGCGTCAGGCGACTCAGCAGTATGGGGAGGGAATAAGTGTCGCCCGCTACGCCCAGGCTGAAGCTCTCATCATTCCTCATGAGCTGCTGGAGAGCCTCTATGTCAACAGGGCTGCTGCTTTCTATCAGACGGTGAGGGGGAGAAGGGGAAAGGTCGGGATGTGTCACCTGCAGATGTACATGACAGATCTTTGTGTGGATGAGTAGGAAGCTGTATTGGGTGGATATTTAGATGACTTTTCATTTGTCAGTAACTGGCAAACCAGTGAGGGTGTTAAACTGTTAGTCTCAGAAAACACACACACACTGAGTAATTATGACATTATTTTTTGTGATACCAAAATAGATTTTGTGTGAATCAGACAGATTTCTGTTACCCATATGACTCAACTGTGCAAGATTATCTATTGCATGTACAGTTAATTCAACCACAGACTTTCAATTCTTCGTCACCATAGTCGGTCTCGGTAGGAGTAGACAGTGGGCTTGATGGGGGGTGTTAAAAGTTTGACACATAATAGATACCCGCCAGTTTGACAACTCTGTGTTAGTGTTTTTAAATTTACATATAGCATGATTGCCAGCAGGAATGTTCTGATGTTATGTGGCCACTAAGTTTTGCACATTTGCATTCTACATTATGGGATTTTCTTTTTTTTTTGCAGTGTCAGCTGACTGCTCAGTGTTAAACGGAATGCAATGTCTTTCTTTTCTTTTTTTAGAGAGAGTTTGACCGAGGTGTTCAGGACTGTGACAGTGCGCTGTATGTGTCAGAGGGGAGTCGCAGGGCTTTGTACCGGAAAGCACTTTGTCTGAGGGAGTTAGGACGACTCAGAGAAGCCTATGAGTGTGGAACCAAATGTCTCCTCACAGCGCCACACGTAGGTTATCAACGCCAAAAATCTTTACAAATATTATTTTGAAATGAAACATTTTATATCTTGTCCAGTGAATTATTAACGTAAAGGGATTCTTCAACATTTTGGCAAATTCGCCTATTGCCATAATCCCAATAGTCATAGGAGTTGGTTCATTACCTTTAATTATGAGTGCATGTTGTTTTGAGGTCCGCTGCTCAGCGAACACAATGGAGGTGAGCGGTACAGGTCCCCTGTCCCTTAAAACTCATCAAATAAATACACAATCCATCAACTCCAAAACGCTCTCGTGGAGAAGTTGTGACCTGCACATTCACCACGCTATGAAATAATAATGTAACATTACGAGACAGAGTTGTTTTCGAGGCAAATGCAGCCGGAACTACATTCCAGACACAGCTGCTGGGCGGAGGGATTTCAAAAGTGCAAGTGGTTCCAAGTTTTTGCTTCGTGTGTTGGAATGTTACATGATTATTATATAGCAGGGTGAATGTGCAGGTCACAACTTGTCCATAAGAGTGTTTCGGAGTTGTTGGATTGTGTATTTGATGAGGTTTGATGATGATTATGGCAATAGGCGAATTTGCCAAAAATGTTGAACTATCCCTTTAAGGTAGCAAGCAATAAGTACTAGCTTTTCTTGATGTATGATCTCAGGACCGACAGGTGAGTGAGCTGGCCCAGGATCTAGCCAATAAACTGGGTTTGAAGGGCCGTAAAGCTTACGTCAGTCCTCAGACGGAGTCCACAGCCAATGACGGGGAGAGTCACGGGGAGACCTCCCCACCCACAGGAGAGGTGGGTGCTGTCGTCATGGTGTAGAACTTGCAGTTTGGCGACTCACTTCGAGGCTGATGAGGTCGTATTCTCTCTTTCTCTGCAGATGTCCTCCAATGGGCTGGAGTCGCTGGGTGACATTGGACCAAGTACGTCAAACCTTGAACATGTGTGATCTCACACAGCCTCCCCTCTCTCTGTTCACACATTTATCCCCTCCTCTCCATTGCTGTTTTTCCTTCTCGTCAGCGGACATATCAAGTGCACAGTGCATCCCAGCTCCTCTAGCAACGCCCATCCCCGTCAGCGATGAACCAGCCACCCCTTGCACCGACCTGTCGGAGAGCCCCAGCAGCCAAGCCCTGCCTCCGATGCCATACTCTGTCCCAGTGTCGGAGCACATGGAAGAATGCAGCAGCGTCATCAAGGACGAGCTGGACAGCCTGTTGGACTGCATCCCCAAGAAAGTCAGTGAGGCGAGTGAAGGAGAGACAAACAGACACACCTTTTCTTTCCGTTGTTACTTCAGTAGCAACGTTGATTTTAGGTGTTTCATCTTATTGTCATTTCTCTCCTCCTTCTGCTCTAGAGTCCAGTCCAGGGTGCTATACCCACCAACCTCCCCAACACTGCGGTCGCTCTCCGGCCTCCGTACTCTCCCAACCTCCCAGCCCCGTCACCCAAGCTTCCTCCAGCTTTCTTCAGCTCTCCAATGAGTGAAATGCCCCCTCTGGAGCCTTACTCCCCTCTGGCCCAGCGGGACCGGGACCAGTGCTCCCCCCAGGCGCAGGACGCACTGGGAGGCTTCCCCACAGTGGCTGCGGATGGTGAAGGGAAAGCAGGGATCGCGGCCGGTGGGCTGGACTCGTTGTCTGAGTACACTCTCCCAGGTGAGCGAAGCGGTTAAAGTCTATTTATTGATTTTGGACTTAATTTATTTAGTGCATATAAACAGTTGGGATATAATACGGATGTTTTTAAACTTTAAAGTCATCAGATATCTTGTCGCAATATTCTTAAATGACACATTGAATGTATTTTTTTTGACTGTGATGATTTACAACCAAGAAAAGATGTGTTGTTACTGAAAACCAGAAATTAATTGTAATCAAAGCTGCTATTCATATCAATGCTGATGAGTCAGACTGGTCAGTCATGAAGCAAATTGCTAAAACACAACCCCAGAGTTTTTACTAAATGCTTCTTAAGGTGCTCAAACCTTAAATAACGTGTGTGGACACCAGGTGTAAATGTAACAAATGTGATGTGGACGAAGCCTTATGAAGATGAGTTCATAATATTCAAATGGTAGAGGAATACAAAAGCAGCGTGATCAGTACAAGCAGCTGAACTTGCTCTTGCGCAGTTAGCAGAGCGCAGCTCCTAGGGAGTTTAACCTGAGGTGTGTGTCAGCAGCAGACCGTGTGAGTCAGCATCATTACAATATGGTGTCTGACACCAACGTCCTTGTGTCTGTGGTCTTCAGGGGGACGAGTGTGTCACAGCTTCATCCCGGGAATGCGCAACAACAATGCTGCACATGCAGTGAGTAAACACACACATCATCATCATCTTCATTTGTCACCTTTTGAAAGGCAGACTGGTTTTAAATTGTTGCTTTAACAGCCATTTCTCTCTATGCAGCTTCTTTTAAATTTCATATTGCATCTCCTTTTCCTCTTCTTCTTTCCAGAATGGTCCAGCAGGAACAAACCTGTCTCTGCTCTCCAGGAATCCTCTAGCAGCCACACATGAGTTTCGGCAGGCCTGTCACGCCTGTTACAGCCGAATAGGTCGGTTCAAGTTCCCCCCCTCTTTTTTCCTTTTATTAAACAGCTTTTTTTTTTTAAACAGCTTTTTGTTTTCCTTCTTTATCCAAATATTCATAATGGGATGTTGCATTGTTGCATTCTCCATCGTCTCATAAACTGGACATGTTGTCTCATGTGATTATTTCAAGCTTTGTCTTTGAGCAATGATTTATCATTTTAAAAGAGTTACAAGTGGAAATTGTGATGCACTGTAACTTAACCATCTCTTTTCTTCTCTTGCTTGCAGGTCCACATGTGATGGACTACAAGTATCAGCCAGAAGCCGCACACCGCTGCAAGCGGGATGTTCTGCTCTGCCGCCTCAAGAACACAGATGACCCCACCTGGAAGAGGATCCGGCCCCGGCCTGCGCGGAACAACTTCTTGGGGGCATTTGTACTCTGTAAAGGTGCGTTTGTATGTTCTAGGTGGGACATGAAGCTGAGGAACAGCAGCCCACAGCCAGATGCAGATGACTGGTCTTTATATTTTGCTTTACATGTTCACTTTTCTTCCTCTCTGGGTCCCACAGAGGTGCAGGAGCGCCAGGAGTGCCAGTACGGGGAGAACTGTACATTCGCCTACTGCCAGGAGGAGATTGACGTCTGGACGCAGGAGAGGAAGGGCGCTCTGAGTCGAGAGCTGCTGTTTGATCCGCTGGGCAGCACGGAGCGACGGGCGCTCAGCGTCACCCGGCTGCTGCAGCTCCACATGGGCATGTTCATGTTCCTCTGTGAGGTAAGACCATATTGTGCAAGTCTGCTCTCTTCTTTTTCTTCTCCTTCAAGCTGAACCTTCAGGCACTGATCTGCATCTCTCTCCCCTTCCCACAGGAATGTTTTGACAGTAAGCCTCGCATTATTAGCAAACGCAGCAAAGAAAACTTAGCAGTCTGCTCCAACCTCACAGCTCGACACCCGTTCGACGATAACAAGTGAGTGATGTGTTACTGTCATATCTAGAGTTGGTTCAAATACAAATACAAACTTAGACTTAGTGATACTGTGATAATACAGATTTGCTGTCTCAAAAATGTATCCTGACTTACCTGAACCTGCTGCAGGTGCCTGGTGCATGTGGTGAGGTCAGCCAACGTGCGCTACAGTAAGGTGCGTCCCCTGCACCCCCTCTGCCAGTTCGACGTATGTCGCCACGAGGTCCGCTACGGCTGCCAGCGAGAAGACAGCTGCTCCTTTGCTCACTCCGTCATAGAGCTCAAATGCTGGGTCCTACAGCAGGATACTGGTAGGTAGAACACACACACACACACACAGTTTGTTAAAAAATGTCTTAAAGCAATAGTTCAACATTCGTTACCTAGCGTAGCTCTGAGCAGCTCGCGGCTCTGTTCCGCCATTCTAAAAACAGCTTGCACCGACAATTAAAGGTAACGAACCTACTCAATGGGCCAATTTGCCAAAATGTTGAACTATCCCTTTAATAACCTTCTTAAATCTAGAAACATTCAGCTTTTTACTGTAGTGAAATGAAATCCAGTACATAATGTCAGTTTATCAGATTATTTGAGGTTTCCTGTAATGGTAGAACTGAAATAAGAAACAACTGACATCAACAACTTCCTGTTAGTTGAGTAGCTTGAATTAAGTCACTGAATGTGTTGTCACAGAGCTGCTCTCTGATATTTTCTTCAGGTATCACCCATGAAGAGATGGTACAGGAGTCAAAGAGACATTGGCAGCGGCTGGAGCAGAATGCACAGAAGCAGCAGAAGGTGAGACGGGAGAGGGCACGGAGACAGACACACATCTTCTACTGTTCCTCCTCTTCAATTCTCACTGATTTAGTACAACCACTTCCTCCTGCACTGCGGTGCTGTGAAAAAGTATTTTCCCCCTTCCTGATTTCTCACTTTTTTTTGCATATTTGTTACACTTAAATGTTTTAAGATCATCAAACACATTTTAATATTAGACAAAGAAAACTGCATTTTATATTTACTGGGGTTATATGTAATATGAAAATTGTTTGATGATCTTAAACATTAAGTGTAACAAATCTGCAAAAAAAAGTAAGAAATCAGGAAGGGGGAAAATACTTTTACAGGGTTTTGTTTGGATGTTGTCATTTAAATGCTCTGTTACACCTTTCAGATGGTTGAACAGTTGTGTATCCAGTTCAACACACAGGGATGCAAACAGCGCGCCGAAAAGCGAAACTCGCTTTTTTCATGACCAATTAGGTGACCCCCCCCCCCACGCCAGACAGTTCCTCTCTTTTTTGGTCCTGACCCGTTTGCATCCCTGAACACAGAATCCAATTGTTTATGAGTCAAAAGAGCAAACGTCAAATGTCGGCTGGGTTTTATTTATAGACTTTTGGCAGCAGTGGTTGATTATTGGTCTGTGATCAATATGAACTCCTTATTTCTCTCTGTCTTTCAGCCTATCCATATCCCACATCCAAGCAGCAGTTTACCTACAGGGATGGGAATGGGGGGCGGGGGCGGAGGAATGGGAGGAGACGGCCTCGGAGGTGGCGGCGTGAGCCCAGTGGGAGGCGGAGGGGTGGGGGGCCTGGGAGCCGTAGCAGGACGGGGACGACCCCTCAACCTGAAGATGAAATTCGTCTGCGGCCAGTGCTGGAGAGAAGGACAGGTCAACGAGCCCGACAAGAACCTCAAGTACTGCACTGCCAAAGCACGGCACAGGTGATGACGACCCCCCCCAACCACTGCTACATGCACCCTGTCAGTGGGAAACGGTGTTGGACACGTTACTTTTAAAAAGTAATTAGTTATAGTTACTAGATATTTTCCCCAAAAAGTAATCAAGTTACTACATTATAAAAGTAATTAATAATTACCAGGAAAAGGAACTATTGTGTGCTGTATCACTGAGTGGGGGTTAGTTCAGATAAACAACTTTTTTCTGACTAATTGATGGACTGGAAAAAAAATATGTGGAAAAAATGTGTGTCACGGGACTTCTTTAGTCAAGTAACTTTAGTAAGTAATTTTATTGTCAGTAACAGTAACGGTGTTGTAACGGGGTAAAAAGTAACTTTTTTGAATACTCGTTACTAAAAAAAAGTGACGCTGTTATTTTATAACGCCGTTATTCCCATCACTCGTGGGAAATGACACAATGTTTGTGATGTACAAAGTAACAGCTTAAGGCCATCTATTGTAAATTCAAACTACTACAAGTTATTTTGACTTGGATCCGTCATGTCCTGTCTCCGTGTTGCCACAGTAGCATCAAAGGTGTGTAGCACAGAACTTGCCTCTCTTCTCGGACTTTGTTCTTCCATTTGTTTGGATTAACATGAGCTCTGTGTGTCTTCAGCTGGACGAAGGAGCGGCGGGTTCTGCTGGTGAAATCATTCGAGAAGAAGAAGTGGGTTGTTGTTCGGCCTCTGCCTTTCTCCCGCACCTACCCACAACAATATGACGTGAGTTCCTCCTTTTCTTTTCTTTTTCTTTTTCTGTTTTTGTTCCCTGCAGCCATCGTTCCCCTTCGCTCCCTGCCTCCACCACTCTCACATGCTGAGGGCAGCTGACTCTGCTGTTGCCTTCTGGGACAGGTGTTGTTGTAAACCTCCTCACCCCCGCAGCTCTGCGTATTTTGACGGTGCTTTGTTGTTTATTTCAAGTTTCAACTAGTTGCCTTCCCCCATCTCAGATAATTTGAATGTTTAACGGTGTGAGAAATATTTTGAGATTACATAATTTAAGCGTTCATTCAAGTCATACTTTAAACTACCAGTTAAATTTGCCCTGGTCTTTCCAGAGACTACAGAAGTTGTGGTCAATAACCGACTAAGAAACAAAATACTATCCTTTCCTGTCCTTCACTCAGATGTGTGTCCATGTGATGAAGCAGAAGAAGTGCCACTATATTGGGAACTGCTCATTCGCTCACAGTCTGGAAGAGAGGGACGTCTGGACATACATGAAGAACAACAGCTGTAAGCCCCCGCTTCCTCCAACTATTGTATAAAAAAGCTCAGTGCTGTTGAGATCAAGTTGAATGTGTTTGGACCAGTGTTTGTCATCAAACATCTCTACTAAACGGAAGAAAAATAACACACTTGTGAAGGTGTTTTACTTCTATGTTTCTAATCATATCCTGTGCTACTGTGTCTGGCTTTGCTTTGTCCACCTCCATAGTCGCAACAAAAGCCTGTAATTACACTGATTTTGAATTAGCCCACTCCACCAGAACTGATTACTCCTCCACGTAACACACTGTACTGTATCGAAGGTTACTGAGGTCGTCTTCCCTCTCTGTCTCTCCCTCTGCAGTGAGAGACATGCAGCAGATGTACGAACTGTGGTTGCAGCTCACCAATCAGAGAGGACGCACAGATAGCTCCGTTGTGACCCCGCCCCCAGAGGACAAGCAGGTCACCATAACAGCAGATTATACAGAAACCATGGTGAGTGGTAAATAAGACTTACATCAGAGGTTGATTATCTCAGCTACACAAGGCACAAACATTTTCCTCAACCAAAGAAAAATGTAATGAATAAAATGTACTGGAAAATTCTGCTCTCTTTGTTGTATGTCAGTGATACAGCTCTTTGTATTTGACACTAAAATGGAGAAAAATACGGGGGAAAAAACAAAGAAAACTGCAATGGAATCTACTATCTACTTGTTTTGGAGACGTTTTTGTGTCTGTTTTGGCTCAAGTTGACATCATTGTGTGTTTCTGAGAGCTGAGCTGTGGTGGTGTGTTGTTTCAGGGAGGCCGGCGGTTGTCAGACGGGGACGACCTCTGAGTTTTGCTGTGTTGACCAGAGGCGGGGCCGATCCACCGCTGAGCTACGTCTGGAGATGGGAGACAGGCAGGACACACCAGCTACATGTGGACAGTTTGTCACCGTTAACCAGTCTGACCTCCTCCTGCATCTTTAGCCAGCAGCGTGAGAGCAGATGGACACACAACAAAACAGTTGACCGCATACACACACACTCAAAAACACAAACACACACACACACTCTTTCACTGGTCACGATACACGAATTGCAGGCACCAATTAACACAAAGAAAAAGCTTTGTTAGTAGAAATACAGGACTTGGCTTTAGCGTTTTGTTTAGTATCATGCTGCAGTTACACAGCACCTTTACGTTCCCCTCCAGCACATTAAACCACAGACAACTAGTTCTCCTCTTACTAAAATAATCAACTAGTGCGCTCTATCTAGTGCTCTTTGGACTTTATCAATTTCTGTGTCCACCAAGCACATCTTTTATTTCTGTTTTTTTTTTTGTTTTTTTTTTAATCCTACCGCACTGAAACAATTCTTTGTTGGGCGCGCTGGTCGCAGCTCTTGTATATCGCTTGGTGACGAGTCGAGACTCAATCGAAGCTCAGCGCTCTTACACAAGAAGTTACACTTGTAACCTGTGGAGTGCCAAAAAATGCCAAGCCCTCAGTGCCGTCGATGGCCGCCGAGACTGAATAGACTATGAAGCATAACTGAAAGAGGTTCTTGGTGGACACTCCTCATTAAGCTGGATAACAACCAAATCCTACTCTCCTTCCTTCACGGGAATAAAGGGAGAGGATCAAAATAACTTTTTTTTTTGGAAATTAATGATTTTAAGGGTCTTTTTTTTTTTTTTCTTTCCCCAAGGGGAGTTGTACTTCCTTGTTATATTGTCTGCCATATTGGTAGAACGCTATGAATGTAACGCCTGCATGGGCCTTTAAAAAAAACGAGGAAATTAGTCATTTAAAACGTTGCTGTGGTTGTGGAATGTATGCAAGTATACTTAGATGCCCCCAAAAACTAACTTGTGTAACAGTTACCCCCCCCCCCCCCGATAGAAAATAAAAAGTCTGTTAATAGCTGGTTGTGTAATCACACCAACTGTACCGGTATGGGACGAGCACAGACTTGCACACACCTTCACATATAGTCACATACAGTCAGCCATTGTCCAGGGGAATCAAAGCATGCTTGAATGTCAGATGCTTTCAGGTTGACATAAAGGGGATAAAATGGCGACAAAGACAACAGTCAACCAAACATATGGGGAAAGAGAAACTGTTGTTACTGTTATGCAGTGTCATGTGCTTTAAGTAGCTGTGAAGCCAGTGCAGGAGGGCTACAGATGAAGTGACTGCAGCACACGTGCAAACTTGAGTGTAGATCAGTTCAGACCACGGTTGCCCATTCAGAAATGATGACCTCACTTGGACTGAAGCACAGTGAAAGTAGTGACTGTGCAGAAGACTTTTGAGTTATGAAAAAAATAGATAACAGCTTTGTAGTAATTTAAAGAAAGAAAGATGAATAATTATTTAAAGACTAAAGATCCGGGAGAAAATTATTGAAGATTATAAAGAATATATTTTTCCGTAGTCAATCATGAGCTTGTTTAAGATCATTTTGAATGTAAAGGCAAAGTTGCCATGTGTTCGGTTAAACTGGGGTCATTATTTCATGGAAACCTCCCATACTCCCACAGCCTTCAAATGGAAACCTGTTTTCCTCACACACACACACAGATGTTTTGTTCCAGATAGCTAACGGTAGCCCTGAGACGATCCTTTACATTACATGAAGTCTGCTAGCTTGAGATGGGGAAACGATTCGCACCACATATTGTGCCTATAAACAACACATCCACGTGTAACACAACCACACACATGTGAAAACACGCACACACACAGACACAGAAACACACAGGCAAGATATCTGTTGTTATCATATTCTAGCCTTTAATGTGGACGGAGACACAATGGAGGTATGTCTATATTCAAATACATATACACACATATTATGCATATTTACAAATAATGGTATACTACTAATAATAATTGATAACTTAGCGGTTAAGCTTAATAAATATATAACCTGAAAAGCTGTATTGATTACATAGAAGAACTTCTTGTTATTGAGGTATTGCTATATGACATGTATCGCTGAACTAGATGACTATAGTGAATTTTTTTTTTTTAATGATTCTTTATTTTGTAATTTTTCCTTCTCTATGGGTTGTTCCAGACGGGGTTTTGAAGGGACTGCAGCAGAGATTGATTTGAGGTTCAGGCTGAATGTGTAGAAGTGAATTACTGAGGGTTGCAACTGAGAGAGAGGAGTTGTTTTTTTTCTTTCTTCAGAACAGTACAGCATTTATACAGACTGTACACAATATGGAAAATTGACTGTGCTGCTAATTATCAATGCAGAGTGGCATCAACTCAGTGCATCAGTCCAGAACGTGGTTTCACCTCCTAAAATACGAAGACAACGAGTCTCAAAAAAATGAATTGAAAGAAGAGAAATCTATAGATGATATTATTACCACAAAATAACCTCCATCTGTTTTGTGATGTTTCAGCTCTGACTGCAGTCCCTTCGTTGAGGTCATTGTATAAATAGAAAACACGGTTGCAACACCAAAGGTGTCTTAATTATCTTAATTATCCAGCTCCTGAAAACTGACTCGATCAGAATTCAGATGGGCTGAGCCTAAAACGCAGATCTCAGTTCAGTGTCGCTGGTTTCTCAGCAGCGGTTTTGGGGATTGTTGATACAGAGCCCTTGTCTGGAACAACCCGGATATTAGCTTCTTTGAGGGATCGTATTACTACTACTCCTAGTATTATGATGAATATGATGACGATAATGATTGCTATCTATTGACTATTTCTATTTCTCTTCTATATGCTATTGATATATGTATGTTAATTGCAATGTATAACTCTCTCTTTATATATGTATCCATGTATGAATATAATAATTTACAGTAAATATGCGTCTGTGTATGCAGCAGTGCGCAGCTCTGTCTGGGAGGCAGTGAGCAGGAAACGCCCAGCTTCTGATAGTCGCTGTAAGAGTCTTGAGGTTTTAAACGCTACAGGTGGTGATCTCAGTCGTCAACTACCACCGGCTGTAGGCGGACGTTAGTACAAGATATTTTACACAGAATGCTAGACCTGCTATATATAAATGTTGTCTGAGCTCTGTTTGTAGGCCTCAGGATAGTCCAAGCACTGGCCAAAGGGGGAATAAAAAGGACAGTTAATGATTTAAGTATATAAACTTTTCCCCTCGTCAGTGCTGACCTACTATCGGAGCTCTCCGCTCACTGCCTGTGCTGTGCGTTTTTGTGTAGTTTGATTCACCAGACCGAAGGACAGATCTGGAAACAAAAGCATACATAGAGGCCTATATACTCCCGTATAGCGCCTTATTCGATATACTACACCTATAAGATGATACATACCCCTATTGTATAATCCTGCTTACTATATACAGTATATGATACCTGATACCTATTATAATACTTAGACACCCTTTATAAGGTAATTTAGATAAGAGATGGTGGAGCTGTTCTTTTCTGTGGCTGTGGAAGAGTTTGCTGTGGTCAGTAATGTGTTCCCATCTTGTTTTTCAGGGAGTTTAAAAAGGACAAGTTGTTAGAAGAGTGCCACATAAACTCAATTGCTCTTTATTATTCAAGTGGGCAAAATCCTTTGTCCTATCCTTGTTTTCAAGTCCTGCCTTGAGAAACCTGCTGATCCGATGTGAATTTGCAGAGCAAAGCCGAGCATTTGAGGGGAGGCTTCTCTTCCGTTGTTGGAGAATGACTAGCATTGATGATGTAACTGACACGCGCAGGAAAAGAAAGAAAAGTGTAGATGTCTGTGCTGCGTCTCCTGTGTGGGTGTGTTAGAGGCGGGTGAATCATGACACAAACTGAAGGGGGAGGCAGGTCGCCGCTACTCCCTAACAGATCTCACATAGTCATTACTGTCCATTAGTGCAGATTGTCCATTTTAAGCAATGCTATATTGCAAACAGTGTATATTTAATATGTCTACGTCAGCCTTCAGCTGATGGCGCCTCATACTGAAACGACGATGAAACCAGTCCATGAGACCTGAAGTTTGCGATGGAGTGGACATTGATCCCAGTGCAGAGGTCACTGTATCCTTGTCCTTATCTGTGGATTAGATTTAGTTCTAAATTATTTGATTTCTTGGAACACCTTTTTTTTCTTCCTGACTCTGCGCAGCATGATCAATGCCGCACACTGATCAGAGCAGCTAGAGGCAGTTTTGGAAAGCAAGATCCTTCAATGTCAAAAGGCTTGTAATGTTAAGTTAATGATTGTGAGGTATTAATTAATATCTTGTTTTCCCCATGCATAAATAAGATAGTACTCAGAAAGCATGGCTAAAATGAAATATGCATAGTCTTAATCATATCAACCAGGATGGGCAGGATTTGTTCAGACCTCACATTAACATGCATCTCTTAAATGGTTAACTATTTTTGGTGCATAATGAAACTGATGTGACTCTGTGTCAGTAGTAGTAGCCGGTCCTTCACTGTGACCCAGGATGTATTTGTGTTGTGAACGTGGCCTTTGTGTGGTCCGGTCCAGTGCTTGGATCTGTAATGCAGCCTCAGTTTGTCTCGGCTCAGATCTGCCCACATGTGACCACATCACTAGAGATGGATGTTAATGCAGGTCTGAACAGGGCCACAGGTGATATTGAAATTAGAAATCCTCATCAAGTTTTGGTTCTTTCGTTGCCTTTCTTGCCTTCATTCAGTTATTCCCCCCATGTTTTCCCACTCTGTTGCATTTAAGCAGTTAGTTACATCAAGAAAGAGTTTTTACTCATCTGAAGGGCAGGTCGGCTTCTAGAAAGTGTCTGTAGTTAGACAGACCTCTGTTTGATAAAGTAAACATTAATTATTATTTTTTATGAGAGCTGCTTTACTGAAAGGTCATCTTTGTTCTGAAGTGGTTTACGTAAGTTGTCCATCAGTTCTGGTTATGACATCCTGCTTCAGTTTGTTTCTCAGCTGTGCTCAACAAATCTTCATGTGACCCCGTCTTTTCCTTCCCTGGCTCCTTGTACTGTTTGTGTCATTTGATTTGCAACACCAACGCACACCTACACAGCCACAAAAAAAACCTAATAAATCGGTTTTCAATCAGTTAAAAAAAATTATTGCTTATTTGAATTGTTTTCAACAACTTGGATGAAGAAACCAGGGTTGTAAGAAGTGGAAAAAACAAGGCCTCTTTTTGTACTGTATTTTTACATTTCGTTGTTTTATGATTTTGTTTTTTCTTCTTGACTTTGTTTTCTCTTTTCTCCTCCCTGGTTGGAATTTCATGATCACACAAGTGGACCAAATCTCTTGAAAGCATTTAATAAACAGACTGTTTTAGAAAAAAATTATGTTGTTGTTTTTTTCCCTTACACTTTTCAAATCACATAATTCATGGCAGAAGCTGACATCCAGACACATGTTGCTGATAAAAAGTTAAAGTTATTCAGTTTGTGTTCACTTGATTAATATTTTCTGTTCCAAACACTCTTGATTTTAGTTGCTGTATTGTTTTAATTTTCAGAAGAACTGGTTGTTCTGTACCATGTCACCATGGCTGAGATAATAATCCAACTGTTTGATGATGATCATCTGACTGAAGTGTTGGCACACAACAAAAATGATTTAGAAACACGACACATCTGTGTCAAACAAAGACTTTACCATTTACCACTTTGGGCTAAAAAGATCAGACTGATAAAAACAAACAAACAGATGAAACAACAGTTAAGCAAAAATACCAAATGTTTGATCCAGCTCCTCAAATTAAATTAAACTGCTGCTTTTTATTTTCTTGCAATATAAAATTGGACAAAACATCTGTTGGCCACCCCATCTAAAACAAATCCCAAATGATATGGAGATCAACTAATGATGAACACAATCATTAGGTCAAGCCCCTTCACAGAGGCTTTACAGATCTTATGGTATGGTCTTCCATGACATTTAGGATTTGTGGTCATGCATCAATGTGATTGGTTGGCTGCTGATATTGAATGGTAAAGACTGATTTATAGATTCCAGTTAATCTGCAAAGTGTTGGATTGGTATGTACAAGTCAATCACTTTATAGTGCACAAAACTGTCTACAAGCTTTTGTTCACATATTTTTTTGCTCATGTTAAGAGAAATTCCTAGTAGAATCTAATTGGCAGTGATTATATATATATATATATATAATGATTAATCTCAAATCAAATTAATCACGTTGGGGTGTGGGAAGACAACTCAATGTGACAACACTTCCTCTCTGACACTGACAACAAAGTAATAATGTTGCACTTCAGGTGATACGGGTTTCAACAACCCACTGTGGACTTGTTAATGAGTGTTACTAACTTCATCATCACACGTGTCTGACACGCTGTTACAAAAACAGTCCTGCACGTGGAGATGCACCTAGTGACCCAGACACACACACTGCTCCTCAGTGCGACGCCTTATTGTCAGAACACTTTGTACCTACAGTCAGATAATAGATGAAATGTGTTGTATTTTACCGTCATGGAGAAACATGATGATATACATAGGCTGCCTACACAATTAGTCTTGCGGTCAGTATAATCCGTGGAGGTGTGTGAGCCGCAGCTCCTCATGTTCTCCTTCAGACAAACCCTACGGGAGATGAAGCAACATTAATTTGGCCCTAATTATTTTCACCTGTGTACCAGTCGTGTTCTGCCGCCAGCTGCACGTGTTTCATCTCGTAACACGTGAATGAAATACACAATTCAAAATTAAGTTTAACATGGGGCATATTTGTTGATGTTTTAGATATTTTTACTCACATTTATAACGTAATATGTGTGTTAGCTTCATGTTAGCATCTTGTATGTAGGACATTGGGTGTCCAACCGCTACCAGCAGGGTGATTAACCAAAATAGTTGTAGCCTAGTTCATATTTCATAGGCCTATATGTACAAAGGTTTTGTTTTTAAACTCACCTGTTTTAATATTCCGTTTTCACAAAGATATGAGACTGGGTAAAAGCTATAGGTGTTGTTTGTAACTTAGTAGGCTAGCTTGTTTTTGTATCCTTTTCTATATCACCTTATATAACTCTCTACTAGGCTACATTTAAGGGTATACACTTTTTCCCTTTTTTTTTATTTTTTTTTTAACCTTAGGTAATTCAGCAGCGGTTCGTGATTGGCTGTCGTCAAATGACGGACAGAAAGTCTGGCCAATCGGTGCTCGTTCCGTCCATCGCGGGCAGAAAGCAGGCTGCTGATTGGCTCGGGGTGAGGAGCGGGGCGGGCAGACAGCGTTAAGTAACTTTCTGGCACTGGGTCACATTGTCTTTTTTTCTGAGCTGTCAGACACCGACCTGCCTGCCACGATCCAGTCCGTCATTGAGTTTTGAGTTTGACACAGCTTCTCTCGAGCTGCTGATCAGCTCTGAGTCATTTAACTCAGATAAGTGCAAAGATTTAAAAGACAGAAAAAATGACTTCAGAGCTTCCGGAGATTTTCAAAGCTTTTCTTGAGCATCCATTTACTCTCCCCAACTTTGACGATAATGGTGAGTGACTCTGTAGCTACTCAGTGACATTTATTTTCTCGGGCTTTGTTAATTAAATAACTTGCAGCATCCTCTGGTTTTTATTCAAACAAAGTCGCTGAAGCCGAACTAACATTTTGTAACCGATTCTTACACTTTTGCAAACAACTGCGCGTTTGTTGTGTAACCTCTGTCAGCTGATCTGGACGGGAATTTGTATCTGTGGCTGAACTGTGGACATATGGCTCCTGACTCCAAAGGTGTCGGATATAAGTTCCCTATACGAGCACACAACTTGTTGAACAGCCCCAACAAGCAGCAGAAACAATGTAGTGTCAGATTCTCCAGCTGAAGTTAGTAGCCTACTTTCAAAATAAAAGTGGCTTAGCTGTGGTGACAATGATGAAGCAGGGGAATCGGTAGCCTAATGCTGTTTATTGAAAATGCAATCACTGATACTCTTTATAAACTGTGATAGTCAGTCCCTTTTTATTTTTTTTTTCCATCAATAGGCTACTCAATGGGGAAGAGTAGCCTATAATTTCCTAACTTAAAGAATTATCCATCCACATACGCAGAGAGCGTGGTCTGAGACTTAATATAAGGGGCTCCCTGTCCTCTGGCATCTTTGTCAAACAAATGCTAAGAGTGCACAGCTTTTTCCCTAAACACTCTGTCCCAGGGAGGGACCTATTAATCAAATAAACAAGAACAGTTACCCATTGATACAGGAGAAAGATCAGTAGCCTACTCCAGTGATTAGTGGATGTTTTGGTGAAAGAAACTAATTGGCAGAATCAATAACTTTGTGCTGATGTAACCCAGTCTGTGTGCATCTGTTGGACATCTGCTTTCATCTGTCATGGTTTTGTCAGTGTGTGAGTGTGATGTGGAGAAAAGGGCGGGTGGCCTTTGTAGGTTCATGATTAAATCACTAGATGGCTCTGGTTGCCTTCTCTAAACCATATTTAGATCAATCGGATCAGGGTCAAGTAATATTATTACCCTGAGAGTTGTGCTTATGCTGCTGCTGGCCCCTTTTGACAACGTTTCATAATCACCTCAGTCTGTGTTTTGTCATAGGAGCCTCTGAAGAACCTCAGGGAACAAGATACCTGACTCATTCAAAGTAAAATTGTTGAATCACCATTTTTTTTTCTTCCATATTGGTGCAATGCTCAAGATCACCCTTCATTTGCCATTAATTGCAATAATCAGCAATAAATGTTTAGTTTCACATAAAGACATATTATACACACTGCATGCAGAATTATTGGCAAGTGAGTATTTTGACCTTATTATAATTTGGATTGGATTTTAGCATTATGAGGTGATGTGTATTTGTGTATTGAGGGAGGGTGTGGCCAAAGTGATTAACACCATAAGGTGTGCATAATTATTAGGCAACTTCTTTACCTTAGACAAAAGGGGCCAAAAAATTAGATAGATGCCTCTTAAAAGTTGCAAAATTATTGGGGTGTAATCACAGAAAAGTCAAATGTTTTGGTGCAAATAGTCAATAGGGTCGCAAGAACTGTGTGGAGAAAAAAAGACACAAATAACAGCGAAAGAACGTGAAGCTACTGGGAACCCATTATCCACCAGTGCCACCATATTTCAGGACTGAGTGTCCAGTACAAGGAGTTCAGTGCTCAGTCACATTGCCGTGGCAAGGAAGGATGAAACACAACCACCACTGAACAAGACTCATGAGATGAAACATCAAAACTGGACCTCAAACGTTTTATTGACAGATGAAATGAGACTTGATGCTGTCCAGTACTTACGTAAATGCATGTGATGGTGCCTTGTCCTGCATAACAATCATGGTGTTCTTGAACGCAACTTTTTCCTGTCCACTAATTGAAGAAAGTATCATCTAAAAACTGGCAGTAGGTTTGGGAGAAGTCCATCTTCAACCTGCAAGGTCCAACTTCATTCTTAATAATAGCAGCCCATACCAGCACGCCACCTCCACCTTGCTGGTTTCTGACTCCAAGTGGAGCTCTGTGACCAGTATCATGGTCATCTGGTCAGTCAAGAGTCGCTCGCATTTCCTCTGTCCATAAAACCTTTGAAAAAATGATTCAAATATTTCTTGGCCCAGTTTTGATGTTTCATCTCATGAGTCTTGTTCAGTGGTGGTCATGTTTCATCCTTCCTAGCCATGTCTCTGAGCACTGAACACCTTGTACTTCTGGATAGTTTGAAGTTCTGGATTATGGAGGATAATGGGTTCCTGGTAGCTTCATGTTCAGTCTTTAGCCATTATTTGAGTCTTTTTTTCACCACACATTTCTTGTGACCCTGTTCACTATTTGCAACAAAACATTAAGACTTTTCAGTGATCACGCCCCAATAATTTAGCTGCTTTTAGAGCGCTGCATCCATCTGAAAGGCATTTTACAACTCTTCAGAGTCTGTTCAATCTCTTTTTGGCCCATTTTGTCTGACGTTTGTTTAGAAGTAATTTTGTTTGAAGTTGCTTAATAATTCTGCACAGAGTATACATATATTTCACAGTATTGGATCATTACTCAGAAACAAATCATAACTCACAAATTGAGTTTTGATTTTGAATGAACAGCTTCTTGATTATTATGCAGTTTTATATTATATAGCCTATGCTACCCATCATGACACATACACACTCTCACACACAAGTGACTAGGATGGAGTGCATTTCCTGATTATCACAGTGTGTTTCCTTCTTGATGAGCTCCTATGTGCAGCTGTGAAGAAAGTACCACAAAGACTTCACAGCCATGGTGTCTGTATGATACTGTTAAATGTGACACCTGTGGAAAAGCACTGAATCAAATATTGTAGTAACAGACATTTATGAATGTTGGCATGTAAGATGTTGATGTGATTTAAATTGCCATGGAAAAATCCTGGAATTTTCATTTGGTAGAAAACTGCTGCAGTCATGATGACAAAGCATGTTTTTATTAGAGTCCTTTCACATTTAATCAACGTTGCCTGAGAGTCAAAAATAGCATTGTGGAAAAACACATTAGATTTGTTGCTATGCTGCAATGTGAGCCAAAACATGCTGTGTCCACCCATGTCTGCACCTGTTGACAAGTTGATCAGTCAATGTGTTGCTGACTTTGGAAGGTTTTTCAACAAATCTCTATCATGACGTGCTGAAATAGTACTGAAGGATATAGGGGAACTATGTAATAGCTATAGTCAGTATATCTTTTCAAAATATATCATTGATGTTAAAATCATCAACTAAGATAATATTACAGTCTCCTTCATGTCTGCTTCCAGATTACTGAATGTCTCTTTTCACACCTACCTCGTTTGGTCCGGACTTTCGGACTTTCCAGATAGTTCGCACCAAATTGACAGGTGTGAAAGCTCCCCCGGACCACGGTCCGGACTAAAGACCGAGTCTTTGGTCCAGCCTCAGGACGTGGTCTCGGTCCGGACTATCCTGGACCAAGGTCCGCTGCTGCGTAGTGTGAAAGCATTTTTTTGGAAGGTTCGAACTATCAGACCAAATACAGGAAATAACGTCAGATTCGCTCGTGCCGAAAAAAGTAAATAAACAGAAAAAAAGGAAAGAGGAGCCGCGGCAACCGGCGGCAACAGTTGGGGAGAGGAGGAGATCATATTATATCCAGATTTGGTCAGAGGGATGGGTGTGTCAGTGTAGGCTACACTTGTAAACGTTTACACGGAATTAAACAGTAGAGTGTTTAATATAAATCCCAAACGATACATGCAAGCCTATTTTTTTTATATAATGACCCGAATATATATTTTTTCCGCCGAAAAAAGTCTGAAAAAGACGGATCAGCGGGTGACACCAAACAACGTCTGCCCCAGCAAGTCAGAGCTTTTATTTCTCTCACACTCACACACACAAGTGACCTGGAGAGATGCAGCCGCATCTGACAGGAGGATCGCGCGTGTGTGCGCATAGCGTGTGTGTTCCCGTCCACTACACAAAACAGCTGATCGCTGATCGCTGCCACTCTGATCAATGAGAGCATTTCGCCGCGGCACAATCCTCTTTTTTTCTCTCCTTTCATCAGCTCTAAACTCACTCTTCTGCACCGCGATTACAAACCACAGCGTGCTTTCCAGCTGTAGGCTATATTTTTTCTTCTTTTTTTTTTACACATATTTTTCTTTTTCTTTTTTCAGAGCACTTTCTATGCGCTAACGTCAGACGCACGCTCATCCGTCATGACGTCGGTAGATCCTTTAGTCCGCTGTCATAATAGCAGTGTGAAAGCGAACTTTACTGGACTATATGGAAACAATGTAACAAAAAAAAAAATTAAGTCCGGGCCTTGGTCCGGACTATTAGGTGTGAAAGCGCATGTCAAATACTAGAGCAGAGGTTGTCCATAGGGTTCAGTTTTGGCACGGGTCCATAGAGTCATCCATAGAGTGTGAATTATAAGGTGATGTTAAGCAAGAAGCCAGTGACCTTCCCAAACTCTTATGCACCTACTGCCACGGTTGACCTTGAAGGTTTAATGTCTCCTCATAATGTTGTGCCAAAAACAGATTTTGCATAACATACAAGAAACACGTGTGGACAACTCCCCCTCTCAGCACCACACTAATATCCTACCTCATGTCAACTCAACTGGTTTGCATAGCTTCCTTTTTGCAACTTATCAGTGCAGTGATGTTGGTGCAGGGACAATGAATAGTCTATACAGTGACAATCAGTTTGAATGGAACAATGATGTGGAGAATATGTCCTCTTTTTAAATGTATTCATCTGTCATCCTGCATTCAGGATATAGGTATCATGTTTTGATCAAGTCCTCGCACATCCTGTTCTGAAAGTACATCTGGTTTAGTTTTACACTGATACATGAAAAATGTGTGAGAATAACATTTTTGGAGGGTTACCAGAAAATTATTTTACTGCTTCAGAAAAACAAGTGCTTTATACCCAAAGCAAAACAAGTGCTTTATACCCAAATGTGCTGTGGCAGAATTAGCAGACATATCATGATGAAGAAGCTCTGCTGTGACACAAATCCAGAGCTGTAACGATGAGCATACCGGCGTTAAGTTAACATGCATGTAGATCTCTGCATGTCGGCTTGGCTGCAGCGGTGCACCTTTGGGTAACTCAAGGCGCTACTTCTGCACGCCCCGCCCCATTCTGCACGTTTCTCTATGTGCGCTCCTTTATTGGTCGGCGCCTAAAGATATGTAAGAGCGTCAGCGGCACGTGCGAAAGCATGTGAGCGGAGCTGTGCTTGCGCCGAAACGTATAGCTGTGCGTTCACCTCGTCCGGTATGTAGCCCAAGCCCTCTGCTGGGGTGGTGCCTTTGTTTGAAGGTGAAAAGACACATAAGTTACAAGTTAAAATATTGTCATAATGCTTATTTATGACGGTGGCATGAACTACATCAACTGCTGACTATTGTGCCCTGATGAAAGCTGTTGATCCTGTCCCAATGTGTTTTCATAAAAACATGGAGAGCTAGTTGTATACTTTCACAAGCACCTTTTATACTTTGTTGTGAAGTTTAATACTAATAGAAGAAACTTCAGGAGCAAGAGTAGCTCAAGTTTTACGACGGGGAGTGTAGCAATGAGAAAAATGTCTGTTTTATTTATTTATTTTTTTCCTCGTGACACGTTTTTCTCTTAATGTATTCATTGTAACATATATAACTCGGTCAACCAATGAGAGCTTAGGGAATTGCAGCGCGCCAACCGCCATTGGTCGGTCCTCTCAGCTCCCGCCCCCACCGGCCTGTGGTTCATTAATATTCATGAGGATGGTGCACAGTCCGCCTATCAGCGTCCAGCAGGGAGGACATCTTCCTCCGAGAGGCTCGCTCCGTCAGCGACACCAAAATCTACCAAGAGCCTATTTTCAGTTGGAAGGAGGTCAACACGGCGAGTTGTCTGGGATGTACTGACGGTCTTTGGTATACTCTCCCGTGGATATTGTTTATTTTAAACCGGTAGATAGTCTACGAGTGGCGGACGGTGAACCGGCTGGGTCGCTATAGTGTCGTCGAGTAAACACCACAACCGTTGAGTTCGCTTCTTTTGTCGGTTGAGTTAACGTTATTTCGTGATTATCGTCAACAACAAGGGGGTAAAAATGTCGGGAGACCCGATCCTCATCACACTGGAAACGGCCTCCGGGGCCACGAGTTCATTCCCGGTCGTTTTGAAGAAAATAATGGAAATGCCTCCGCCGAACATACTGGACGGCGACGACGGTGAGTGCCGAAAACTGACGGAGAGCAGTGTTGTGTTTAAAACGAGGTCAACCGAGAAGGAGACGGACACACATGGGAAAACTGTGTCATAACAATGTATACACGACAGAGGGTTCCCATAAGTGTGAACATAGTGTACCAGTAGATGTGCAGGGGCGCTAACATGGAGACCATACGCTGACGCCATACGTTGAGCACAGCGCAGGCCTCTTATCTCCTGAGTGTGTGACCCACCTCACCATCCAGACCTTTCTAGACAAGCCTCCGGGTTTAAATGCAGCTTTTAGCGAAAAACAAACAATTTATCCACAGTAAGTTACGGACATCATGTGAAGTAAAGTGCGTGACTTGAGTGCTAAAATTATGTTGGCGCAATCTGGTTGACTTTTATACCCTTTGGTGTTTTGGTTTTGTCACTTTTTTGTGTGTGTGTGCGCGTTTTTTTTTCCGTGCCATGAGAAACCAACTGAGTATCTGGATCATGTTCACACAAGTATAACTAAAGAAGTCTTTAATCAGTAGAAAACAAAACAAGAAAAACTAGACTTTTTCATGTGATCAGCAATGTACCATTTAGTATTTAAAGTGACTGGTGGACCTCAGCAAACGTTAGTAAGTCAACATTTACACTTGCTGTTAAGAACTGCATTAATAATGTGTAGCAAGTCTGGAGGCTAGTTGGTGAGGATCCCCGCCTCTGTGAAAGGTGAAAGAAACGGGAATGTTTGACTTTGTGGCCTGAAGGACATTTCTGAAATGAGATCTGTATGTAAAATAAAACCAAATGTGTCCTGGTTCATCATAAAGGTGCTTCTCTGTTTACCTTCTGATAATGCACAAAACTCATTAGATGTGATGTGATCGTAAATGCATCTCTCCAAATTTGTGACAAGTCAGTCTTGTATCTTCTTTGTTTCAGACACCGACAAGGAAAAGCTGTGTCTGGGAGATAATGTGGACCTGGGGGGAGGAGGCAGTGATATGGGTCCTTCGGCCGCTTTGACTCCGGCCATCTGGGACAAGACCATCCCTTACGATGGCGAGAACTTCCACCTGGAGTACATGGACCTGGAGGAGTTCCTTATGGAGAATGGCATCGCCAACTTACCCGGAGAGGACTCCCCGAAAAGCAGCAACACCACAAAGACAGAGCAGCCCAAGGCTGCTCCCTCGGCACAGACGAAGGTGATCAAGCCAGCGAGTGTGTCCCTGCTGCCCATCGACAAGTTGGACTCTGGTGAGGAGGAAGTGGTGATCATCTCCAATGGAGACTTTGAAATCACCTGTGATGTCACTGCAGGTGAGTGGTGGGGGGCTGTAAAGTTTCACTAACATGTTTGCTGGGTATTTTACCTGACAGAAAACCAGTTGTTCAGGTTGAGATGACTCGCAGCAAGTTAAATCCCAGTGTTTTGGAATGAGGATTTTAGGATTAGGGACAAGGGACAAGTCATACCAACCCACATTCAGATATAAATTGGCCTAATTAGAAGATTAAAATGTGCTTACATTTGTGAAAGGCATTCTGCACTACATTCTTCTGTCTAGTGTTAACTCTTGTAGCTGTATTATTATTGTTAATGTTTTTTATATATATTTATATATAGTCATATGTATTAATTTGGCAGCGATGTTTGGAAAATGATACATCCTGTGACACTGATGCGAGGTCAGGAAGTCATGGCAAAGGTCAATGGGTCAGCAGAAATAGATGCTGCTACTTCTGCATAGCAGAGATAGTACAGTTTAAGGCAGTATTATAAGCAGACTTGGATCACCAACCATACATAAAGATTATGTAAAACAATAACAATCCTAGATTTGCTATAGGACACTGGTAACCCAGCATTATCAATTATTTAACTAGATACTTTCATATGAAACTGTTAAGTGCTGAATCAGTGTCTGACCTCCAGTTTGATGTGCAGCCGACATCTCATACTTGCCTTGCGGTGTTTCCCTTTTGTCCACTCAGAGGAGACGAGTGAGAAAGACAGAGCTACCCCCGACCCCATCGACCCTGAAGATATCGAGGTTGAGATGAACTATGAGCCCGATCCCACAGACCTGGTCCTGTCGAGTGTTCCCGGGGGAGAACTGTTCGACCCACGCAAACACAAGTTCACTGAAGATGAGCTCAAGCCACAACCTATGATTAAGAAGGCCAAGAAGGTGTTTGTGCCTGATGAGCAGAAGGTATGTTGGGAGAGGGAAGGGGAAAGAGAACAAAAAGAGCAGAAAAAAGCCTTACCTCTATGAATGTAAAGCAGTGTGTCACAAAATCCATGTCTAATATGTGTAATATGTAGAGTGTGCTCACAGTGACTTAAAGTGTGAAATGGAGCAACATTTTAGAGGTTTCTACAGTCATTTTCATTTATATGCAAACAGCTCCTATGTCTAAACACTGTAACTTTTTTCTAACTTCATAAGGCTGTGGTCCAAGTGATTTTCACTGTCAACCAACCTCAAACTTGCTGAAAAAAGTCAGTTAAATTTGATAACATCATCATGAAGTCATGGTACCTGGAAAAAAAAAAGTTGTATTTATTGCCTTGAAATTTCATCAGCCACTTTCTCAGTGGTGTAAACACAGCAAAGAAACTAGGCCATGTGACAGTGAATGTGTTCTAGCAACTCACTGTGACTCAGCAATCTGATAATCTCATAGCCGGTGCCTTCCTTCCTCTCCAGCGCGCCAGAGAACAGTGGTTTTGTTTACATGCACAAAGGAGCTTGGCTGTCGGCCACATTACAAACCGAGCCGAGGTCAGATTTAGGTGAACACTGTGAAATGTATCGAGAAAAAGTTGTAATGTTGCTTCTCTTTTTCCTTCTCAATTCCTCCAGGATGACAAGTACTGGCAGAGGAGGAAGAAGAACAACGTGGCGGCCAAGCGCTCCCGTGACGCCCGCAGGTTAAAGGAGAACCAGATCACTGTCCGAGCGGCTTTCCTGGAGCGTGAGAACGCGGCCCTGCGGACGGAGGTCGCAGAATTGCGAAAGGAGTGCGGTCGCTTCAAGAATGTTGTGGGTCAATATGAAGCCAAATTTGGAGAAATGTAAGGGATCACGACAAAACATGTGAAACTGTAAATGGACCACGTAGCAAACAGCGCAGTAGCAGTCACTTTGTTTCTTACAAACCAGGATAGAGAGATACTGTTGAGTCCTGATTGTTAGCCCTGCTGTCGACAGATACCAAATTTACAAAGCTTGATGAGAAGCGGCTTGGCTGTTGTTTGGCCAGAGAGAGACACAGGAGAGAGTGATATTCCTGTGAGTCTGGGAGGTGAAGTGTATGGAGTTAGTTGCATATTAGAGTTTCTGTGAATTCACATGATTTGATAAAATGTGCATTGAGTAAGGTTCATTAAACTCAGTTAAAAGTATGGATGACATCAGGTGAAGCAGACTAAAAAGCAGTTATTTTGATTAATTAATAAATGAGCCATGCAGTGAAGCCTTTACTGGGATCATACTTTACAGTATGAGGATTCTCAGTTCACCACACACTGTATAAATCCTGATTTCTATACATCTTGACCACCATGGTCTCATACATGATTAATCCGGTAACGGGAACCAAACCCTGTGATCTTGTGAGTAATGTCCCTGATGCTTAACGTTGACCTCTCTCCCACCTCCTCCCTCCTTCCTTCCTTCCCTCCTCATTCATCCTTGTTCTCTTCTCTTTTAAGTGCGGTGCCGGAAGACCAATAGACCACATGTGATTTATTCATTTATTCCTCTAATGAATCAATAAATCAAACCCATTGAGGTCGGCACATCAGAACACTAAACTCGATCAGATGAAGAGGAGGAGGAAGAGAACATGATGACAGGGTGTGACTGTTGTTGCCGTGGAGACGCAATAGCATATTAAGACCTGATTTCTGGTGTATATTTTTACTTCTGTTTTCATGACTTGTGTTCTGCCATCCACGTGAGTGAGAGGAGTGTGGGAGGATATTCAAAGTGCTTCTTCGGTACACGTCTTTTCTGAAGTGTACTTTTATCATGTTTTGTATGCCTTTGGCCGAAAGAGATCATTTTGTGAACTGTGGGTTTTATTTTTTATTATTTAGACGGTTGATATTTAGGTAGCAATTGCAAGAGCGTAGACTAGATTTCTACAAGTCGGGCCTGTGATGTTGTAGAAATAAGCCGGTTTGCAGGTTGCTTTCAGTCCGTTCCACAATTTTCATGACTTCTGACTTAATTTTCATATTAACGTGTGACAGTGAGATATGTGAAGATCTGGGGTTTTCTCTCCTCAAAAGAACTTTTGACTTTGACATTTCCACTAACTTAAGCTTCTTCAGGGGATTTACAGCTGTACGGCTGAAGAGTCACAGCCATGTTCACCTCTCTTCATATAAACTACTCCTTACCAGCAGCACAGAGCTGTGTATAAACACTCTGTGTGTGTGTTTGTCTTGCAGTCGCTCTCACGCCGTTCGTCACTGTTAAGACGCCTGCTGGACTCTCAGTAGGTCGCACGTTCACTCGTCATCTACGTCAGTATCGCTTCGGAAATGTTGTGTAGAATCCACTGATGCATGTACTGTAAATAGCTGTTGTCTAAAATGATACCAGTCTTTTTTTCTTTTCTTTTTTTCCCAACATTTTGCAAATGTATTCAGTCTCATGTCTGAGAACTCATTCAGGATACACCACCAGTCAGGGTTTTGAACAGGCTTTGGTGTTTTTGATAAATATAACATTTTGAATTCACTATTTCATTTCATCTCAGCTCTGGAGAAGCTCAGCTCTCCATCTCCATACTCTTCTTTAAATAGTGTTTCATTGGAGGCAGCTGCTGGTGAACGTTTTGATGATGTCGTCTACAGGTCCAATTAAAGTAATTAAGCTCATGTTGACAGTTAACTTTCAATTTATTAAAAAAAAACAACCAGAACAGTAAAGATGTTCAGAAGCCTTGACTGGGATGTGTTTGCATTCAGATTGTATAATCTAAGTCTCTTATGTGTTGGTGGACTCTGTGCTCCTCCTCCCGTTTCTGAACTTTTTCAGAAATCCTCTCTCAGACATGGAAGCTGACAGTGTCTATTGTCGGCTTATATAGATGTATGTGTATATATATATTTCTTTCTTTTTTTTTGACAAACCATTTAGTCTCGATAAACTCAGACTGTATAGAGGCATCTTTATTTTTCACAAAATAAAGAACCTCAAAATACCTAAATGTCTTCTATGTCTAAAGCCATTTCAATGCAGTCTGGCAGTTTACACGGGTTCATACTGTTGAACATTGCTCCCAAAAATACGAGTTGTTACCCAGGGTTATTTTACTGTGCAGTTGTGAGTAAAAGGGAAAGCTGTTCTTCTCTGCTGTGCTTCCACAATAGACAATGGGAGTTTGTTTTTTCTAGCACGATAAATCCCATGTGACAGGTCCTTTTTTTTTTTTTTTCCTTTCTTTTTGGGAGGGTCTATGTGTGAAAAGTCAAATCCAGAATTATAGGGGTTATCTATTTTTAAACATTATAACTAGCAGTAAACATCTTCATCTGCTCTTTTGTTGAAATGATGTGCAGTCTTCTCTGCTCTTTTAGTGGAAATAATTTTACTCCCAGACTTATTGGTTTCATCAAGTCACATTCTCCATTGTAAGGTTTCTAAAGTGTAGTTTTTCAATCATAATTTTAGTACAAATCTGACATGAATGATCATGTACTTCCTGACTTGTTTTAATATTTTTTATGAACTCTGCTATAATCGAGGTTGCATCTGCCTTCTGCCTGGAACAGGTCAATTTGGTAACTTTGAGGGGTTGTTTTTAATCCTCCTGGTTCTGTCTTTGTATTTCTTTGTAAAGAAACTTATTGGCATTTTGAGTGTGGCTATCTTTTTGTCTTGTACATACCGTATGTATAAATAAAGCCTTGTTGAGAAAGCGTGTATGTGTCACTGTTTGTCCCATACACTTGTTTTGTCAGATTCTGGCTGTGAACAGTTAATCTAGAACATTAAGTCGTCTAAGCCTTTACTAAACAATAACACGGGCCTGTTAGGTAATGTTGCATCTCATAACACCAGAAGGTCAAATAACCTGAACAATAAAAACTGCAATGACCTATTTGAAGCTGAATGTCCAAGTAGTCCAGAGAGACTGGACTATGTATCAACAAATACATAAATTGTAAAACAAAGAAATGTGAAGATACAGCTGACTCTACATATGCACCCGTTGATGCCTCAACACTGAAGCCATGATGTTACATAATTTGTTTCCCAACAATTTGAACATAAACCCACAAAAATAAAGTATAAAATACTAAATAAGGAAAATCACTTCTGGCTCAGTTTTCATTCGACTGTACAGCTGGGTGAGGAGAGAGGATGTGGCACATCAGGTGGAGGAGGCTGACTGAAATGCTGCTGAAGGAAACTGGATGGTTTGACGTCATAGACTAGACTTAGATTGAGGGTTTCAAACATCCTCTGTAAGGAAACAACTAAAAACAACAATCTCATCATGTGGGGGTCTAAAATCTAATTTGTATCAGTTTGGGTTCTTTGATATAAAAAAGCTGGTATCAACAGTATCATGTAATCATTAAAAGTTAAAGGGATAGTAGCATTTTTTTTAAAGTGGGGTTGTATGATCTACAAATAGCCTTCAAGTACTTTAATTGCAGTAGAAGACTCTCTGCACTCCTCCCGTTAGCAACACCAGCCCATAGCCCTGCCCAGAGATTTACAACATACAGTGTTGTGAACAGACCCAAAGAAGCGGTCTATTTTCGCAGTCTAAAAGAGGTTTTACCTGAAAAAAATACACAGTTCCATTGTTCGCTATAATACAATTTTTTCCAGCCCCTCAAAGTGCAGGAAAAATGTAGTTTTTATTTGGACCTAACCAACTGCTGATCGGCCGGCGCTAACCCCGGGCGGAGAGGGATACGTGAGTTGGTTAGGTCCAAATAAAAACTGCGTTTCTCCTGCACTTTGAAGGGCTGGAAAAAATTATATTACAGCGAGCAATGGAACTGTGTATTTTTTTTCCAGGTAAAACCTCTTGTTGACCTATGTTGTAAATCTCTGGGCAGGGCTATGGGCTGGCGTTGCTAACGGTAAGAGTGCAGAGAGTCTTCTACTGCAATTAAAGTACTTAGGGGCTATTTGTAGATCATACAACCCCACTTTAAAAAAATGCTACTATCCCTTTAAGTGTAAGTAAAGAGACAGATGAAGAGGATTTTTCTCTCTCTTTTTTTTTGTATATTTCCATGGCAATGAGGCAATACAGACATTAAGACAGAAATATAAAACAGAGTTTTATTGTCATGTGAAAAAATGTTTCTTGAGGTTTCAAAAAAAAAAAAAAATCTGCAAAAGCTGAAAAACAAAAACGGACTAGACTCCAGTATCTTCACCTCTTCTTGAAGCCATACTTCTTCCTTTCATAAAACAGATCTGTTTTGGAGCTGCCCAAGTTCACAATCTTAGGACATCCATCTCGCTGCGGAGGAAACAGAAGGAGGAGTGAGAAGCAGGACTTTTAATATGTGTTGTTATTTCATATTCAGGCCCTGTACTCACATCTTTCTCCTGGATGGTGCACTCTTTGCAGTAGTAGGCATCAGATACTCCCGGCCCTCCACAGATGACGCAGCGGCCCTGATAGGAGCCGTAGTTACACTCGTCACAGATGCGCACCAATGTGCACGGCCTCACATAGGAATCACAGATGACACACTTTCCATCACCTGAGAGGAACACAGAAATAACAGATGAGAAATCGGATCAAGGCTGTAGGGGGAGGCAACAAATGTTGAAATAATAACAATCCTTAAAACAATATTTAGGTAGCACAACACAGCTTTGTGTTGGCAAATTTTAATAAAACAATCTCCATAAACAATGTCTTGAGAAACAAATGCCACATAGTAAAACGTTTGTGCTTGCTAGGCAGTGTATTAGTGTAGAGACGTGACAATTAATTTATCCAGATATTACATTAGCGCATTAGAAATCATTGAATTAAATATGGAGATTTTAATAACACACGGACCAAAAAAACTGTTAAGGAGCTATTGGGTTTGGGTTTAGGGGATAGTGTTTCAATGTAAACACTTCCCAACACAAAAATAAAGACATATGACAGGAGCTTGAAACATTTACTAAAGGTAGAGGAAAACACAGCACGGTAACACCACCCAGTCTGTTGTATTTAGTGCAGATGGGAAAACTTACATTTCTCGCAAAGTCTCCCGATAGCTGAGGAGTGAAAACAAAGCAGAGTCAGTCAGTGTATCATGGCTATGAACTAGCACTCATATCTAACTTACTACAACGCATTATCATTCCCTTCGATTTACAGTAAAAGCAGTTTGCAGTAATACTCTGTTGAACATTTCTCGGTCAGCCTTTATCTACTCTATAGTCTACTTTCTATGAAATCCACGGTGGGATCGTTAGCATGGCAGCTAGCTAGCATGGTATCTCCAACGGAAAATATCAATGAAGAACTTCCACTAACGGAAAAAAGAGACAGTATTGGAAAACGTGAGAGATAAATGGTTTGAAACATACCAACACCGGCTTGTTTTCTGCAAAAGATCAAATCTGGATGATGTTTAGCCATGTTGAGCACACGTAAGGCGACCGCTGCTGAAAACGGTCAACTTTCAACTTTGACCTGTAAACTTTGTCTGAGGAGTTGGATTACCGCCACCTAGCGTCTCCGAACAGAAACACATAAAATAATCAACGACGGTATCTTCCTCTTTATCGATCTAATATGTATTTCATAAAATAAAAAAACACTATAAGAAATTGTTTTACATCAAAGTTGTGGCACCGTGATAATAAACCATTGTTTAAATTAACTGGAAAAAAAAAAAGTACGAATAAAATATATTCTTGTCCTGTCAGATTCCTAAACGGTAAACAAATATTTAAATATATCCCTGCACAATTACTTTTACAGCTTATATTAGATCAAATACTTAAATAAGGAAACAACCTCATATATAATAATATTAGTATAAAAGATTTTTGCAAACGCTCTGAATAAAATTTAACTTGTTACGTACATATCGTTCTTACAGGACCTGCAAAGCAGCGGCTTACAATTGCGTGACGTCACCACCGAGCAGCACATCTTTGTCAGTGAACAAAATGGCAACCTACTGTCTGACTGTCGCCAGGCTTCAGGTGAGGGCAAATTTGATCATATTTATGAGCCAGTGAGGATGTCACTTGTTATCTTCGATTATATAAATGTAATACATGTGTGATTCCGACCTAACTAGAACATTGAGGGTGGTTAGTGCGGATTAAAACGCTGGGAAGCAGTCGCCGGCTGACCGGCCAGGTCATCGTGTCCCGGCTGCTCTGAGCGCATCCAGCGGGCAACAACTAGATTATCAACCGTTTTATAAAATCACAGCCGGTGTTTCTGTTGACAGGGAACCGTTATCGGATCTCTCTGCTCACAAATGAACGCAGTTAGACCGGTTTTACAAATGGAGTTTAGTGCTCGGCAGCAAGGTTAAACACAAGGTTAGAGCTCCCAGCAGCCACACAAGCCAGCAACGTGTAACGGTCTGAGAAAATATCTGGACAAGAATCATCCTTAATACAACAGACATCGGTTTTCGTTAATCAGAAGGTTTTGTACAAGAAAAACGAATCTATTCAGACTATTAGAGGTATCGGGACGGCTGCCATATGCCCAGTAACAGCAGTGTGCTGTAAATGTTTGACGTACTATGGGTCATGTTAATGTCTCAGTCTGTGTTGGGTGTCGTGTTGAGTCAGTACGCTGTCTGTAATGTTACTGTCGTAGAAACATCGGTGCCCCAGACCTGATATCTTTGGTTTACACCCATGTAGACAGAATAATAGACATCAATTGAACCATCCAACGGCTCTGTGATTGATACCTAAACCTATAATTATCTGTTATTGATGGACGGACTATTGGATTGGCCAATGAGTTGACTGACAGCAGCACTCAGCTTTTAGCTCCTTGACAGCAAAAGTCACCAGATTAATGACTGCAGGCTCAGCTGCTTACTGTCACTTGTTCCTGACCACAGATTATCTTGGCATACTCGACCTTCAGGTGCCTCTCCCATGCATGTGCCTTTTATTAAATATCTAATCTTTGAGACTGTCCTCTGAACACCCTATAGCTCTCCCTCTTTGTGATATCTTGCCGTATGATAATAGTAATCAGAGCTGCCTGTAGGAGCTTCTGTCTTCCTCCCGGCTCCTCAGCTTCACTGGAGTGAGTTTGTGGGTGAAATGTCCTGCTCAAGGGCATCTCAACAGGTCCAGGAAGCTGGTGGTGTGGTAACCTTGTGGATACAGGCCAGCGTCTCCCAGTGTTTCTGCCCTTCTCTACTTTGTTGCCTCATCAGCTGCTTGATCCGCTTTTGGCACTACACGGTGTTTTTAAATCAAAGTCTCTGTGTGATTTACACAGAGACTTTGATTTAAAAATCAGGAAGTTAAACCTTTATAATTTGTGAATGATGGTGTTTTCCAGGACTAGAGCATGTGTCTGTGGTCAGTCTGACATGGGTGGGGGTGGGGGGTGTTAACCTGGGAAGCTCTGAAATCTGACACTAGACAGTAATACCACCACCAAACCACCATTGTGTGTTCACCAGCAAACTTCCCACTTGTTGTTTTTCCATATTGATATTTAGACATGAATTACACTGTCATACTTCACTTTTAAAAAGGCACAAAATCAAAACAAAAGTCTTTTTGGACTGAGTCTGTTTCCTTCATTACACTGTTTATGGGTGAAATATGTGATGTGCTCATGTTGATGTTGTTGTTGTCCTCAGCTGGCCCTGGGCCACGGGGCCCGGCGCCTGCATGTATCAGCCGCCTACAGAGCCAAGGCACAAGTGTCTATGAGCCGCTTCGAGCCCACTTCTTTCGTCAACTACCAGAAGCTCCAGTCCAACGTTGACATTGTGCGGAAAAGGTCAGTGTGTTCTCTCCCATTGCTGAGTTTTTGGCAGCTTTTCTGTGAAAACCATTTGCCTGTGTTTATTTGCGTAGAGTGACCCCAGACTTGTATCACTGTTCCCTTCTACACTCTCTTATCTACGGGTCTGTTTGAAGGGTTTGCCCTTTGCCACAGTTCTTTTCCCTGCAGTCTGTTGTAGCCATCTCTCCAGTGTGCCCGCCTCACAGCGCTGAAATTACCATGAAGCCATTTAAGATTATTGTTGTTCAGAGGGTGTGTGTGTGTGCTGGGGTAAACATGGCGCTGTGCTGTCCCTCATTTATAAATTGTTTTGGGTAAAAGAACCTGCCATTTGAATAAATGTAAAAGTGCTGGACGTGCAGATCAAAGTTTTCTGCTTGTTCAGACCTGTCATTAACCCCTGAGGTTTAAACTGGCAGGATTATAAAATGACATAATGACAAGATGAGGGGGAAAAACAGTGACATATAATTTCATTGTATAAAACCAGACTTTGATTCATTTATTTTGCTTAAAGGAGCAAGTACATTTTGCTATTGCTATGTAGCTGACGTTACCACTGACAGCTGTTTAGTTACCAGTCTGGTGGAAACATGAAGAGTTCAGCATGAGTTTTTTTCCTTTGTTCGTCAACAGCTGCCCCCAGCAGTAGAAAACAACCCATTTATATATTGTTTTGGTCATTTCTTTTCTTCTAATGAAGTTGGCATGCTAACTAACTAGCTATGATTTGTTATTCCTTCTTATAAATGTTCAATACCAATTTGCTGTAATGTGATGCTGTTGTAGCATATTGCTAACATTGGCTGTGAATCAAAAACAAATCTGCCAAATAAAACCAGAAAAGGAAACCGTCAGTGTTTGTACTTTGGATTCATATTTTAGATTTATTTAATAAAGTGTTTCCAAGCAAATTTCCGTCAGTACGATAAATAGTAATGTTGTGACAGTTTGTATAAATTAAATTCAACCTTTAGTCCCACACTGTACAGCCTACCCATGACACGATACATAAGTTTAGTCAGTTAATTCCACATGCAACTGTTTTCAATGAAAGAATCATGTATTCTTCTGTGTTAAATATATCATGGAATTCTACCGACGGAAATTAGCTTGGACACACTTTATTATCAGTATATTGAATATGCCAAACCCAACAGCTGTGTCCTCCTCTTACCTTCTTGTCCTCTGACATCACAGTATCTTTCCGTTAACAATGCTTTGTGTTTCTGATCCAGGCTCAGTCGACCCCTCACGCTGTCAGAGAAGATTGTATACGGCCACCTCGATGACCCCCACAACCAGGACATCGACCGCGGCCGCACTTACCTGCGGCTGCGTCCCGACCGCGTGGCCATGCAGGACGCCACGGCCCAGATGGCGATGCTCCAGTTCATCAGCAGCGGCCTGCCCAAAGTGGCCGTCCCATCCACCATCCACTGTGATCACCTGATCGAGGCCCAGACCGGAGGAGTAAAGGACCTGGCCAGGGCCAAGGTGAGGGGTCTTGTTGGTTTATGGTAGTTTATTCACATGCTTTAGTGATTTATTCTCGTTGAATCGTTACACGGAGCTGCTCAAAGTGAACCGTCATCATCCTTCTCATCCTAGGACATCAACCAAGAGGTTTACAACTTCCTGGCCAGTGCTGGAGCAAAATATGGAGTCGGCTTCTGGAAACCAGGCTCTGGGATCATCCATCAGGTGTTGACACTTAAAGTTTGACTGTAGTTTTGCTCTAAATATGGTTATTTCAGATCCAGTGTAATTACAGCGCTATAATTATGCTAACCGTCAAATGTTCATACCTCAACAGATCATCCTTGAGAACTACGCCTACCCAGGAGTGATGCTCATCGGCACAGACTCCCACACACCAAACGGCGGTGGGCTTGGTGCCATCTGCATCGGAGTTGGAGGAGCTGATGCCGTCGACGTGATGGCAGGAATTCCATGGGAGCTCAAGTGTCCCAAGGTTTGTACACACACTGTCCCATATCCCATAGTTTTCATCTCCTTCTCTATGCAGTGGTTTGTTTTCTTTCTTTCTGTCTCTCTAAACTCAACCAGAACGTACTTTTCGTTCTCTTCCCCTCAGGTGATTGGAGTGAAGCTGACAGGCTCCCTCTCAGGCTGGACCTCTCCCAAGGACGTCATCTTGAAGGTGGCCGGCATCCTGACAGTGAAGGGAGGCACCGGAGCCATCGTAGAATACCACGGGCCGGGAGTCGACTCCATTTCCTGCACAGGTCAGTGAAAAAAGGCTTTTCCCACCTGACGTTGCTTCTCCTTTCTTTGTCTCTTTTGTTTTAGGGGAAAAAAACTCTAAACCATTCTGTGTTGTAGCCAGTAGAGATAACAAAGACTGACACACATCACATTCATACGTCTCTCTTTTTGTGTGTGCAGGAATGGCCACTATTTGCAACATGGGAGCAGAAATCGGAGCCACAACCTCAGTGTTCCCTTACAACCACCGCATGAAGACCTACCTGGAGAAGACTGGACGTGGACGTATGTTCAGGCCTCACGTCACATATCTAATACTGTTATACAGTGTTAAAAACATTATCATAAAAGGCTTTCAGTGTAAGACTTTAAGACCTCTTGGTGATGTCGTGGGTTTGAATGTGGCCCACAACTACTTTACAAAATCAAAAAGATGACAAACACAGAATATGCAGTGAATGACGGCCAATAGAAATGAATTTGGCTAAATAAATGTAGGTTTGTTTTTATGTCACTGTGTCTCAACACCTTCTCTGTCCTCTTGCCTCCTGCTCAGAGATCGCCCTCCTGGCTGATGCGTACTCAGACCTGTTGGTGCCAGACAAAGGCTGCGAGTACGATGAGCTCATCGAGCTCAATCTGGACGAGGTCGGTCCATTTGGCATTTCTGGGAGAACAGTGTATTGAGGGGGTGAAATGAAACAAAGGCCTCGCTGGGGGGGGGGGTCCTTTAACATCAAATAATTGTAATCATGAGGGGAAAACCTTGATTTTCCACAGGAAATTCAAAATTGAGTTTTACATAGATTATGTTTTTGTACCTCATTAAACGCCAGATGACAGAATGCAAACATGATCCAGTCCGAGCATTAAACTACATTCTGACCTTTAATTGTGAAAATCTGACCATGCTGCTGCTTCTCTCTCCAGCTGAAGCCCCACATCAACGGACCCTTCACCCCTGACCTGGCTCACCCTGTGGCTGACGTAGGAGCTGTTGCTGAGAAGAGCGGCTGGCCACTGGAGGTCAAAGTCGGTAAGAACCGAGGAACAGTGTTTTGGACACACTGCACAGCTTTAAGCTCCTACTGTTTACCTGCTGTCAGTAAATTACAGGATTCAGATCAAAACTTGATTGTCTGTGTGTCACTGTTTCAATTCTCTTTTTGATTCCTTTCCACCTGCAGGTCTGATCGGCAGCTGTACCAACTCTAGCTATGAGGACATGGGCCGCGCCGCGTCTGTGGCCAAGCAGGCTTTGGACAAAGGCCTGAAGTGCAAAGCTCAGTTCACAGTCACCCCGGGCTCAGAGCAGATCCGTGCCACCATTGAGAGGGATGGATATGTGAGTGCCAACACACACACGCACACTAACAAAACAGGGAGTTTAATGGGTAATGGTTTATTCCTGCTGGAGGTTTGAGCGTGTTTTTGTCTTTCTCTAGTCAAAGATACTTGGAGATGTTGGAGGCGTGGTCCTGGCAAACGCATGTGGGCCCTGCATCGGACAGTGGGACAGGTAGGTGAAGCCATAACTCCTGTTGTGTATCTGCCATGGTGCAAATCATGCAGCAACAGAATTTAATATATTTTTTTTATTATTACTGTTTATTTTCAGGCGTGATGTGAAAAAGGGAGAGAAGAACACAATCGTCACCTCCTTCAACAGGAACTTCACTGCCAGGAACGACGCTAACCCGGCCACCCACGCCTTCGTTACCTCCCCTGAGGTAAAATAACCCACACTGCTACATGTCCAACACCTCTCAGTCCTGACATCAGTGAAGCTAAATGTCCTCTCTCGCCTCTCTGTCCTCAGATCGTCACTGCTCTCGCCATCGCCGGCACATTAAACTTCAACCCGGAGACAGACTACCTTACAGCCTCTAACGGAGAGAAGTTCAAGCTCGAGCCCCCCACCGGTGACGAGCTCCCCTCCAGAGACTTTGACCCGGGCCAGGACACCTACCAGCACCCACCCCCCGACGGCACCAGCCTCAGAGTGGACGTCAGCCCTCAGAGCAACAGGCTGCAGCTGCTGGAGCCCTTCGACAAGTGGAGCGGCGGCGACCTGGAGGACTTGCGGGTCCTCATCAAGGTCAGGCCTCTGACACGACGCCACCCCGTCGCTTCAGGCTTCACCTAAACATATGCACTGCTGCCAGAGAGACTGGACATGATTCACTTGTTGTTGTTTTGTTTTTTGCCGTCTTTGCAGGTGAAGGGCAAATGCACCACAGACCACATCAGCGCCGCCGGACCCTGGCTGAAGTTCCGTGGTCACCTGGACAACATCTCCAACAACATGCTGATCGGTGCCGTCAACAGCGAGAACGATGCCATCAACAAGATCAAAAACTACCTGACAGGAGAGTACGGAGGCGTCCCCGATGTCGCCCGTCACTATAAGGTGAGGATCAGAGTGGATTATTGTGCTAAAGCTGCTTTTCTTTGGCTGCTTCCCTCTGGGCAGTCTTCTCTTTAACTTATACAAACTTTAAATTTATCCTCTGCTTTAATATGTCCACCTTCTTTAAAAATCTTCTACCTTCTTTACTTTGCTCTTAATTTCATTTGTTGTTTTTTTGTTTTGTCTTTTTCGCTGTAATTTTTCTAGAAAAAAAATGATTATTTGTTTAAAGGGATAGTTCAACATTCTGGCAAATTGGTCCATTACCATAATCCCTATAGTTTTAGGAGTAGGTTCGTTACCTTTAATTGTCAGTGCAAGCTGTTTTTAGAACGGCGGAGCAGAGCCGCGAGCTGCTCAGAGCTATGCTACGAGAGCGTTTTGGAGTTGTTGGATTGTGTATTTGATGAGGGAAACCAAGAAATTCCATTAGCCTCCGTAGCATAGCTCCACCGTTCTAAAAACAGCTTGCACCGACAATTAAAGATAACAAACCTACTCCTAAAACTATAGGGATTATGGCAATGTACTAATTTGCCAAACATGTTGAACTATCCCTTTAAAGATGACCAGTCACTGAATTCTGATTTGAGAAGAATGCTCTTTACAGAGTATAACTGTGAACACTCTTTCCCTCCTGTTGTGTGCAGGCCAACGGTGTGTCGTGGGTTGTGGTTGGAGATGACAACTACGGCGAGGGCAGCAGCAGGGAGCACGCAGCGCTGGAGCCCAGGCATCTGGGAGGAAGAGCCATCATTGTCAAGAGCTTTGCCAGAATTCACGGTATTTAGGATATAATACATAACTTTTGTTTATGAAAAGTTCCATTTGCAGCCCAGGTAGACTTGAGGGAGGGTTTTTTTTCAGGGATGTCGAGGGATTTGTGATATTTTACTAGTTTTTCTGGGGTTTAGTAAAAGTAATGGTTGATTATTCCCCTTAAAAGGACTTGGATCAACATTTTTCACAGCATAAACAAACATGTCTTTCTCCTGTCCTTAGAAACTAACCTGAAGAAGCAGGGTCTGCTCCCACTGACCTTCAACAACCCATCAGACTACGACAAGATCCGTCCTGATGACAAGATCTCCATCAAGGGACTCCAGACCTTCGCTCCAGGAAAGGTAAGAGTGCATAGCAGCTGGAAAAAGTTGCCCTTTTCTGGTTTTGCTTTCTCCTGACATTTGTTTTTTATGGCCGTAAATGAAAAACTTCTCTAATGAAAACAATCGCACCTTCCTCCTCCTCTTCCTCCAGCCTCTGTCCGCGGTCCTGAAGCACAGCGACGGCAGCACAGACACCCTGGAGCTCAACCACACCTTCAACGAGACACAGATCCAATGGTTCCAGGCCGGCTCCGCCCTCAACAGGATGAAGCAGCTGCAGCACTGAGGAAGAGGAGGAGCGAGGAGAGAAAGCGCGGAGGAAGAGGATTTTCAGAGGGAAAACGGGGTGGCGAGGACTGTGGGGAAGAAGGGGGAGGGGGGTTGAACGAAGTTGACGAGCGCTCCATCACCTGCATCAGCCTCCATCAGTCTGTGCTGAGGTAACGGGATGTTGGTTTACCTCCAAGAGCTCCAGTCGGTCAGTTACTTCACACTTAGTGCCACAGCTGGTGTCGGTGATGGAGCGCGTCAACTTCACCTGGTCAGAACGCGGGCTACTTGAAGGAATCAGAGGCTGCTATGTTTCAGAGTCAAATAGGGATAACAGGTTCGAAGTCAAAAGTCTGTTGTGAAAACAAGACGGAGACATACAAACACACGCATACGCACACATACACTTTGACACAGTACGCTTTCACCCAGTTGGTGACGCTGCCAGCTGTGTTGCTGCAGCTGTTCAAACAGATGACACACAGTGCACTGCGGAGGCCTCGAGCCTTCACACCGGAGCCGGAGGACGGCAGCCAGTCATCAGCCAGGATTGTGTTGCATATACACACACACACACACTGCATGGTAATTATCTGCTTTTGTCAACCGTCGTCATTCAACCTGTTCCTGCGTTTGTCCACACCGGGGACAGGGAAACGTTCACGCTATTATTGGTTGTGGTTTGGTGAAGCTGTTAGTCCCAATGATCATACGGATCCAGAAAAAAAACTAAAACAAAAAAAAAAAACACGCACACATTCACCGTAGAGTCTATAAAACACAGCAGCTTTCTGTTTTTCATTCAAATACCTACTTTTGAAAGCAGCACCTAGTGACAACGGTCTCCTCAGCTTGTTGAACTGTATTCTGGGAAACGTAGGAAAAGTGGATTCAGCACGAAACTAGATTAAGCTTAAACGGAGTGTAACCAGTGGGATGTATATCGAACAGCACATAGATGACTGTACAGCAGTGAGAACAGTATGTTTTCATCCACCACCATTCATCATGTCAGTGTTACATCGCAGAAGTTTCCTAATATACAAAAGGAAGTTGTGTGCTTTAATACTGTGTAATGATAATAATGCAGTAAACTTACCCTCTCCTTCCCCGACACCATCCTTACCCTGCCCTCCTGATCAATACTGAGCTCTTTACAAGGTCAAACACATCCTAAGGGTTTTTTTTCCGCCATTGTTTATTTATTTATATGTTTTTCCTGCAAGAGGTTCAGATCCTGTATGAATTTTCATAAAGTTTTTTTTTTTTTTTTTGTCATGCACAGGGGGAACGAGGGCTTCTGTCCACGTTCCCTCTGTATTTTCAGTGCCCTTTTTTCTAGGGTAACATGTCATGTTTTGTGTTACCTTCAACCCAAAACAAATAAAACTGTACTGGAAGGAAGAAAAAAAAAAAGGAACAGCATACTGAGTTCTGTAACGGTGGAGGGAAACTGAAATGTTGATGATACATGATGTTACAGAGTGAAGTAACATTGCTACTCAAAACCCAGATTATATAAATAAGTGAAATTCACTCCAAATCCTCCACATGGGAGGTCGCTGCGAAACATGGAGTGTTTCTGCCCTTTCATGTACCTTCACCTCCCTGTCAACGCCTCTACAAGTGAATCTAATGAAGGCTGAAACCACTCAGTTCCTCTATGCCACTGTATGTAAAGTGTCTGGTTCCATGTACATTTAAATGTTTTTCTCCCAAATGATCTTTTCTGTGTTACAGAAATGCCGGTGGGTTGTAAAATAAAAAGAAAATCACAGATCTCATATATTCACTATGGCTCCAGTGATGTGACTAAAACCTGGTCAATATAGAGAAACAGTGGAGGTCTCTCTGTACATATAAACACCCACCACGATACAATAATCAATATTAATATTATTATAGAAATAACTATTTAAAAGATGAACTGATTAGATAAACAAATCTTTACAATTCACATCCTGTCTGATTATCATGTTAAGCAGGATACTTGAAATACTATGAATTAAAAATTCAACATTGAAGGATCGAGTGTCATCATCCCTGCAGACGGATAAATAAATATGAATCTCTGCATCTCATTTTGAGTGACAGGTTCTTGACAGCTCAGATGTTTCTACACAGCAGAGTTCACACATTCAGAGAAAAGAGAAAACAGACTAAATAAATCAGCTTTGTGTCTGCACAGGGAGGACTTTACATATTACACTTGATTTCTGATGCCAGAACTGAGAGAGAGGATAGAGAGAGAGTCATATAGGTGCTTTTCATCTTTTTCAGCATAAGTTGATGTGTCACAATCAGGCTGTGATTTATTTTCCAATATAATCCACTGTCATATTTGATAATTTCCACACATGGGTGGTCTGTGAGGAGCCTGACAGAGCAGAGGGTCAGGTCTGAGCACAGAGGAGAGGCAGATGACCCAGTTGCAGACTGGAACCAGCAGAGAGGAGCTGAAGGATAAAGTGGAGAGCAGGCTGCAGGGAATTTAAACTGCATATTTCTACCCAAGCGTGGCCTCGTCATGGTCACCGGGGAGCATTTTAAACTCTTTAAGTGTGTTGTCATCCCCAAATAATAAGACACTTATCCAACTGGTGCGGAAAAATGTGTGAGCACTCACTCTGAAATGTCACAGAAACAAGAAGCAGCTTCAGAGGAATCGGAAACAATCTTAATATGGAGGAATGTGTGGGACATATCAGAGCAGTAAACATGAGTTTGAGTTTATCTGTAAAAATACAGCAAAGAAGTAATGTGCAAAATGTCTCCACTTAGTATTAATATACCACTACTAACTGAACTGATTTAGTAGAATACAATATTACACATAGGCCTAATTATTAGTCCACCATGAATGGCTTTAAATGAGACATTAATGCTTGTGATGACCTGGAAATCAATGCTTTTATTTAGAAATTATCCTGATTATAAAAAAGACTCATGAAAATAAAGTATTTTTGTGGATCTAGCCTACTTATAGAGAAAACTGTCTTCTTGTTGTTGGACATGCAGGAGTGATGACACACAA